>NC_072475.1:6481759-6786111 GCF_027574615.1 Eptesicus fuscus
AAGACGACCCCTGACTTTTGAGAAGATTTTCCTGGGCTAAGAAGTCGTCTTATACGCCGGAAAATATGGTACATTTCTCTGCTTCTTTTCCAATCTGTCCGCACAGTCTCTTGCTCTTTCCCATTTTTGATCCTTTTAAAAGATGCCTTTGCATGTATTTCTGTTGTGCCTTGAACTCGATGGTTCCAGCATCAGAAGCCGGGTGTGCTGGCTTCCGCGGGCCGTCCCCACAGGGACTTGGGCCGGAATTTTTACTGGGAGCCTGTGTTTCTTGGAACTTGGTCTGTGGGGATTTGCAGAAGCCTGGGTTCCATGGGGCTCTTCGGGGAGAGGCAGCGTTTTCTGCTAGCTTGAACCATGTTAGCTTAGCTGGAGGTTTGGGGACCCCTCAGCAAGTGTGAAGTTGGGGAGCAAACCTGTCTGAGGGCTGGCTGTGGGTACAGACTCTCCATGGAGATTTTCTCTTCCCCTCCGCTCGGCACAGAGTCCAGGCATGGTATGCAGTCCCCCAGGAACGGGCTGGCGGGCAGGCTGTGCCTCCTGCTATGATGAGGGCATCGTGTCGGGTCCCAGGTTGATGTAGAAAAAAGGTGCTCGTCCTTTAGATTTCTGCCTGGAGCAAGCCCCCGGGGATTTCTCCTTCGCCTCAGCATCAAGGCAGACGAGTTCGCGCTTTCTCTCCCACAAATGCCCTTGAGGCCAAATCGAGCCTCCCTGCTGCTCCCCTCGCATCCGTGGGCGCCCACTGTCACTGGCTTTGGCTCCTGGGTGTCTGAACACCTGCCAGCTCACTGATACGTTTCAAGGCTGCTTGTGGCGTGTTAGCCAGCGTCTTTAGACGCTCGCCGGGGAAGGCTGAGCCGGCACGTGCGCTCCACCACGTGATTGTTATTAGAGCCACAAGTGCCTGGTCACTTTCCGTCTTGAACAACAGCATGGAAGTTGCTAAATCTCAGATGGTTGTAACTGCACTTTTCCCGAACCCACTAGACAAGTCGCTTTCCCAGGGCCCAGGAGCCAGCCAAGGGGTCGCCTGTCGTGGCCGAGGCTGTTTGCACGCGAGCGGGAGGGCGGGCAGGCCCGGGGTAGGGTGGATGGGGGAAGCAGTGCCCTCTCTCCAGGCAGGAGAGTCCTTCTGGAGGAAGCCAGGAAGACAGATGCACTGCTCGGCTGCCTCGCACCTCGCAGAGGGAGGCCTGGGCCCTTCTTTCCATTCGGTTCACATTCCTGTATTCCCATGACTTTCTATTCTCCCCAGAAATCTCTGCCCCTGTTAGAAAGTCAAATAAAGGAGAACCAGCAGAGTATTACAGAGCAGTTGCAGAAGTATGGCATGGACATCCCGGAAGAAGAAACGGAGAAAATGTTCTTTCTGATTGACGTGAGTAGCGCCGTGGCATCGCGCTGAAGAATCACACCCTGAACATATGAAAGGGGCTGCGTGCCTTACACGCTTCTTTCTTTTCTGTCCACTGAGCACCAGAAAGGGGCCGGGGTTGAGGGAGGGTGGGGCAGGGAGGGTGGGGTGTGGAGGGTGGAGGGTCACATTGCTCCTTGATTCTTCATCATGGGACTCACCCAAGACCCTGAAGGCCTTAAGGGAAGAGTCGGGGGGGGGGGGTCTGGTGCCCATTCCCCAGAGTGGCCCGTAGGCAGCAAGAATGCCTTGCCCCCTCAGCACGCATACGATCTCCAGATCCCTCGACGCTTGCATCCGAAATAGCTCCACTTGTGTTTCCTCTTCACAGAAAATTAATACATTTAATCAGGACATCCACGCTTTAGTAGACGGGGAGGAATCTGTGGGGGGCAACGACAGTCGGCTGTTCACCAAAATCCGGATGGAGTTCTGCAAGTGGAGCCTCGAGATCGAAAAGAATTTCCAGAGAGGTGAGTCAGGCCCCACCACACACACAGCTTCATTCCCTCTCTAAACGCCCGCCCTCCACACAGCCGCGCTCTGAGGCGTTCGTGGCTAGGGCTTCGACATGTTAATGTGGGGGAGACGGAATTCAGACTGGAACACCACACGATGGAATATTACTCTGCCATCACAAGGCAGGGAGTGCTGGCACGGGCTACCGCGTGGCTGAAGCTTGAAGGCTCATGCTCAGGGAAAGAAGTGAGACACAAAAAGCCACATGTCGTGTGGTTCACAGGAAATGTCCACAGTAGGCAGATCCACAGAGACCAGAGGTAGATCTGCGGTTTCCAGGGGCTGAGGAAGGAGGGTGGGAGCGACCCCTGATGGGCACCGGGTTCCTGGGGGCGATGGGAATGCTTGAGGGTTAGGTAGTAGTGATGGCTACACAGCTTTGTGAATATACCCCAAACCGCCAACTCGTACACTCTAATAGGGTGAATTTTACAATACACGGATTGTATCTCCATTTAAAGAATTTCTATGAGAAAGTATCTCCTGACCAAGAAAGGGAACCCGGGCTAGTTAGTTCTCCCCAAAGAGGAGCCGGAGTCCTGCTGAATTTCCCCCAGTGGGGTGTTTTCCTTCAC
The DNA here is from genome assembly GCF_027574615.1 of Eptesicus fuscus. Lineage (NCBI taxonomy): Eukaryota > Metazoa > Chordata > Mammalia > Chiroptera > Vespertilionidae > Eptesicus > Eptesicus fuscus. The sequence goes on from NC_072475.1 coordinate 6,484,271, forward strand.
AGTGAGTATGTTGAGAATAAAAAGAATTCCAGCCTGGCCAGCATGGCTCAGTGGTGGAGCGTCAACTTGTGAACCAGGAAGTCATGGTTCAATTCCCAGTCAGGGCACGTGCCCAGGTTGCGGGCTCGGTCCCCAGTGTGGGCATAGAGGAGGCAGCTGATCAATGATTCTCTCTCATCATTGATGTTTCTATCTCACTCCCTCTCCCTTCCTCTCTGAAATCAATAAAAAAAATATATATATATTTTAAAAAGAATTCCAAACATAAGAAGAAAAAGCCAAGTGATTTTTATATAGTAAACATATCACACTAATAGGATCCTATGTGCTGGACATTGTATGATCCCACTTGATCTGCACAGTCCTCCTACTCATGCGACAACACATGAAGAAGGGATGCCTAGGGAATTCCAGGTGGTGTTCACGGACAATCCCACTTTCTTAAGGACCTGCAAGTCATAATGTTCTCTTAGGATGCAATTGCTTTGGTAAAAATCCAGTTGGGTGGACAAACTTTCATACTCAAGTACCTTTTAAAGAATACCAGTAGGTCTGCGGTCACTGCTCGCTGGCATTGTGCCCTGGCTCGCTCCCTGACCTCTCTAGATGACCCAGAGTGAGTACATTAAGGGCTGTTTCCTTATTGCAATGCCTGATAGTTTTTCGATTTGTAAATCAGATGTGATTTTGTTTTCGTGTCACTGCTTTCAGAGAGTCCAGGATGGCGCTGTGTTTAGAAAAGCCTGCGACGTTATTTTTGTAAAATAACTCAGAGCTCTTCCTTCCCACGGTAGGTTATGAAGATATTTTTAGACAGATCAAGAAATTTGAAAATCAGTATCGCGGCAGAGAGCTGCCAGGGTTCGTGAATTACAGGACGTTCGAGACGATCATCAAGAAGCAGGTGAAGACGCTGGAGGAGCCGGCGGTGGAAATGCTGCACAAGATCACCGGTGAGTCCTCCCGGGTTTGCCTTCAGGCCGGCGCCAGGCCGCAGGGCTCTCCCCCGGGTGTCCCCGCACCAGCCACCGGTCACCTAGAAATAAAGGCCAAAGTAGGGCAGCGCAGTTCTTTGAGATCAATAAGAAGAGCTGCTCGGGAAACACGGATCCAGGCAGAAGCCCAAGTGGTGTTCCACTGAGGAGGCCAAGGCCAGGGCGTTGATGAGAAAGGGACAGTTAGGGGGTGACCAGGCTGGCAGGGGACCAGTTAGGGGGCGATCAGGCTGGCAGGGGTGGGCAATCAGGCTGGCAGGTAGGTGAGCGGTTAGGAGCCAGCAGTCCTGGATTGCGAGAGGGATGTCCGTCTGCCAGTTTAGGCCCTATTCTGCAGGGATCAGGCCTAAACTGGCAGTCGGACATCCCCCGAGGGGTCCCGGATTGGAAAGGGTGCAGGCCGGGCTGAGGGGGGGACCCGTCCCCCACCCCCGTACACAAATTTCATGCACCGGGCCTCTAGTCTATACTAATAAAAGGGTAATATGCTAATTAGACTGGATGTCTTCAGGACATTATTCCAGACGTTCTTCCTGAGGAAGCTGGGAGCCGGGGTGAAGCCAGCCGTGGTGCCGGGTGCCTGCAGGCGGCTGGGGCGAAGCCAGCTGGGGTCCCGAGTGCCAGAGGGAAGCTGGTGCTGGCAGCCGGGCCAAGGGCGGCATACTCTTGTACGAATTTTTGTGCGTTGGGCCTCTAGTGTATATATAAACTTCTGTTTTAGAAAGATAAGATGTGGAGTCAGTAAAAGATTTTCATGCATAAAGATGCTGTTAGGATAAATCCTGTGAGGAAGTCAAATGGAAATACAGGTTTCAGAAATGAAAATAATGTACATTTTCTGATTAAGGGCTTATTTGTGTATTTCTTTTCAAATAGATAATGTGGACATTTAGATCTCATTGATGTATTTAAAAGAATGATTTGAGGTTTGACTATTAAATGTTGATATATATATATATATATATATATATATATATTATATTTATATATACTAGAGGCCTGGTGCACGACATTCGTGCACTGGGTTGGGGGGGGGGGCGCCCAGCCCGGCCTGCACCCTCTCGCAGTGCATCAGAGGTGGGAGAGGCTCCTGCACCACCGCTGCGCTTGCCAGCTATGAGCCGGGCTTCTGGCTGAGTGGTGCTCACCCTGTGGGAGCACATTGACCACCAGGGGGCAGTTCCTGCATTGAGTGTCTGTCCCCTGGTGCTCAGTGAACATCATAGCAACCGGTTATTCCACTGTTTGGTCAATTTGCATATTAGCCTTTTATTATATAGGATACACACACACACACACACACACACACACACACATATATATATAGATCATATTCTTTGCAACTATTTAAACTTAGGATGAAAACTTCAAATGTTAAATAAGTATGCTGGGGGACATTAGGTTTAAAATTCTTCTAGGACCCAGCCAGTGGTTGAGTATCGACCTATGAACCAGGAGGTCATGGGTTTGATTTCCCGTTAGGGCACAAGCCCCTGTGTTGGGCTCAGTCCCCAGTAGGATGCATGCAGGAGGCAGCCAATCAATGATTCTCTCTCATCATTGATGTTTCTATCTCTCCCTTCCTCTCTGAAATCAATAAAAAATATATTTAAAACTCTTTTAGGGAGCTCTTGAGCCAAAAGAAGAGAAAAGAAAGAGAGGGAGGTCGGGGAGGAGGGAGGGATGGAGGGCACTTTTGTTCTTGTCATTTTATCCTCTTATTTTTTGCAATCTATTACGATGAATGATCCCACCAATACTGGGCTTTTTGTTTTTCTTTCATCAGATATGGTCCGGCTTGCCTTCACAGATGTTTCCAAGAAAAATTACGAGGAGTTTTTCAACCTTTTCAGAACCTGCAAGGTAAAACCAAACATTCGTTTAAAAAGAAAATAATTAACCCTGATGCTAGAAAATAGATTTCCTGGATTTAAGACCGTTGCAACTTTACTGTTCTGTTTGGAGAATCAAATTATGCAGTTTATTAGTGAATCATACTAATTATATGACCAGTGAAGTCTGGTTAAAAGCAATAAAAGAGAGAGAAAGAGATAGACAGGTAGGGGGGAGAGAGACCTCTGGTGTCTCTTTTTGCAAAGGCACTACTTCCACTAAAGGCACTAATCAGTCCCATTCTGCGGACTCCACTCTCCTGACCTCGGCCTCCCGAAGGCCCTCCCTCCAAAACCAGCACATTGGAATTAGAATTTCAGTATATGAATTTGGGGGAACACAGATATTCAGCCCCAGGCACGCAGCACACGGGAAGGCCGGCTCTGCTGTGCAGGAGCTGGAGGTCTCAGCGGCCGCTTAGCCTGCCTGGCCTGCAGCTCCTTCCCCACAGCGCACAGCCGACAGCAGCCTCCTCACCTCCCAAGGTTGTAGTGAACCGTGAGGCCACACCTGGCAGGGCGTGTCCCACTTCCTGGCGCTCAGGGAGGTGGGGGTCCAGGTGCTTTCTGTGGGAAGATGTCCCAGCTCCCAGGTAGCCAGTTTCTCTAAGTCCCAGGAGAGAGGATTTGACTGACTTCAGTTCATCCCTCTGATCCCGGGGGCTCTCTGATGGGTAGACACTCACCACATGGAGAGGCCAGGAAAAGAGAAACCAAAGAGGCTGAGTCCTCAGGCTCTGGGGACGTGGGGTCTGGCCACGTGTGCGGTTCAGGCTTTTCAGGAATTCTGAGCCTCTGTGGAGGGTGGGAACCCCATCTTGGGTAAGCCAAGGTGGGGCGCAGAAGGCTGCCCCGAAGCAGCGTGCTGTTTTAATTCCAGTTGGAGAACCTGCTAGCTGGGGGCTTTGTGTATAACCCAGTTTCCTATGACCCAGGGGTTGATTTCTGGAGGGAAATCGTGTTGTGTTTCTCTTGCGCATTAGTCCAAAATTGAAGACATTAAGTCAGAACAAGAAAAAGAAGCGGAGAAGTGCATCCGACTGCACTTCCAGATGGAGCAGATTGTCTACTGCCAAGACCAAGCGTACCGGGCTTCGCTGCAGAAGATCCGAGAGAAGGAATCGGAAGAGAAGAAGGGTTGTTCGCGCCAGCAGAAGGAGCAGAATTTCTATCAGGAGGATCCTTTGACTTGTTCCCTCACTGAAATCCTCCAACACCTGATGGCCTACCGCCTGGTGAGTCTGCGCGTGTCTCCCAAAGATGCTTTTTGTCTCATTTCCTGACTTCCTGTCTCGGTAAGGTACCCACCAGCCAGCTCCATCCTTCAGCCCTTCGTTCGCCTCCATAGAAGCAGCTCAGCCTCCGATGAGAAGAGGCTGTGACTTAGAGCCACCCACACCCGGTGTTGGCTAGCTGTGTGGCCCTGGCCAAGTTCCTTAACCCCTCTGAGCCTCAGCTTTCTTTTTTTTTTTTTTAACCTTTTTAAAAAATATATACTTTATTGATTTCTCACAGAGAGGAAGGGAGAGGGATAGAGAGTTAGAAACATCGATGAGAGAGACACATCGATCAGCTGACTCCTGCACACCCCCCACTGGGGATGTGCCCACAACCAAGGTACATGCCCTTGACCGGAATCGAACCTGGGACCCTTCAGTCCGCAGGCTGACGCTCTGTCCACTGAGCCGAACCGGTTTTGCCTGAGCCTCAGCTTCCTTCTCTGTACAATGGCACCTCCTCGTAGGTTTCCCGTGATTATTCCAGGGGCTGAGGGGGTGTAACTCCCTTAGCGCAGCCGTGGGATACAGTGGCGGCTCCACAAACAGAAGCTGCTCACGGAGTCGCGTGCTCTGATGGCTTCTCTGTGTCACATGACACGAAGGGGGACCTGATTCATCCTGGGAAGGCTGCGCACTGCAGCTGAGCCACCTTAGAACTGCTGGGACGTGCAAACCTGGACACCTAAAGCCCATCATCACCCCTCGCTTTCCCAGGTGTCTCCATCCGTCACGGTTCCTGTGCTGGAGGCCCTGCTTCTCAAACTTGACCTCCCGGGGTCTTGTTGAAATGCAGGGTGGATCGCAGGTCTGAGCTGGGCCCAGATTCCGCATTTCTAACGCGCTCCCAGGCGAAGGCCGCGCCCCCAGCATCCGGGCTCTAACCCCCTGGGTGGAACTCCGTGTCCGCAAACATTGGGAGGTGCACACATGTGAGCGAAGCCAGTGAAGGGCAAGACAGAAGGACGCCTGTGCGCCTTGGCTTCTCCTGCAGCGAAACTTACCCTCTGTCTGCTCACCGGCCCCACAGAACCTGCTAGAGTAGGCCGTGCGCGCACACGCACAAAATCCAAAAATGAGAGACGTGGAGAGTGGGCCTCCCACCCACCCCGCCCGGAGCCATGCCATCCCCTCCCCAGCAGCAGCAGACGCAGTCCTCCAGGTCCTCGATGTCCTCCAAGGGACAGCGTACACGTGTGTGTGCGCATGTGTGTGTGTCTGTGCAATGTATGTATACATGCAAATTGTTTTTGCACCAAGGTTAGCAGAGCGTGCTGCTTGGCATCTTGCTCCCTTTCCTCTACCTTGGAGATGGTCCCATTCCCGCTCATGTGGTGCTGCCTTATTCTTTGTCATGGCAGCGGAGTCTCCCGTTTTATGGACGTGTGCTGTCGCAGAGATTTCTGGGGTACCAGTCAGGGTGGTACCAGGGAAACAGAACCAATAGGATAGATGTAGGTAAAGAAATGTATTTCTAGCCCTGGCTGGGTTGGCTCAGTGGATAGAGCATCAGCCTGTGGACCAAAGGGTCCCGGATTCAATTCCGGTCAAGGGCATGCACCTTGGTTGCAGGCTCCTCCCCAGCTCGGGCCCTGGTCAGGGCTCCTGCAGGAGGCAACCAGTCGATGTGTTTCTCTCGCATCGATATTTCTGTCTGTCTTTCCTTCTCTCTCCCATTCTCTCTAAAAATCAATGGAAAAATACCCTCAGGTGAGGATTAACAAAAACAAACAGACAACAAATTAAAAAAATAAAGCGTTTCTAGGAGCTGTCCGATGGGTTGTGGGGGCTGGCAGGGCAAGTCCAGGGTTCGTGGGAAGGCCATCAGGCGAGGCGGGCTGGAGGTTCTTGGGCAGGAGTCACTGCTGTGTACAGGCAGTTTCTTCCTCCCAAGGCCTTCAGCGGATTGGACAGGCCCACCCACATGATCAAGGGTAACCTCCTTTCTTAAAGCCAGCCGATGGTAGATGTTAACCACATCGACAGAACGCCTCGATTCGTGTTTGACTGAATACCTGGGAACTATTGCCTGGCCACGCTGACGCATGAACGTGACCATCAGACCTGGGGCAGGCCTAGCACTCGCTTTGGATTGATCAGTATTAGCGGCAGGAAGCTGCTTCGGGGTCCAACATCAGACCTCAGTGCCGGCGGCCCCCCGCATCCCGCCTGCGTGCCTCCGGCCAGCCTGTCCTTTTCTTCTTGCCTCCATCTCTGTGTGGGGACAGGCCGCCTTCCTGGCTCCCGCCCCCTCTAGAACACGTAGCGTGTGTACCATCTCCACGTCACTGACCCTCTAGACTCCTTCCACGCCTGGCATCTTTCCAAACGGTCACCTCCTAACCATCCCGGGAGGCCGGTGCTGGCGTTTTATAGAGACGGAACCAGAGAGGTCACAGCCCTTGCTCAGTGTGAGTCTCTCTGAGCTGCCGGAGCGATCGCCTGTCTTGGGAAAGAGAAACTTATCGCTCACGGGCGGATGGGGATGGGGGTGGGGAGCAGGGTTGGAACTACCTGCCAACCTGCCTAGAACTGGGCCCTCCTGTGGCTGTTGGAATCCCAGCCTCTGTTCTGCTACAGATCTTCCTGTCGACTTCAAAGAAACAGCATCAAGTCTTCGGGGCCGAGTTGTAAATAGTGTGAACGTGTCCCCCATTTCCCTTCCTGGAGCACCTCTGACCGTCTCCCGTCAGAAGGGACCCTTTCATCCTCAGGATTAGCCAGCTGACCCCTGACCCCGGCCGCGCCCTCTGCTCCGCAGGGACATGTGTGGCCCCTCGCTGCCCATGGCACAGAGGTTTGAGACCTGCGGGGTCCGGTCCCGCCGGGTGCTCACGTGGCGAAAGTCACGAGGGGGGGACTTGCCTTCAGTGTCCCCTCAACCCCTGTGTGACCCGTCCCTTGCAGGAGGCCAGCAACCGCCTGTCCAGCCACATTCCTCTGATCATCCAGTTCTTCATCCTCCAGTCGAACGGGCAGCAGCTGCAGAAGGCCATGCTCCAGCTGCTGCAGGACAAGGAGAAGTACGACTGGCTCCTCAAGGAGCGCAACGACACGAGCGACAAGCGCAAGTTCCTGAAGGAGCGGCTGGCGCGGCTGACCAAGGCCCGGCGCCGGCTGGCCCAGTTCCCGGGCTAAGGGCTCTGTCCCCTCTGTCCCCGCGCCTCGCCTCCCGCCTCCCGGGTCCTCGGGGTTAGTCACCCGTGCTCATCCCCGTAGAGGGGAGGGACCAGGAGGAAGCTGCGGTGAACGATGTGGTTTCCAGATGTGGTTTCCAGCCTGAGACTTGAGACCCTCCCTCGCGAAGGATGTGGTTTGGGTTGGGCGGCTGGCACCGCCTTCCTGGTTAAGAACATGCTCTTCCCATCACATCGTCCCGCTTCCCCGCTCTCTCCCCGTCTTCCTCAGGGACCCGCGCCCCTGAGCACCGTAGCAGGGCTGGTGCCTGGTCTCTCCCATGACCGCTCACGCGCCCGATGCTTTAGGACCCTGAGTGCCCGATGCATGAAGCTGTAGAAGTCATACTTCATCTGTTTGTAATAAACTTTTCTAACAGACGTTTCGCTGACACTCCTCATTTGGGGGGAGAGCCTGGAAATGACAAGTGGGAACCCGGGGGGGCTGGGCCAGGTGTAGGAATGAGGAAGTTGAGTAAAAGCTCGTGGTCTGGTTATTTATAAGAGGCTGAGGGGAAATGGCGGGGAAGTGAAACAGGGTAGAGCTAGCAGCCTTAGCTGTTGATGATGTGCCCTGGTCAAGTGTCCCGACTGTTAAATCCCTGGGCACCCGCTTGGAGTTCAGGATAAAGGCCGAGTCGGGAGGTGGCCCAGCAGGCGGGGGTGCTGGCTGGCCGTGGTCGGGGGAGCAGAGGCGGGACTGCTGACCACGGATCGCCCAGAGCAGCCCCACTCCTGCTGCCTGGTCTCGCCGGGGGGTGGGGGGGCGGGGAGGAGCGGGGACACTCGCAGACACCCAGCCCCGGCAGCTCAGGGCAGGACACTGAGCCACGGGCTGGAGCTGGAGGCAGGCAGGTTCCACAAGGACCGCACCGTGTCCTCGGAAGTGAGCTGAAGCCTCGCAGGCCTCGAGGAGGGGAGGCCAGGGGACAGGCAGAGCGACGAGGTGTGAGCCAGCTGCCAGAGAGGAGGACTCGAGCGGATGCCCTTCAGGGAGACCCACTCGGCACGAGCGGCATGAGCGGCAGGATCACCTTCTACCAACGTGTCCAGGGAGGAGGGGCTTCCGGCCCAGCTGGGCAACCGCTGGTCAGGGCCGGAGAGGGGGCTGGTTACGCTGTCCCCTCCCGTCACTCCGGACACGCCTAGCTCCTCAGTGCTGTGGGACAATTTGGGAATTTATGCACAAGAGGGAAAGCCAAGACGATGGGCAGGCAGCACCTTGGTGCCTCGCTCAGGGCCAAACACCTGCAGGCTGATGCAGGATGGAGCGCTCCCAGGAGCCAGCGTGACTCATATTTAAAGAGAACGCTATACCAGTACGCACAGACTTTTCTAAGAACGAGGGTAAGCGGGCAAGGCACACATTCCCAGTCCAGTGCTAGGCACGTGTCCCTTTAGGTCCTAAAGTTTAGGAGACTTAGGCCAGCTTCTCACCTTGGAGCTGGGGAGCTGGCGCCTCCTGGTGGCCAGCCCGAGTAACTGCTCCAGTACCAGGTGTTCTTGCCACTGAGCAAAGACACCTGGGGACCAGGGGCACAGGTGGCAGCGTTACCCAGGGTTCTTTGCTGTAATTTCCCTGGTAGTCCCGGAGAGGGCGGAGGAAGAAAGCTGATAGTGTGTGCTCCAGATGGGGAGTCTACCCAGCGGGATGGGGAGCAGGGTAAACCTGAGGAGGACCCACAGTCTCTTGCCCTTTGGCCAAAAAGAGCAGGTGTCCAGGGATCTCAACAGGGGAGGAGTGCACTGTCCCTCCCCGGTGGTCAGGACACGGGAAGAAGTAGCTGGAGTCCATGCAGGGGGTCCTTCAGAGAGCAGTAGGGCTCAGGCAAGGGGCTGAGCCGCCCCGGAGGTCCCCAGCCCTGCCCCACACCCCTGAGGGACATCCCCAGATTTCCGCTGCCCATGCTGTAGCGCCGGCCTGGAGGCCCATCAGCCGTGCAGGATGTACTCAACTAGCAATGATGCCCACTCGTGGGCCCTCCAGGCACGTCGGGGCTCGGCTGTCCCGTGGGATGGGGCCGAGTTTGGAGCCGAGCAAGATGAAGGGCTGGAGAGAATGGAACTGACCAAAAGCCTTGCGCTGACTGGACGCGCGGTCTGGCCGGCCGCAGGGGCTCGGTGAAGCTGTGGGAGGGAGGGCGGCGTGGGAGGCACTGGCGCTTGTCCAGAGGACTTCCTGGGTGTGTGGTTGTCCTCTAAGATGCCAGGCGGGGCATCTGCCTTCATCGCTACCCTTCCCAAGCAAGGCCAAGAAAAGGCTCGGAAACGGGGGCAGGACCAGGGGACCGCAAAACAGAGCGCTGGGATCCGACCAGACCAGACCGGAGCGTGAAGCGGGACTGGCCCTGTGACAACGCCGCGGGAGGGCATCCACGCAGGGCACTCACCTGCGGACCCAGCGGCAAGAGGCAGCAAAACGATTGGCACAAATCATGCCCTTTCATTAACGCTTACGCTTTCCCAAGTATGTTGGGTCATTTTATATTAAGCAAATTAACTTCTTTGCTTTTTTTCCCATTGATTTTTTTTTTTTTTAAGAGAGAGTGGAAGACTGGGAGAGGGGTGAGGGCATGTGCCGAGGGGTCGGGGAGGCTGGGGGAAGGTCAATTGGGAAAAAAAAAAAGAGACATATGTACTACTACTTGTAACACTTTAAACAATAAAAAAAGAATAATAGCACAAATGCAAAAAAAAAAAAAAGAGAGAGAGGGAGAGAGAGGGAGAGACAGAGAGAGAAACATCGATGTGAGAGAGACACATTGATTGGATGTCTCCCACATGCGCCCCGACCAGGGCCGGGGGTGGAGCCTGTAACTGAGGTACATGGCCTTGACCGGAATCAAACCTGGGACCGATGCTCTGACCACTGAGCAAACTGGCCAGGGATTAACTTCTCTTTATAGAAGTATGAACACAAGCCTATCTGTATGTCCCTAGTCTCAGCACTCCGGCTACATCTTGAAGTGGAGTGAGCCTCATCCCAAGGAAAACCTTTCACGAGGTGAATCCAAAATGAAAACCGTAACGGAAAGGGCTGGCGCTGCCCACGGGGACCCTTTTGGGCGTAGACCCAGTCATCAGACCGACCCCTCCTTTGTGAATCGGCCTCCTCGCTAAAACCTGGCGTAACCCCAACTCAGAACCAGCAGCGCTTTTGTGAACGACGCAGAAAACCCTCAGCCCAGCAGGAATGGGACGCCGGAGACTCCATACGTATTTGGAAAAAGGGTATAATTTATTTGTACAATATTTCACAGTTCAATTTACAGTTTTTTAAAAAAAAAGATACAAAACAAGACAAACAGGGGGTCACATAAATAAAAGGAAGCAGGAAAGGAGGAACGCGCGCTCACCAAGACGAGCCGGGTAACCTCCGGCGTGGCGAGCGGGCGCCTCAGTGCTGTGGGCCTGGGAGACCTCGGGACGCCGCCGCCGGAGGCCCGTGGAGCGAGCATCCTGAGAAGGCGGTCGCACAACCTTCCACTCCAAGGTCAAGTCCTAGCAGGAGCATCATTCCATTCCCGGAGCCCAGCGTCCTGGCTGAGCACTGACCTCCCGCGGCAGTTCCGGCGTGGCCCCTCCTTCCAGGGGACACCGAGGGGCCCGAAGGGGCCAAAATACACCTCTTCTTCGCCGCAAGCACAGTGCTGCTCTTCAGCAAACTCCTTTCCAGAACGTGGAACCCGGCGCCGGTCACGGTGACAGCAGCTCCACCTGGCAGGGACCACAGTTCCAAAGAACCCGACGTGGCGACTGCTCGGAGCATCGCCGCCGGGACTCCGTGAGCACTGAGGTAGCAGTAACGTGGAAACGGTCCAGGCGGACAGTGTCGCTGAATCACACATCCCTGATTTCCCCAGGAACCTCAATTTCCAGTGATTAGCAGGCCGAAGGGCAGCGTGGCGGCGCGCCTGGCCCTCCGTGAGGTGCCCATCGCCAAGGGGCCGGGAGGCGGGCTCGGGAGTCAGGCTGGTCTCTCCGGGGGAAGCCCCACCTGATGTTTGGTGGCCACGCCGAGCGCGCTCAGGAGTGAACCCGTCTTCATGGCTGCCGGCTCCAAGGGCTCTGGCTACGCTCTCACCCACAGGAAGAAAAAAGGTTTCTATGCCCCTTCAAGTGATGATCGAGTCACCCCCCACGAAGGGCGGGTCCCTGGGTTTCCGGCCACCACCTGGGGCTGCGAAGAAACTCCTGTGGGGAGACAGGCCCTGGGGCTACCCAGGGGCCTCCCTAGCAGAGGCCCAGAGCGAAGCCCCCTTCCCATCTCTAACCGTCCACAGCTGAGCGGTCACCAGCCCCATGATCACCCCCTGGACGGGCTCAGAAGAAGATGCAGGTGGGCAGACTCCAGCCCTCTGCCCTGCGTTGGCCTGAGACACCCACACCCAGCCCGGGCGGCCACCCCCTTTGGACAGAAGCTCGGGGAGCAGGGCCCGGCGAGGAGCCACTGTGGCCTGCGCAGAACTGTGGAGACTGCCAAAGACAGACAAGTTCACGGTTTAATCAAAATGAAAGGACCTCTGCATCGTCTCTAACATACACCAGGCACAGGGAATGAGAAACCAGCCCCGCTCTTTCTTGTTGACCGGCGTCGAGGACGAGGCCGGACGGATCAGCTGTTCGCCTGTTCAAAAGGGAAAAGAAAGGATGTTATTTCCTTAAGATAAACACAGGTAGAAAACTTTTTTCTCGCTCTAGGTTGACAAGGCACCGATACACCAGCTGAGCAAGCCTCGGAGGACAAAGGGATGTGGTTTCCCCACGGCACGAAGGTCAAGGAGTGAGCTGACCGTGGCGGCGGGCAGCTGGGCTGAGGACCAGGTGTGCCCAGGCCTGGAGGGAGCGGGGAGCAGGGTGTGTGCGGAAGCAAACCGCTTAGCAGGGCCGGGACACAGGCCTTGGCTGGGAAACCTCGCTCCACACGGCCACTGAGAGACATCAGTGTCCAACCGCCTGGCTCCCTGCCGTGGCCTCTCCTGCACCCAGCCTTCCACCTGCTGCTCCGGGGCTGAGCCCTGGCCATGCCCTGAACACCCGTGCGGTTTGCTCTCTCACAGACCGGGCAGACGGTCCACCCCTGGGCCTGGCTCCCCGCCGAGCCCCACCCGCTTCCCTCCACCGGGCAGCCCCCAACAGGACATCCGGGTGCCTATTCCAGCACCCGGCGCTCTGCGGGGTGCGGACTGGCCAGCTGCTGTGGGGGACACGTCAGACAATGCCTTCGGGTCCTGTCCCCCTCCCCAGACTGGAGACTTGGGAGGACACAACGTGAAAATACTCTCACCGGCAGCCCCGCCCTGGCAGGGGCCCTGGGATGGAGAGGGACCTGGCTCTCGCCCGGGATCCGGGCAGCGCCAGGGAAGAGGTCTCCGCTGAGCAGCGTGGTCAGGCCCCGAGTCCCGAGGGCAGGATGGCAGGGAGCCCCTGGGACCTCCCGTCTTCCCCGCCTCTGTGTGCACCAGAGAGCCCCAGATGCTCCCCCACCCCCGGACTTGGGGACCTGCCTGGGGTGCACTCGATGGCCCAGAAAAGGACAGGGCACTGTCCCGACTCCACTGGCTAATTTGCGTCCCTGTGCTCTCTGCCGGCACCAAAGTCTGGGTGGAGCCAGCTGAGCCAGGACTGTGGTCAGCAGAGCCCTGCCCGCTGAGCCCGATGCTGCATCCACGCCCACTGGGCGGCATGCAAGTGAGGCCCCCAGCAAGGACGGGTGGACACAGGGGCGGGGGGGAGGAATTGGGGGGCAGGGCCATCTGGGCGGCCCTCAGCTCCCCACAGCGGGACCACAGCTCATAGACACCTGGGCTGTGACACGTGTCTGAGCTCTGAGCCAGAGGGACAAGGAAATCACCTTCATTTGTCGGTAGATCCAGTCTGTAAACATTGTCACGTTCCCGTACACGCCTGGCCTGTTCGCCTTGGCGCAGCCGGACCCCCAGCTCGTGTCCCCAATCAGCCACCAGATGCTGCTTTTCAGCGTGACCAGCGGGCCGCCACTGTCGCCCTGGGGGACAAGCACGCAACAGAGCAGACGTCAAGCCACCGCCGCCCACACCATGACCTGGCACAGAGGGTGGGGGTCTCAGTGGGTGTGTGGGCGTCATTTCTCCTCCAATAGGCAAGAGTAATAGAATCCCCAAGAGCGACTGCACCAGCGATGCATTTTAGTGTAGATGAGCTAAGAGTTACCAAGTCCATTGGTGTCTGCATTTTAAAACGGTCCGATACTTCTTTCTGTTCCGTGGACCCTTCGCTAATATGAAACCCTGTATCCCGGGGACATGGGCCCTTCTCTCTCAGCCGGGAGAACGGGGCTCATGGGCTCAGCGGGGTGGGCAAGGGCAGGAGGGGCAAACACCTGGCAGGAGTCGACGCCGCCCCGCAGGTAGCCGGCGCAGACCATGGCGGGCGTGACCAGGTTGTTGTAGACGTATCTGCTGTTACACTGCGCGGGCTCGATGAGGGGCACCATGGCGGCGTTCAGCATGTCCGACGTCTTCCCTGAGACAGACCAGGTCATCGCCCATCAGTGCCGCCCGCGGCTCCCATAGGAGGGGCGGATCCCCTCCTGGAGACAGGCCACAGCGGACAGACTGGTGGCCCTGCCCCGCCCCTCCCTCCTTCCGCCTCCCAAGCCGCCTCCCGGGGAACCTGGGTCACCCCTGCAGCTGGCCGGTCTGCGCTTCGTGCAGCTCTAGGTTTTGGTTTCAGGGGGAAGACTTCCTGACCCTGGAGCCAGGGAACCCCCACTCCGCCTTCCCCTCCCCCCCCCCGCCCCATGTTCCAGAATCGCCCTCGCCATCACTCAGCGACTTGGTTCTGTGGGCTCACCCTGCCCCCCCCCACCCGTCATCGCTCCCTCTTCTCCGATGACCCCCCGCCGGCCAGGAGCTCCTGTCTCCCTCCGTAAACAAACGGGCTTTTCTCCACCCCACACCCTCCTCCCTACACTCGTCAAACTGAGGCCCAAAGCCTGCGCGAACTGCCCACAGTCACCCACCCCTCGGGAGCAGACCCGGGATGGAAACCCGGGCCTCCCGCTGCACACCCGGGGCCGTGCTCACGGACTGCAGACGCGCGTGCCCCGGACCTCACCTTTCTCGTAGGTGGCCCCCCACCCGGAGATCCAGCAGGCCTGCCTGGGCTCCAGCATCATGCCCGGGTTGGGCAGACACACCGGTTTCACGTGGTCTGTTTCAAGAAGGAAAAGCACCGTGAGCTCGTCTGGTCTTCCTCCGGCCCTTCCCCGTGTGCACGCGGCGGGGCCATCCTGCCCGAGGAAAGCGCGGGTGCCAGCGGGTCCTGGTGCCCCGCCTTCTGCCCCGGCGGGCGCCCTCCTTCCCAGGGGCAGGACGCTCGCCCCTGGAAGTTGTGCGACTCACAAGCGGGATGGTTGGCTAGCTCTGTTTCAAAACACACACTTTAACTTTTCTTCAAACGAAATCTTCAAAAAACGGAAATGAAAAATACAGTGTCTCCAAGTGACGGACGGTGAGACAAACAGACCGTGGCCGTGGCTGTGGCCAGGAGGCTGGCGGGCACTTCTAGCTCCTGGGGCCGTGCTGGACCCGCCGCCTGCGCTGTTTCCTGACTTGAAGGCAAGCCCCTGGAGGGCAGGGATGTGGTTCTGTGTCTTCTGCTCGGGGGAAGGAGGAAGGGGAGGGGGAGGGGGCGCTAGAGGGCTCTGGGCCCTTGGATGGACCAGATGGGGCCCAACTAAGCAGTGCAGGGAACGCATGTTGGTTTGCTTTCATATCCTTTTAAGTTGTTAATACGTTAAAGCATTTTATTTCCAGAATAACGTGGAGAACGAAAGCATCTTTACAAGTCAGAGAGCAGTTGGCCTCACAGGCGGTGACGCTGCCCCAAGGAGCATCTGAGGATGTCTGGGGACCCCTTTGCCTGCACCACCGAGGCAGCTCCTGGCATCTAGGGGGCAGGGGCAGGGGCCCGGTGCTGCTGAGGGCCCCACAGTGCATACCCCCTCAAAAAAAATAAAAACCCTGCCGGTCCCCGATGCCTACGTGCTGGGGTGGAACCCCTTCCACACGCTCCCGTATTGGTCAACTTGCCCCCCGACGTGGAGGCAAGTGTGGTGGTCACTGCTCCCCTCTACACACACGGCACGTTTCCAGGTGACCTGGCTTCTGCCGAGCACGTTCCTGTCGGCCACCCCTCGGCCCGCCACCCCTGCCTTCCGTGGACCACGGCCCAGGCTTTATTTCCAGCCAGCCTCTCCTCCGGCCGCGGTCAGAGGGCTCACACGCACACGCCCCGCGCCCCGCCGGTGGAGGTGGGTACCGTTAAAGGTCAGCGGCGTCTGCAGCTTCATCAGAGCGATGTCATTGTTCTTGGTCTTGGAGTCGTAGTGCGGGTGAGAAATCACTTTGCCCACTCGGTACGCGTTTCCGTAGAACATGGCAGACTGTCTCAAAATTCCCGCAAAGGCCATCCAGTACCGGGGGTTGTTCAGAGGCCTGGGGGGCAGAGGTGAACACCGCTCAGCATCTCAGAGCCGCAAACGCGAAACCCTCATTCGCTGAGCAGAACTCATGCTGGAGGCACGCGTCCCCGGGGGGTGACAGGACCACCAAAGCCGGCGAGACTGGCCAGCAGGGGCAGGGCCTCCCCAGCCCCCGCCTCGGCCCCGCCCCACCTGCACACCTTCCCGCCTTCCAGCCCCCGCTCTGCCTCCTGGCTGAGCCCTGTGCCCCGGGGGCTCCGGCAGCAGCCCACGGACCCTCGAAATTCCGAGAACCCTGTGTCTTGGGCCTACCTGCCTCTCTGAGGTTTTAAACTTCGTTTCTGGCAGGACCGGGTCTTACCTACCCCGGATGTGCTAGGGGTTTCCTGACACTCAGTAGGTGCTTTATGAAGGAGCAGTGACGAATAGCCTCTGGGTCTCTAGCCCTCACCTTTATCTAGGCCAGTGATGGACAACCTTTTGAGCTTGTTGTGTCAAACTTCGCCAAAAAAACTGAGCATAACTCGGGCAGTGTGTCACTTTGAGGAAAAAACTAACTCCAAGACTCTAGTCGCAAATGTTTCATCCTCAGGAGCAGCAAATGTTTCATCCTCGGCATGTGGCCGCGTGTCATCAGAAATGGCTACGCGTGTCAGTGCTGACACACGTGTCATAGGTTCGTCATCACTGACCTAGGTGTTTCCACACACCTGTCATGTGTAGACACCTCGCGTGCACCGCCCGAGGCCACACAACCGAGCCAGGCCCAGCCTCACTCTAAACCAGAAAATAGCTCTGATGAGTGAGTTTTTCTCCAAAACCGACATGTGAGCAAAAAACTCCATGTTTAAGCCCTAGCCGGTGTGGCTCAGTGGATAGAGCGTTGGCCTGCAGACTGAAGGCTCCCAGGTTCAATTCTGGTCAAGAACACATGCCCGGGTTGTGGGCTCGATCCCCAGTAGGGGGCGTGTAGGAGACAGCTGATCAATGGTTCTCTCTCATCATTGATGTTTCTCTCTCTCCCTCTCCCTTCCTCTCTGAAGTCAATAAAGATATATTAAAAACAACAGCAACAACTCTATGTTTAAGAAAAAAAGGGGGAGAGGGGACAGTATCTTCCACAAAAGCTAATGCTATAAATGATGCCTTCCGCTTGCCCCTCCCACCCGGCTGTGGGAACCTGTGTGAGGCCACAGGGAACCTTCCGGCAGGGCAGTGTGCGATCCCCGAGTGTGTCTGAGTGTGGCCTCTCCCAGGACGATCGTCCAGAGACCAGAGCTCCCACGAGGCAGGAGAGGCCAGTGACACCCCAGCCCGATCCTGTGTCCTTGCTCCCAGAATCCTGCCTTCCGTGGATGCCCAGTGCACGCCTGCTGAGGGATGGGCGTGGCCACAGGCAGCACATGCGGTGGCTCATCTGACCCTCCCAGGGATGGAGGGGGCGCCCTTACAGCCCCACTTATACACGAGGAAACTGGAGCTTGAAGAGGTCCAAAGACTTCGCTCAAGGTCACGTGGCCACAGAGCCACCTCCCCACCCAGGAGCCCGCTTCCCCCGTGAACATACTCTTCCACGCAGTGGGCGGCCGTCACGATCCACTCGGGGGTGATAATGGAGCCTCCACAGACGTGGACGCCCTGCACATGCAGGCTGACCTGCCAGGGCCAGTCCCCCAGGGCAGCACTCGATCCGCCCACGATCCGACTCTGGCGGCCCATCTTCGAGTTGACCCCGCACTCTGGAAGCGACAAGCACAACAGAGCAGGCCAGTGAGCAGGATCCGGGCCACCCTGCACCCCGATACCCACCCGTGCAGCATGCGCCCAGACCATGTCCGTCCCCAAGGCCCTGCCAGGCTGGTGGACGATTCCCACCTCTCATTCCAGGTTGTTTGGGGTCTGACTTTTGGAGAACATGGCCTGGTCTCTTTTAGGTTGGAGGGATGAGAGACACCCCAGTAACCCTGAGATTCCCCCACCCCCTCCATGCACCTCTTTGCCACTGTGATTCCAGACACCCAGCGTGGGGCATGAGTGACAAAGGCCCTGGATCTCCTGAGCCCTAGAGGGATTGAATGCTCAGGGGCCCAAGACCATAGAACAAAGTGAAGGAGCGATTCCGCCTGTGTGCTGGTCACCTGCCCACCCGGTGCTGGCGGGGCCGGAGGGCGGGGCGGGCACCTTGCTCCCTTGGTACCTAAAGAAGCTTGAGCCCAGGGGGGCTGGGAAGCTACTGCCAGGACCCCTGGGAGCATGTGCTAGTCTCGGCCCCTCCATCAGAGAAACTGAGCTCCAGGACCGAGAGCCCCTAAAGGAACGGGACGGGGCGTCCCCGAGCGGAGCGCAGGGCCGAGCCTTCCCTGCTGCTAAGAGGTTTGCAAGCAGAAGTAATCCAGACACAGCAGGGGCAGGGGCTCGAGAGGGGCCTCCTTCTCTCTCCACCTTCCCAGACACAGGGGATCTGTTTCCGAAAATACAGGACCACAGGGGAAACCAAGGCTCACTTACCTATACAGCGTAAGGAAACCACTGTTTTTGAAGAACAGACATCGCTACGAGAGAAGAAAGACAGCGGTGGTCACCATGGATGAGCCATTTGCCTCTCACAATACTTAGAGTGTTTTCCCACGTGCTCACTCCCCTGCCTCCGCAGACATAGAGGGGTCCGCGACTGAAGGCTTGAATCAGGAAAGGACATCCATTTAGAGGACAGTGAAGAGCAGACACCGAGAGTGGGTCAAACCCCAGCTGCGTGACCTTGCGCGAGTTGCTTAACCCCCGTGCCTCGGTTTCCCCATCTGCAGAATGGGCTAATAACAGCACCAACCCATAGGATGGCTTTGAGGGTAAGCATGCAGCAACATGGGCCATTATGTTTATTCTGGGAATTTAAACCGGCCTCTACTTTTTTAAGGGAGCCATTTGTAAACTTTGGTTTTCTGTGACTGCTTCACATTTATCACACCGAAAACAATACAAGCAATTATTTGTCCGGGAGCAGAAGAAAAAAAAAAAGAGTTACTGGTTTGGAAGGTAAACATTTGAGGTTACAGGTGAAAAAGAGGTAACCGATGCGTCCTGGTGTACAGCGAGTGTTCCTCCTAAATGCTGAGGAGGAGGGAAGCAGCCTCGACATCCGGGCCTTCAAAGTGGCCACGGTCCACGACAAACAACCACAGAGACCAACACCGGGCCAGCCCCCTGCTCCTGAAGGACAGCACACAAGCCCACCGCACAGAGCAGACACCACGAGCCTGGTCCCCACCAGGGACCCTCTACTGTGAGTGACGGCAGCTTCTATGCCAGCCCTGGGGTAGCCTGGCTTCATGCCACCCACCTTCTAGGAAAAACGTGCCGAGATGCCAATCCAAGAATCACCCTCGGCTCCTGCCAGCATCCAATCCAGAGCCCACCCCTGCTTCTTCGAATCTTCCCCAAAAAGACCCAACACAAGCCCGAACCCTGTAAGCCGCTTACAACACCTTCCTGGCCACACGACCCACGTGCCAAGGACTACGGCGTGTCCCGGGGGTCCTGGCTGAGGGACACTGGCAACGCCGAGAAGCACATTCCCACGAAAAGGTGTTTTCTAAGAATGGAATCCGGCTGTGCAGCCATCAGCCTCCGGGCTCGCTGCAGCCACTCCGGGCCCCACGAGCGGCTCAGATGTAAGACCGACAACGTAAGAAATGCCCAAACCTGCACGGATTTTTTTTTATGAGTTCTCTGGAGCCAAACTGGTGACCACTGCTCGGAAGCAAAATCGCAATGGATTTTGCTTATTTTATATATTACACCCGAAGGAGGAGACATAGCGGGTGACATGAAAGCCACTGGTGATAGATTAGGGAGGCGGGAGAAAGCAAAGCCAGGAAACCTCTGGGATTGGATAAAAAGTGAAATGATGGACACGTGCTTCTTCTACAGAATTGGGTACAGGATAGCTAACAGTTAGCAATTAACATGGTATAACAATGAGGGGTCTGTGGTTTCCACTCCGACCGTGCTTTGAGGGGGGAGGGGGAGGAAATTACTTAGATATTCCAAAGGTAGGTTATCAATTATGTTATTGTAGATGCAAAAAAAGACAACAGACAGGCTCAGTGAAGGCAAAGACTGACCTTTGTCAAAGAAGAATGCCGGCCTAGGAGGTGACTACCGCCATGGCTCACCTTGGTCAGGAATTTTCATTCCCGACCATCCTATGCGGTTACTCCAGTCTGAGTTTGCAAGGCCGCCACACAGGCCTCCCCTGAGCTCCTGGGGTGTAGTATGCGCCCCTTTTTCGTCCACAATAACAAAGGGCAGCTTCTGGGAGCAAAAGGGAAGTCCTCCCACCCCCGCCACGCAGAGATGGCGAGAGCCAGGCCAATGCTTCTCTCTCCCCTCCAAGGCCGCGGCCCTCCTGAGCTCCCAAGGCTCACAGAGGTGAGGGGGCAGCTCCCCCCCCGGCTCAGCCCCATCAGCGCCATCCTCGGTCACCCAGGGGCACAAGGCAGCACTCAGCATGTGCAAAGGGCCCGGGCAGCTGTGTTTGGCTTCCCTGGCGGGCAGACCGCAGTCCCTGTTTTGACGGGCACACCTGGCCGGGCCCAGCCCGCCTCCTGGGCGCACCCTGTCACATTCCCAGGGACAGCCGGGCTCCAGAGGAAGTCGGCCCCCCAGACACCTCAGCCAGCGGCCACCAGGAATGCACACCTGCTTCCGGCCTCCCACTCACGGGACAGAGGGACAGTGTGATTAAGCCATCCTTCCCTGCAACAGCACCTGGCCCGCGGGAGGTGGTGGCTGGCTAACACCTGGGCGGAGGGACGGACCTGGCAGCTGGGGGAGGCTTTTCACAAAGGACACTGTGTCTCACATTAAAGGGCATTCAGACAATGACCAGCCTGGGGACACAGTCAACATTTTAAATGCACGCCAAGCAAATCGCGTAGCTCCGCCCACCCCTCCCCCACCTTCCTAACCAGCTAAGCTGTCGATCATGTGACCTGGGATCATGTGACCTGGCGTTTGGGTTCATTACCACCCACAGGGCACACTGTGACCCACCCAGGGCTGCCAGTCAGCCTGGCGGAACAGGAAATGATGGCTGAAGCGAGCTGCTGCGTCCCGGCCCCCCCCCCCAGGGCATCCTGTGATCCCGGGCTTAAGGCCGGGACCAACCATCCGGCTGCCTGGGGCTGGGGCTGCGGGGATTCCTGGAAGCAGGACGTCAGCGCTAAAACCAGCCAAGTGCCAGGCAAGCAGGGTTGGTCACCCTGCAGGGACCCAAGGCGCTGTCTTCGTTTCCAGAGACCTCCCCTGACGCGCACAGTAGGGTCAGCTCTAGTATCCCGATAGTGAAGAAACGAGTGTGGACGTTCAGCTTTGCAATGCCATCTGATAGCGCAGAGGGCACAGGGCACCACCCCACGGCACATAAACCTTCCCCGGAATGAACCCAGAGCTGCTCGGGGCAGGCGGTCCTGCCCAGCGTCCATGCTCCCTGCAATGAGAATCAGCCCAACCCGCGATCGCAGCTCAGAAGTCAGACCCGGGCCGGTGTTGCCCCGATACCCGTCCCCCCCCGTGGTTCTCATTCTAAATGTTTCAAAGGGGAGCGGCAAGCACCACACACCTGTGGTAGAGCTTCTTGTAGAGGTCGGTGTTGCCGGCGCTGATGTTCAGCTTCATGAAGCTGGTGGCCCCGCTGTCATCCGCTATGCCCTGGCTGGAATAAAAACTATTCCTGAAACAGACAGAACATCGCATTCAAAACGATGGCTAAGCCGTAAGCGATTACAAACCCCGTGCTAACACTCCCCTGGCATGACATTTAGGTGACGAGGGACGCCTTAGCACGTTGGAAACCAGCCTCACAAACTATGCACCAGGGACTGGTATAAGCCTCTTTGGACCCGATACCCTGAAGGTCGGGCAAAGTCCCCCACCGGTGGTGTTTCCAATCTAGTTTGGGTTAGGCCCGTGGTTGGCAAACTGCGGCTCGCGAGCCACATGCGGCTCTTTGGCCCCTTGAGTGTGGCTCTTCCACAAAATACCACGTGCGGGCGGGCACGTGCAGTGCAATTGAAACTTCGTGGCCCATGCGCGGAAGTCGGTTTTCGCCTGGGCGAGTCTATTATGAAGAAGTGGTTCTAAGCCGAGCCACACTCAAGGGGCCAAAGAGCCGCAGGTGGCTCGCGAGCTGCGGTTTGCCGACCACTGGGTTAGACCAAAGAAACGAGAAGGGGGATGTGTACGTACATTGCGGCCTCACAAAATTTACGGCAGTTAAAATGCCCCAATAGAAACACATTCATTCAGGCCCCGGGCCGTGACGGGGGCTTCCCTATGCCCTTCAACCCTGCAGTGGGGGTGGCACTGAGGTATTTCATTAACTAAGCTTCCAATGTTTCTATCAAGTGGTGGTTCATTTTGAAACCTGGCACATAGAGAACCCCCTGGAATTCCATAGAAGCCACCCAGGGACACCCCACGCAAGGGACGGTGGTCATCAAATCACACAGCCTTGCCCCGTGGAGGCAGGGGGCGGCCCAGCGTTTCCCAGGGGTGCTCTGGGAGCCCTGGCTGGGACTCGCTGGGCGGGGACACCCGCTTCTCCTCTCCCTCCTTCCCTGTGGCCGCGTGCAGGAAGGAGCTCTCTCTCGTATATATCTGATGATCAATGCTCCCACATTCAGTGGCCTTCACTGCCGCCCACGTGCATGCCGTGAAGGCCGTGCAGGGTCTGTTCCTGCTGACCTTCCCCATCCAGCCATCCCCATGCACCCCAACCCCAGCCCCCGACTAGGGTGGCCCTCTGTCTGCATCCTGGGCCCTGGTGACCTCAGCTCAGGATGGTCCTGAGTAACCAGGAGTGGATGGAGGTCAAGGCAGGGCTGGGTGGCCGGAGACAGACAGGGGGGGAGCAGGGGTGCTGTGGTGGGCAGCGGTGCCGCCTGCTGGCTTCCCAAAGCAGTCCTGGGAAGCAGACACGCGGGTGGTGTTCACGGGCTGGCACGCCCAGGGAGAGGCGGCGAGAACCACTGGCCTTTCTGCCTTTCTCTGTCACCAGGGTGCCCAGCTCCAGCCGCGAGGCCAGGGGCCCGAACTCACCTGTAGCCCATGTCCTGGCACGCTGCCCTCCCGTAGCTCTCGCTCCAGTCGTCTCGGCACACGGGGTGCCAGGACTTCCTCTGGGACGAGTACACCTGCAGGATGAAGTTGGGCCCGTAGAGGCGCACTGCAGAGGAGAGAGAGGCCGTGAGTCTCAGACAATCGTCCCAGCTGCGCTGGCCCCACCCTCCCCCGGTTCCTCTCCCAGACACCGGCCACACGCGAGGGATCCGCTGTCTCCCTTCCCGGCTAAGACGTCCTCTTAACCCAACAGAACTGAAAGCAGGGACTCAGACCAAACCCATGCACAGACGTTCCCCGGGGGCACTATTCCCAACAGCAGAGGCGGGGCAACCCAAGTGTCCATCAGCAGCTGGAGGCACCATACAGGGTCCTCAGCCACCAAAGGAAGGAAGCACCGACACACGGACAGCAGACAGCGTGAGACCTGTCACTGCTGAGTGACAGAAGCCAGACCCCAGGGCCACACACCGTCTGGATCCACGTCTAGGAAACGTCCAGGGGAAATCAGCAAAGCCCGGAGGGAGATAGAAGCTGCAGAGGGCTTGGGGGGTGAGGGAGGGGTAAGGGTAGGGCTTGCTTCTGAAGTGACAGAAATACCCCACAATCGATGCGGCGATGGATGGCTGTGCATCTCTGAATACGTAAAACCACTGGATTGTATGCTTTAAAGGGCAAAGGTTATGGTCTGTGAGTTAGATCGCAGTACAACTACTTTTGAGAGTTGCTCTTTCAATCATCACTTTGAGCAGCACGTGACCATCTCTGGCCCAAACCCTGGGCCCGGGCAGAGCACCCAGGGATGTGCCAGTTCCTGGTGTAAGGCTCTGCCCCTGAATTCATCCATGTTTTGCCAAAACCGCATTTCTTTTGTTTACAGAGACGAAACTTTATAAATACAGTGTGAGCCACTCCCAGTTCCATTCTTTTCTCTCTCTCTCCCTAGAAGGGAGCACAATTCAGAATTCTGAGAACAGCCCTAGCCAATTTGGCTTAGTGCAGTGGTCGGCAAACTCATTAGTCAGCAGAGCCAAATATCAACAGTACAACGATGGAAATTTCTTTTGAGAGCCAAATTCTTTAAACTTAAACTTCTTCTAAATGCCACTTCTTCAAAATAGACTCTCCCAGGCTGTGGTCTTTTGTGAAAGAGCCACACTCAAGGGGCCAAAGAGCCGCATGTGGCTCGCGAGCCGCAGTTTGCCGACCACAGGCTTAGTGGATAGAGCGTCGGCCTGCGGACTGAAGGATCCGTGTTCAATTCCAGCCAAGGGTTGTGGCTTGATCCCCAGTGGGGGGTGTGCAGGAGGCAGTCGATCAGTGATTCTCTGTCATCATTGATGTTTCTATCTCTCTCTCCCTCTCCCTTCCTCTCTGAAATCAACAAAGAAATACATTTGAAAAACAACAACAACAAAAGAATTCCAAGAGCATCTTGTGTGGAGAGAAGTCGGGTGGCCGTGCCATGTAAAATGGCACTCTGTGGTTTGGGGGGATGTCTGTGAGCCCAAAGTGTAAAATGAGGGACCTGCTATTCTCAGGCCTCACTCTCGCCTCCCGTCTGTGGCCCCTGACTAGCTGGACACGCTGACTGACATTCCCCCGTGAAATTCCAGCCTCGGTCCGATTATTGCCCAATGTTTGCGTGATGAGTGGTTCCACGTGCCAGGTGTTAGGTGAGTGGATAAGCCAACTGGACTGCATCCAGACGATGGAAGATGATTCTGAGTTAAAAAGAAATGAGCTAGCAAGCCATGAAAAGACATGGAGGCAACTCCAATGGGTGTTACTAAGGGACAGAAGCCGATCCGCAAAGGCCGCATAATGTATGACTCCAACTATAGGACATTCTGGAAAAGGCAAAACCGTGGAGACAGTGAAAGGACCAGTGGCTGCCTGGCGCTGGGGGAGGGATGAGCAGGTGGGGCAGAGAGGATGTTTAGGACAGTGAAATTGCTGGGTATGACGCTTCAAAAATCGAGACACGTCATTATACACCTGTCCAAACCCACTGTCCAAATGTAAACACATTACACACCCGACTGCAATCACAGGACTGTAGTTAATAATAACGTATGGGTACTGGCTCATCAATTGTAACGCACGTACCACCCTAACTCGGGACATTACAAACGGGGACAACTGCGAGGGGGATGGGACCCTGTACTCTCTGCTCGATTTCTGTACACCTAACACGGCTCCAAAAAATAAAGTCTACCAGTTTTTAGAAAGTAACCAGAATTAAAACTACTCCCAAAATTAAAGTAAAACGGACACTGACGTGGTTGAAAGTAAGGGAGACAGTCCGTCTTGCTTTGTGGATAATGTGGGGGATTTGTTTTCCCTTCCGACCATCTGCGTTCACGTGCTAACTCGGAAAAGAGGATGGGGCGCACCCGAGGGCCCATCGCAAGCAGGTGTGTGCTTTTTCAGGATGGTGACATCCGTTTCAGCTTTACTGAGGTAGAACGGACAAATAAAATTGTGTATATGTAAGGTGTACAATCTATAATAATAAAAGCATAATATGCTAATTAGACTGGACAGCCGAATGACCTTCTGGACATCATTCCAGACATCCTTCCCTACGAAGCTGCTGTGGCAGGGGTTGAGGCAGAGGCGATTAGGGGTGATCAGTCAGGCAGGTGAGCAGTTAGGGTCAATCAGGCAGGCAGGCGAGTGTTTAGGGGTGATCAGGCAGGCAGAGGCAGTTAGGGTTGATCAGGAAGGCAGGCAGAGAGGTTAGGGGCAATCAGGCAGGCAGAGGGGTTATGGGCAATCAGGCAGGCAGGCAAGAGGTTAGGGGCAATCAGGCAGGCAGGCAGGCGAGCAGTTAGGAGCCAGTGGTCCCGGATTGCAAGAGGTATGTCCGACTGCCAGTTTAGGCCCGATCCCACAGGGATCCCTGCGGGATTGGGCCTAAAATGGCAGTTGGACAACCCCTGAGGGGTCCCGGATTGAAGGCCAGGCTGAGGGACATCCCCTCTCCCCGTGCATGAATTTCGTGCACCAGGCCTCTAGTTGTATATATTTATGTTTTTCTGATGTACATATGCATTGTGAAATAATCGCCGCAATCAAGCTGATTAACATCTCCAATACCTGCACCTGATTTTTCCTGCCCTCCTTTGGTGGTGAGACCACTTCTCCTGCCCTCTTAGCAATTCTCAGGTGTCCAAACCAGCATGCTGACAGCGGCACCTCAAGTGGTTTTCTTGTTTCTCTCACGATAGTTTAATGCTCACAGAAAGCACAGCAATGGACGTAGAAAGTGAACTGACGTGGAAAGAAAGCTCCACTCGCTGCTCATTCTCCATGAGCGACTGGTGGTCTTCCTGTCCAGAGCCGTGCATCCTGAGGAAAATTACCTCCTCTCGGGGAGGACGGATTCAAAGCGCACCGCATGCGTGTTCTGCTCCAGTGCAGACCACACACGTCACGTCCATCTGCTTTGTTTTATGTGAGTAACTGATATGAAAATTAGGTAACAGCACAACCACATTGAGGAGGACCTCGCAAATTACACATGCACACCCTCCGACCCAGCAGTCTACTTCTGGGACCGCAGGAAACGGTCCCCGATGTGCGCACGTGATTGGCGCATGTGTGTGACAACACATGGGGGGCAGACTAACTGTCCCCAGGAGGAGACTGGGATGGAGGGCACGGCCATGCGCAGGGACTCTGGGCAGCAGAGGGGACGGGAGGAGTCGAGTCCCGATTCCAGGCTGCATGTCAGCAAGTGACGTGGAGCCGGCTGGATGGCAGCCACAGGGAAATGGCCTTAACATGCAAACAATATGTGCTTGTTTATGCAAAATCTCTCCTGAAGGAGAAGCAAGAAAGTCATATTAGTTGCACCTGAAAAACACCATGATTGGCTGGTAAGCAGGCATGTGTGTGTATGTGTACATACATGGCGCGTCTACATGAGAGTGTGTGCATGTGTGTGTGTACATTTGATGTGTGTACATGAGAGTGTGTATATGTGGTGTGTCTATGTGAGAGTGTGTGTGTGCATGTACGTTTGTATAGTGGTGTGCATACATGAGAGTGTGTGTGGTGTGTGAGTTGGTGTATGAATGTGTGTGTGTAAGCAGAGTCGGGGGATGAAATCTCTCACTGCATACCCTTTGGTACTTCCTGAATTCTGATCCACTTGAGTATATTAACTCTGCAGTATTTAAATACATACAACTTACATGTTAAAGGAGAGCGAGGAAGAGACTGTCCAGGTAACACAAGTGTGTCTCGCACATGCACATGGGAAATATCAAAAGCCATTCTCCCCGGAATCTTCACCACCCTCCACTCAGCCTCGCAAACACCCCCGTTTACATAAGAAACTGGTGACAAACACCAGCGCTAACAGAGGCAGGCGCTCTGTCCCAAGTTTGAAGCGTGCGTGAGCCACTTGCCAGCGCAAATGCGCCCCGACCGGGAGCTCCCGGCAAAGAGGCCTTCGCCTGCAGACACAGGTGACGATGCGGCGGCTGAGGCCAGCCCAGGGCCGAGGCATGTGTGTGTATGTGTACATACATGGTGTGTCTACGTGGAAGCGAGGACGAGCAGGAAGGGAAGCTTGCGAGGAGGCCACGGGGCAGGGGGATGACCAGGGTGCACTTTTTCCCGGCGTGCACTGCATGAAGCGTGACCAGCTCAGAGGACCAGCCTTTTACTCTGGGCTGGGTACCAGTGACGTTAGCCCAACTCCGGTAGCCAAGCCCCACCGCCCTCTCACAGCCACCAAAACACAGTGCGCTCAGCTCCACATCGCGCACGGTTGCTCACTTTTACTGCCGTGTGGGACATCTGCGGCAGGTGGGAGTGGGCGTGTCCCCTGTCATGGGGACTGGCCCTGTCATGCCCCTCCCACGGCTGTGTGATGCAGAGTGAGGAGCACACCCCCTCGGACCCTGTCTCCTCTTCTGGAAATCGGGGTTAACCCAAGGCTCCAGGAAGGGACTCATGATGGAATGCAACCATCATGCCCCGGACACAGTGAACCCCGGACACGGTGGACCCCGGACACGGTGGACCCCGGACACGGTGGACCCCGGACACGGTGGACCCCGGACACGGTGGACCCCGGACACGGTGGACCCCGGACACGGTGGACCCCGGACACGGTGGACCCCGGCGCCCAGCCCCCGGCCACGTGCAGCTTCCCACTCACCGCACTGGTTCTCGTCCTCCCCGCTGGGACAGTGCAGGATCCCGTCGCACCAGAGAGAGGCGCTGACACAGGTCCCCGAGGAGCCACACTCCATCCCCGACGCCATGCACCTGTTCTCCACTTGCAGAGGAATGGGAGGGAGACACCCGTCAGGCTCAGGAACCAAGGTTCCTGCCTCTCGCCCACCACAGAGTGCCATCCACCCCACGCAACGAAGGGGAAGAACCTGTCCCCCTTCATTTAATAAGGAGGGGACGTGTCCTAGCTGCAGCACAGCAAAGAACACGGGGCTGCAGCCCAGGCCGGATAGCTCCGTAGGTGAGAGCGTCGTCCCGATAGGCCAAGGTTGCAGGTTCAGTCCCCAGCCAGGGCACATGCAGGAATCAACCGATGAATGCATAAATGAGTGGAACAACAAATTGATATTTCTTTTTCTCTCTCAAATCAATGGATAAAAATTAAAAAAAAACACACAACAAAAATCCTTAAAAAAAGCAAAGGAAACAGGGCTGCAGGCCAGCAAGGCAGAACCCTAGTCACGCTCCTCGCAGAGGAATGGCTCCCGGCCTTGGACTTGGGCAGGCTTCACGCCCTCTCTGCCCCACAGGTGGCTCCCCGGGCCCGCGGCTGCTGGGAAAGGCCTGGCGGCAGGAGGAGGGCAGGCCGGCCTGCAGCCACCACTGTTACCGGGCACCAGGCGGGGCCCCAAGGCGGGAGCCTGCCTCAGAGTGCCAGGTGGCACCTAGTGGCCCGAACCACTGGGTACACTTGGAATGTCAACACCACGGAAATGGCACGGGGCTGTGACCACCCTCAGATTAGGAGGAAGCACGCAACCCCGACAAGGAGGCTGCCTGCTTCCCAGAGTGGTTATCCAAGCATCGCCACGGCTGAGCGGAAGCAAAGAGAAGCAGCTCGCTGTGTAGGAGGGAAACTGCAGGAAGGGCTGAGGGAGGGAGCCCAGCCCAGAGAGCAGGGCCACAGATGCTTAGCACCCAGGGCCAGCCTCACACTCAGTGCCAGCCCCAGCACCCAGTGTCAGCCCCAGCACCCAGCGCCAGCCCCAGCACCCAGTGTCAGCTGAGCACCCAGCGCCAGCCCCACACCCAGCCCCCAGCACCAGCCCCAGCCCAGCCCCAGCCCCAGCCCCCCAGGCCAGCCCCAGCACCCAGTGTCAGCTGAGCACACAGGCCCAGCCAGCACCCAGCGCCAGCCCCAGCACCCAGCGCCAGGCCCCACCACCCCAGCACCCAGCCCAGCGCCCAGCCCCAGTGCCAGCCGAGCACCCAGCGCCTGGCCTCAACCGCGCCCTCGGGCGTCGGGGCTGCTCCCCACTTACTGAACTTCCAGAGCAGGAGAGCGGCCGCCACCGCGCCGGCGAGGACGGCCACCAGGGCCACCGTGATGCACAGCACTTTCTTCGTCTCTGGGAAAAAGAGACAAGCGCACAGTCACTGCGGAGGCTTTTCGAAGTCACGGTCTCAGACGTTATCCATTACCTTTATAATACCGCACATCGGGAAATAATTCCTTAGGCACTCAAAATGAGACTTTTAAACGCATACCCTGGGAGGTCTGGCTTGGTCCACAGCACTAACCGTATGCTAGAGCAGAAAGCCACGACGGGAAGCAGGGCTGGGGACGTCCGCCCACGGGCCGTGTAAGACCCCCGAAACCATTGGGTCTGGCCCTGCCAAGGCACCCTGCGGGACTCGAAATTCAACAATCCCAGGAGCTTTTTTCACAGGGGGCGGCGGCCAGTCAATCATTCTCTCTCATCACTGAAGTTTCTGTCTCTCTCCCTCTCCCTCTCTGAAATCAATAAAACATATTTAAAAAAAAAAAAAAGACTTTGGAAAAGGAAACCAATGCTCTCTAGTCAAAACAAACTGATGTGCCATTGTAGGACAGGGCATAAGCCAGAAGTTGTGCAAAGGTTCCGCGGACGGGGCCACACCCCCACCCCACAATTCCTATGGGGAGCTTTGGTTGGAAGGAAGGTGGAGAGGTGGAGGGGAGGGTGACAGACCCTCCGACCCCCTTAGTTTATTCAGGAGGACACCGGGCTGGGGAGGGAGCGGCGTGGGGAGGCCCGGTGCACCCAGAGGCACACATCAGCGCTTCTGGAAGTCCGTCAGGCAAGTGCAGCTCTGGAGCGGAGGCCGGAGCTGACCCATCGAGCTGACCCATCGGACCAGGGCTCAAAGCCACGCCTCCTGCTTTTTGTTTTGTTATCACATTCTGCGAATTCCACAGTCTGCTCTCAAACTTGTGAACTGTGACTGGCTTAGGATCACCTGGGGAGCCTGGTAACCACCAGGCAGATGGCGAGAGGGAGGCCTGACTGTGCAGCTTTAACAGGCTCCCAGGTGAGGTCAAGGTCACTGGTCCAGGAGCACCAAGGGCCACCCTGCCACCTTATCACCACTCGCCGACAGGGATTACGTCTGGGGCAGGCAGAGGGGAGTGAAAGAGGCCGCTCTCTCTGGGGAAATTCCAAATAGCCAGTCCTCCCCATTGGCCGAGGATAATCATTTCCCTTGGGCGACTTCCATGTGTGTCATTTTATCTAAGAAAAACACCGCTTGCCCGGCGAGTCACGGAATATTAAACTGGGTAGGCTTGACCTCTCGAGTGTGCGGCGGGCCCGCTGCCCAGCTCTCGCTAGGAGCGTGCGGGCAGTGGCAGCCCTGGTTGTAGCTTTGGGTGGTCAAGCGCATTGGAATCAGTGTCTGCTCGGTCCAGAGTGCTGTTTGCAACTGCATGTGCTGTTGAGTTTAATTATAACTGACTGTCCCTTTAACTCAGTCTAGTGTTGATTCAGCCCGACTGTGTCTGGTGTCAACTGTTTGCACCTCAGCTTGTTGACCCTCGTTCTCCAAAACCTAACCTGTCAGATGTGTCCACATTGTGCTTCAATGTGAAATACCACCGATGGCTGTGGCTCCGGCAAACAGAGTCACTGAGTCCAAGAATATCCCTGGTACTCTGAGAGGCCCGGGGCCAGAAGGTGACACCTGGCAGCTGGCACCAGGAAGGGCAGGGCGAAGGGTGAGGGGGAAGGCATGTTACACAGCCCGGCCCCAGGCCGAGGAGAGATGGCCACAGAGCGGATGGGAGCGGAGAGCCCACTAGAGAAGGCCGACCCCAAACGTGGGTTCCCGTACAGGAAACACATGCAAAACAGGTTCCTACTTGAGGTGCACGGTGTCCTCGATGGGGACTTGGGCTGCGTGCGGACGGCAGGTGTCGAGGTGTTCGTCAGAACCCTGGGGGCGTACCGGGGCACCGTGGGCGGGTAGTAGGGAGCTGGATACACCGCGTAGGCACTGGGGTCCACAGAGGGCCGTGGCGGGTACAGGTTTTCGGGCTGGTACCCATAGTTTTCGTAGTAAGGCCCAACACCTGGTGGTAATCCCTAAACAATAAAAAAGATGAATAATATGCAACCCTAAATGACCTTAATTATGCCAAAAGCCAAACTTACCTAGGATAAAGGCTAACCAAGTTTTCAATTAATATTCATTTCTTTATTGAGGTACTAGAGGCCTGGTGCATGAAATTCATGCACGGGAGGGTGGGGGGGGGGGGCGTCTCTCAGCCTGGCCTGCACCTTCTCCAAACTGGGACCCCTCGAGGGATGTCCGACTGCCAGTTTAGGACCCATCCCTCAGGGGCCTAAACTGGCAGTCAGACATCCCCCTCGCAATCTGGGACTGCGGGCTCCTAACCGCTCGCCTGCCTGCCTGCCTGCCTGATCGCCCCTAACCACTCTGCCTGCCTGCCTGATCACCCCTAACTGGTCCCCTGCCAGCCTGGCTGCCACCTAACTAGTCCCCTGCCAGCCTAATCACCCCCTAACTGCTCACCTGCCAGCCTGATCACCTCCTAACTGCTCCCCTGCTGGCCTGGTTGCCCCCTAACTGCTCCCCTGCCGACCTGATTGCCTCGGCCCCCGCCACTGTGGCTTTGTCCGGAAGGAAGTCGGACATCTGGAAGATGTCCGGTCGACCTGGTCTAATTAGCATATTACCCTTTTATTAGTATAGATAATTGACATGTAATATTATATTAGTTTCAGGTATACAACATAATTTGATATTTGTACAAATTGTGAAATGATTACCATAAGTCTAGTTAATTTCCATCACCATACATGGTTAAAACATTTTTTTCTTATGAGAACTTTTAAGATGTATTTTTTAGGAGCTTTCAAATATGCAGTACAGTACTGTTCACTTCAGTCAACGTGCTACACATTGCCCGAGACTTATTTATCTTCTAGCTGGAAGTTTGTCCTTTTTTGACCTCCTTCACCCATTTCACACATTCCCTTTTTAAGAAAAAGTGTGGAAGTTTGGGAATGAGTCAATACCTTGAGAATGGGGTATAAAGTTATCCACTAGCGATACCAGAATTATAAATATACCCATTTTACAGAGAGACACAGGTTACCAAATTTACCTATGCATGTTACTTGCGAATTCCTTTTGTATCTCCTCTTCTCTTACAAAAGTATATCACGTGTACTCACCATCTCTTATTAAAGGGCATGCACCTGGTTTACAATTGGGGGCTGCTTAGCAGTTCTGTCTAAAAAAAATACTTCCTTATGCAGCACGCGCATTTTGTGGAGAGTGTGTGGAATTTCTGGGTCCAAAAGTGGAAGGTATGGCTCCAGCCATTGAATTTTATTCTCCTCTACAGCCTTGGGCTGGTTGGTGTTCTTAGAAAGCCCTTCTTCTCTTCCTCCTTAAAAATGGCCTCTCCAGGCCCAGCCAGGCATGGTTCAGCAGTTGAGCATGACCCAGGAACCAAGAGGTCGCTGGTTTGATTCCTGTTCAGGGCACATGCCCAGGTTGCAGGCCTGATCCCCAGTAGGGGGCATGCAGGAGGCAACTGATCAATGATATTCTCTCTCATCATTGATGTTTCTCTCTTTCCCTCTTCCTTCCTCTCTGAAATCAATAAAAATATATTTTTTAAAAATTGCCTCTCCAGGCCTACCCTTCAAGACACGTGTCTCCCCCCCCCCCCCCCCCCCCACTCCCCGCCAAGCAAGCCACTCTAGATCCTCTCAGCCTTCCACCCGTCAGCACCTTCCGTCACCTGCTGGCTGGGAGGTCCCCAGGCAACCTTTCTTCCCCCTGGTTAATTTCTCCCCTCCTGTCTTGCTGATTGTGATCTCAGAGAGGACCGGTACCCTGAGCAGAGGCAACTCAATGCTTGGAATTTTAAACGGAGCCTTCAGGGACACGTGATTATGAAGAAGTGAGCCAAATGCAGGCTCCCAGAGTCCACCTTCACTTAATCACTCACCAGTGCTCTCCTTCTCAAGTCTAAAGAGTACAAGTCTACACCCAGCAGCAGACAGAAAGAGAAAACGAGATGTAATCTCCCGCCTAAACGGGCACAGAGGTAGAACAAGCGGCACGTGTGTTCGGCCCTATCGGAAGCATCTGAGAACATGCCGTCACCCGGAAAGGCTGCAGCAAGCACCGCGTCTGTCCTGGCAGATTCCCGTGCCGCGGGCTGGACATTTAAAATGGACCAGGAATATATAACCAGGAACAAATAAGGGCGGGGGAGCATCGAGCCTATTCTCCAGATACAGGGCCTAGAAAACTTGTTAGTGACCACAACTCTTCATAGAGTTATTCCAGGAATAAGATGGACCTGTGAGATATGACGGTGAATGAGGAAAGTGCATCTAGAGAAGGCCTCCTTCCAGGGAGAGAGAGAGCCGGCCCGGTGCCCAGTCAGTGAGGACCTGCCCAGTGTATCAGGAGCCAGGCTGCACGACAGTCTGCTGGCCCGTGTACCCTACACACTTCCTTCCCGGGACTTAGCCCTCTTAGCACCCTCCTGCCCCCATCTGTACCCACACCAACCCGGTCCTGCCCCACCCCCACCCTTAGGGCAGGAAGAGCAGAGGCCACGGGGAGAAGCCACCTCTCCCACACCCACCCAGCAGCTTCGGGACTCTCCTCTGAGCGGCTGCTGTGCGGCCACGCCCGGCCTCCTGCTCTCCTCTAATGTACAGAAGGCCTTGACCAACCTCCACGGAGCACACACAGTCCCGACAAACAGCTCTTAACGTGCTGACCACCCCCCCCTCC
Source organism: Eptesicus fuscus (assembly GCF_027574615.1). Classification (NCBI taxonomy): domain Eukaryota; kingdom Metazoa; phylum Chordata; class Mammalia; order Chiroptera; family Vespertilionidae; genus Eptesicus; species Eptesicus fuscus. The sequence goes on from NC_072475.1 coordinate 6,518,492, forward strand.
ACCCCCCACCCCCCGGAACTACCAGAAGGAATGAGGGAACAAGGAAAAGCGCAGGCGCGTGGCAGTCGACCACTTACTGAGTTTAAAGCCATCCCGACTTCGCCCGCAGCATCAGGTACCGGGAGGTATTTGGAACGTTCGAGAGGACCTAGAAGAAAGGATGACAAGACTGTATGTAATCTTTCCAGACCAGTTAGTTTCCGGAAGATCAGCTGAGAAAGAACTAGAAAACGGTCCAGGTGAGAGCTACCCCTCTCCAGAACAGAGCGCCGAGTCCTCCCCGCAGCTGCCCGCTGAGGAGTCCGGGGCTGCGGCTCTCACCACCCAGGAGGCCACGCCCGCCCGAGGTCACCTCCACCCAGAGGAGAATCCGGGGACTAGAAGCACACATGGTGACTCGGCCTCAAGTTCAGCAGAGGCTGCCGGTGGGCGAACACCTGGCGTCAACTCCCGGCAGGGCCACTTCCTGGAGGTATCCCCGGGCCAAAACGAACCCTCCCTAAACCTCAGGCGGAGTGGACATCGTCCCCGCACTCTCTCGCTCGGCTGAGGAGTCAATGAGCGAGTGCAGGCAGTGCCGGGCACCGGGTGACAGCGGGCACCCATCTATCAGACGCGACCTGGCCCGCACCTGCAGAGAGAGCGCCCAGCGGCACGAGGAAGCAGCCACACCCGAGCAGGTGGCCTAGGACTCAGTACCAAGTAGAGGCCACGCCTGGCTTTGTAACTAAGCCATATGGAATCTTCCGTTTTTCAGTAAGCACACGCGTAAAAAAATAAAATCTGTGAAACACATCCACACCCACCCACTCCTCCACCGACCAGCCTAAATCCAGAAAAGAAGTTCCGAAGTCATCTTCGGGATGGTTTCTCATGGAAAGGAAGCTCTGGGGCATTTGCTTGCTGTCTGGGAAGCGCTCACAGTAACATCTAGAACAGTGATTGGCAACCTTTTGAGCTTGGTGTGTCAACTTCGCCAAAAAACTGAGCATACTCGGGTAGTGTGTCACTTTGAGGAAAAAACATTATTTCGTGATATTTATAGTTTAAATAACATAAATGTATAATTGTTATATATAATTGTATTTAATGAACCAAAAACTAAATATTTAGTGCTGACACGCATGTCAGAGGTTCGCCACCTCACTCTCCCCCTTGTGGAGAATGAGGGCTTTTACCCACCCTCCCCTGCTTTCTGGCAACGACCAAAGAATCTTCAAGGAACGGCCTTCGCCATCGGGCATACACAACACCGTGCTCCCGGTGAGAAAGCTCTGGGCCTCAAGGCGGGACCAGGTCCGGAGATTTTCCATCGGTACCGAGCCTGGCACACAGTAGGTGCCCAACCAGCAGCAGGCAGCACGGCATGTGGGGAAGCCCAGGACCTCTGACCCCAGCTCAGTCCTTTACAGGCTGTGACCTGGGACAAGTCAGTTAGCGTTTCTGTGCCTCAGTTTCCTCATCTGCAAAAGGAGGTACAGTAGCACCCACTCCAGGGTCGTCGGGGAATGAGATGAGTTGAGAGTTGATGCTAGTGACGCTCTCAGTGCCTGGCACACAGTAAGTGCTACGTACATTTCTGTTGTAAATAAAAGCGATTGTAAGGCTGATAAACGTTGAGCAGCCAGTTGGGCGGCGGGGCGGGGGGGGGGGGGGGAGCGGGAACTAAGCTTGGCATTTGCAGGTTTGCCTCTGGGAAGCTACTGGCAGGAAATCCACCACCTCAGAGAACGCAGCGAGGCGGAAGGCAACAGAGCCAGCTCCAGCACCCCGCTGGCCTGCTGTCTCCTGAGCAGAATGACCGTCTGATTCATGAATCTAACAACAACATGCTGTGAATGAAACAGGAGGATGGCTTCTCAATCTTGGGAAACCCCATTGACGACGTCCCCCCAAATGCACCCGATCACTTATTTACGCTCTATGTCAGGATAAAATATAAGAACCAGTTGATGTTGATAGCGCTGAGGCTTTTTTACGATGAAAAAGAAGTCAAGAGCTTTCCAGGTAAGAGAAAAGAGAACGGATCTATATACAGGGGGAGGGATCCCGACTTAGGGTACATATAACGTTTACCGGTAAGCCTTTAAATGGCGAGATGATCACATATTCATATACCTTCCCTGCCTCTGCCCCGTGAGGCAAAAGCCTTCTAAACCTTGACATCCGCTCCGTGAACTCCACTCCCCTCTCGTCTAAGCTGGAATAAACGCGTCACCTTCCTGAGATTAATTTGAACGGAGTCCGGCTGAGCGGGCGTTCTCACCCCTCCGGTCGCTCTGCTCCCTGGGGTGACTGCCGGGGTGGGGGCCGGGGGGAGCCTCTGAGCCAGCTCACCAGTTACAGGTGTGGATGAAGTTTCAGGAAATGAACATTCGATCCACTGGCGGCCTTCCCAGTTGAGGAGCCTTCTGAAAGGAGCGAGGCATCGATGCTCAAAATCCAGGCTTCCTATTCAGTCCAGATCCCTAACAGCGAGACGAGGAAGCCGGAGGGAAGGCGCAGGGAGCCCCGGCCACGAATGGCCCACTGAAAGCCCAGGGACCCAGAGCTCATGGCAGCGCGTCCCGTCTCACCCAGCCAGCCAGGGCCCACAGAACCTCAGAACCAAAAGCACCCCGCGTGCCCAGATCAGCTCCCCGACTTTGGAGAAGAAGACGAGAGTCGCAAAGCCTGGGATTTCCTCTGGCCCAGAAGAAGAGACGTGGGAATTTCCCCAATGGACCCAACGGGGTCTGAAAGGAAAGCCGATCACCTTCGGTCCCGCTCCTCTTCCACCGGCGTGTCCGCGCGCGCCCACGCAGGACAGCGAATCTCTGTTTTCTGAAAGGAGCCAGGTAACCTGGAGACGGCTCTGAGCCACAAACGTTCTCTCGTGCCCTTTAAAGGACACCGATGACTGTTCTTCCTTCTGAACACCAGCCACAACCAAGCACTTTTCCTTTAAGTAGCAAAAAAAGCAAATATGCCTCGAAGCTCCTAACCCCGCCTTGTCGGCCGGCTCCTCGTCCACTGCACACAACAGAGCCGGGTCGTTTCGGTCCACCGTGGGCCTTCCTTTCAGGAGGCTGAGTCACGCCTGACTCACCTGCGGTCCTGAGCTAAAACCCCAGCTGCACCCCATGACATCATAGAGCTGGGCCCAAACAAGAACCGTCTCTTCTCGGGGTGTCTCTCTTCTGGGCATCTCGGCCTACATTAGCTAGAGGCCAATTTGAAAAACCACCAAACTAACGCACCTGAGCTCAGTCTCAGAGATGCATCCGGGGGGTCAGGGGTGTTCCCTACAATGAAGGATCCACTGACTTCACCTCACACTCCCATTCAGGCATGTGCTGTGGTGCAGCCCCCCACGGGCGCCTTCCGGGGGTCACCAGTGTGACGCACCGATGGGGCCCAGCTTCCTGGACCTCAGAATCCGTGTACCTTCATCAAATGCCAAAGCAAGCAACCGCAGCAGACACTTCCTGTGCAACGAACAAATGGCCCCCTTATGCCTCCACCGCTGCACAAAATCACATTGTACAAAAGGATGCTCTCATGCCTGTTGGGGACAGCACACACTGTTAAAGGTAACAGAGTAGATTTAAATAGCAGTTCAACACAACAGTACAAGGCAATCAGACAAATGGCATATACAGTGACGAGAGAGAGAGAGAGAGAGAGAGAGAGAGAGAGAGATAATACTGCAGGAGAGGCACTGCGTGCAGCATCCAAGTTTCTTTTTCAATGAATGCCTCATTGTCCTCACAAACTTTTTAGGGCAGGAATTGGGTGCGGTCCTTTATTATTATTTTTTAAATCTAGCTTGTAGCATACAAAGAAATGGTTCCGATATATTTTGAGTTCCAAAGGCCAAATGAGTAAGAGGCAACGTAAGAGTGAGAGAGCTGGAGAGCCTGCACCTGGACAAACCCCACAGGTCCAGGTGTGCAAAGCAGAGCCATGCCTAACAGGACAGACGGGTCCCGGTCTCCCCAGGAGGGAGTTGCACAGGCCACTGGCTAAGGGTTAAGGAACTGGCCCCAGTCGGCCTGTGAAATGGGGATAATCCACGAGCAGGGCTGCGCCAGGATGAAGTGTGTAAGTTCCCAGCTCCATGCCCAGCCGTGATGAGCACTCCGTGATAACAGGGCCAGCTGCTAGGACTTCCCTTCTGGTATCGAAGGGGCTGTTACGTGGAAAGGGACTCCGTTTGTGTAAATCCAAAGGACAAAACCAGGACCAACACAGTCAGAAGTATCAGAAAGCCAGGTTTCACGCAACCCTGGGAAACATGTTCAAATGTCAACGGGGTCGTCTTGGGAAGAGCAGAGTTCTCACACTTACACCTGTTTGAGCCAATACTGGAAGATCATTACTCAAGAATATTCTAGAACAGAACTGGGCTTTAGCTGGGAGGCCGGACATGATGATCGTTTATGCTGTGTGGTCAGAAGCTCGAAGCAAGAACACTAAACTCGTCCCTAGAAAACCCAGCTCGAGGGCTGGAATGAGGTCAGGTGCGGCGTCCTGCCAGGAAGGCCCCTTGGAAGGCAATGACCTTAAAGGGAACCTGACACTGGGTCTCAAGCCACACACGAACCAACAATCATCAAGACCGGGCTTTGTTTCATCTTCCAATTCGGCTCTCACTTGGAAATATTTATCTGACAAACGTCCACTGGCCCGCCATCGCCGTGCCCTCTCCTCTCAGCCCTTCTCAAGTACTCTCTCCCCCGGCTCTTCTGTCCTGGCGTGAACTTCCAGACATCAGCAGCCACCGCCGCGAGCTCGGAGAGCCCTCCAAACGTTTTTCTTTCTGATCACATTTCTGCACTATACCCCCTCATGCACACCTCCCCGCCCCCCCCCCCCGGCCCCCCCGGATTGATGCCTGATGGTCGTCTATAGTACAGACTCCATACACACAGACCCAATGCCTGGAGATGGCCACCTGGAGCGAGGCCTTTCCGCCTCCTCCCTGGCTCACCTCTACTAAGAGCAGAAGCCTGTCTATGAGTCGCTTCCCTTCTTCACACGCCAGTTTACAATCCCCAGAAAACCACTGCCTGCCTTTCTCCCGAGGCGCTTCTACCGCCGCCTGTGACATTTCCCCCGGGTTCCAGTTCCTCTTCTGACCACCGTCCGGGGCCGGGACAAACCGGGTCCCAGGCTGCCTGACCTCAGGCTCCTCCTCTAGACGGCCTCCCAAAACGGCCTGTGTGGCCAGCCCGGGCCTCTGCTAGTCTCGGGGATGGCACGTGCAGTTGGATGTCACCTTCCTTATACCAGGGCCCATTGCCCTGGGGACTTGCCAGCCAGAGCTCCCCAAGATGGCCTGTGGTGCTCCCCCACCCCGAGCCGAAGGGGCTCACCAAGCCCAGCCCAGGGCAGATCTCAGCTCTTAGGTCCTGACACCTTTGCACCCCAAGCCCCGAGGCCACCCGATGTCCTGGGGCAGACCCACCCGCAGGGCAGGTACCCTGGAGAGTAAGGAGGGGCCAGGAAGAGCAGCAATGCCCAGCGAGTGTGGGAAGTGGGACCCCTCTGGGGATCCAGAGCAGTGGGAGAGAAGAGCGGTGGGAAAGCCCTGAGGGCCTTGAATGCCCCTCCAGACCCTCCTCTCCCCTCCTCCCCGGCAGGCACGGCTTCCATCCTTAAGTAACCCAAACCGACCAGTCTATAAATTGACCCGCTCACCTTGCCTTTCTGCTTCCAGGCCCAAGGCTTAGACTTGAGAGGCAGTTCCCAAACGGTGAATTTTCTGGAAGGTTTAGAAAAATAGACTAGCTGCTCCCAGAGTCTAACGCAGGAACTGAACCAAGGCAGTGACCCCACACTGTTACAAAGCTCCCCCCAGGACTCCCGTCAGCAGCCCGGGTCCTGGTCTACGCTTCCTGATGGACCGGCCCCCGCCCCCCAGGCTGGACCCAGAGGAGCAGTCAGTGCGCTCGGAAGAGGACGATGATCACCGGCAGGCTGTCCTGTGCATGTGACATTTCACCAGCGTCTTGTCCCTCGATGCCTCATCACCCACTGAGGAGTCCCTCTCAGATCACTCTGGAAGGGGTCAGCACACAGCCCAGGGGGGGCATTAGCCTGGCCCTTTCACACGAGGTCCCCAGGCCCGTCCTCAGCTCCCCTTTCTCCTCTCTCCTCTGGCTTTCACACATGCAAACCCCCTGGAGGAAGGCAAGGGAAGTGACAGGTGGCAGCCCAAGGCCAGAGGGCCTGCCCTCATCCCCAGTTCTCCCCACGGGGCCTTGGAAAGTCACCGCACCTCCTGCCTCAGTTTCCTCCCGCTTGCTTTAAAGAGGTAAGGAATGATGCCTCGCCAGAAGGAAGTGCCACGTCCACGTTCGATTTGCTGTTCCTCTGAGACCAGTGTGGCCAAATTTGCAGGGCGGGGCAGCCAGGGTGTGGGTGCCAAGCTCCAAGGCACTCACAACCCTGTTGCTAGAAGGATGACCTTGGGGGCACCCATGAGAAGGAAGTCCCTGGGGACCAAACCAACCGCCAGCCTAAGAACAAAGGCCCATGGTCACCGGTTGCTATTTTTGAAAGACAGAAACAGAGGTGTGAATGAGCAATCAGGAGGGGTCCCAGCCCAAAGGACCCGCCTCCTGCCCGCTCAGCTGGAGCCCTGGCCTCATCTGCCCAGCAGGGTCTGCTGGGGTGCAGGACGGAGGCAGGATCCACCTCTGGCAAAGTTGGGGGAGCAGCGAGCACCCCTCTTGAGGGGGATCCCCGTCACCTGGCCCACCAGACCCCTCCAACTCACTCAGCAGCAGGACCCTGGGACCCTGGCTCCCTCAGTGCCTGCGCCCCCAGGTCCCTTGGCCTGGGTCAGCTCAGCCCCCCTCCCTGACCCCACCTCAGTCCTCAGTGGTTGGCCTCCCGGAGAGCCTTCCCACCTCCCAGGCAGAGTCAACAACCCGCCCTCCTCACTTAAGGTTTTCTAAACACCTTAGAACTAACTCGCCATGCTGCCTTGGTAACTTTCCACCTTTGAGTGACTCTCCACAGCTGTGGGCGCCAGGAGCACAAGGATCCATGCGCCTGTGTCCCCCCTTATTTTAGCGCAGGGGCTACCGAGCGTGTTTGAATTGGGGGTACGCAGCCTTGAGGCTGGGCCCTGGGGAACCCGACCAGGTCAACCTCGGACGCTGTGCCATCATTTCCCTCCCAAAGGAGCCACTAGAATTCCCCCGTAGCCTGATGCCTGTGCACCCCGAAAAGACATTCGGGGCCACTGCGCGACCCCGGCGTGGGGCCACGGGCACGCAAATGCCGGGGGCACCTGCAAGCAGGCGCTGCGATGTGGACGCACAGACTTTGAGGCCGGAAAGCAGTTCCCCCGCAGGACCCGGGGGCCGCGGGCAAGGCGCCCACAGCCCGGCTGGTGCGCTGGGCTGCCCGGCTGGTGTCCCGGGTCCGGCAGGCGGTGGACCGAAGCGCCGGGGGCCCGGATTCTCCTGCGGGGAGCGCGCGCCCAAGGTCCCGGACCGCTGCGCCCGACCGGTTCCTGCGGGGCCCGGGGAGCCGGCTCTCGTCGCCGCTACCGGGGCGCCGCGGGAGGCTGGGGCGGCGGGCAGTCCCTCCCCCGCCCGGGCCTCGCGCGGGGACCCTCCGGCAGCCTCTCCGCACCGTCCCCGCCGCGCCGGCCGTATCGCTCCGGGCATCTGAGCGAGTTTCCAGTTTCTCCCGACCCCGGGAGGGAAGCGAGCCGCCGAAGGAGTTCAGGTAACACTCCGGGGCTGCAGAGATTTTCCCGAAACAAAGAAACGGGCCGGCATACCCGCCGCTTCCTCGTTCCCGAAGGGACACGGCGCACCCTGGTCCCCAGCTCAGGCCCAGAGGGCAGGTGGAGCGGGGCCGGTTCCGACCGAGGGGCCCCACCCGAGGGACCCCGAGGCACCCTCTTCCCCGACCAATTGTCGAGGGACCCACAGACAGTCTGCCCCAGCCCCCCAGTCCCCCAGCCGCGTGATGCCGGGGGTCTCCAAGCCGCGCGCCCCTGAGTCCCCGGCACGTGGCACCCTCCCAGCCCCCCCGGAGAGCGCGCCGTCCCGCTCAACCCCGCGCGTCCCGCACCGGCCACGCTCGCCCTGCGCACACCTGGCTCCACCTGCCGCCACCTCCACCGCGCACGGGGTCGCCCTCGTCGACCAGGTTCTCCCTCCTGCGCCCGGGATCCCGCACCCCGCACCCCGCACCCCGCACAGGGACGCTCACCTGCCGCACCCTGGGCTCGGCGCCCCCGCCCCTCGCCTCCCACGGAGCTCGTGTCCTCCGCGATCGCGCGCGGGAATCTCCGATCCTCCCGGGCTCTCGCTTTAATCCCGGGAGGCGGCGTCCGAGCGCCCAGGGCAACACCCCCAGGTGCAGGTCCCCGTCTCCGGGCTGGGGGCGGGGCGGGCGGCCGGAGCGGGCAGATCCGGGAGGGGGCGGGGAAGTGGCGGGGAGGCGTTCCCCGAGGGAAGGACCGGGACGCGCTCCAGACCCGGCCCGGGGCGGGACCCAGAAGGAACTTGGGGACGCGCCCCGGGCCCCGTCTCCCTCCGGCACTTTAGGGCTGGGGAGGGCAGCGTCTCCCGCCCAGAGTCCGTTGGACCTCGTCTGTCGTGGGCACTTGCAGCCCGAGGACTCGATTTGAATTAAAGAGGGACATTCCCGGGAACGCCGATGGGGACCCCTGGTCACCCCGGGAGCTGCTGCTTCGCGAGCTGCTGTAGGCGGTTGCCCCGAGCCCTGCCCCCAGCCTGCCTGGCCTGAGCCCTCGGCGAAGCCCCTGGGACCGCTGACCCAGGCACGAGCGCCCGAGGACGCCCAGGACCCTCCCTGGCCCTCCAGAGCCGCCCGTCTCTCCCTCCCCCCTCCTCGGGGCGTCCCAGCAGGGGTGCCAGGAGTCCCCGCCCACCCACGGCAGGGGACCGGGGATGAGGAGAGGGAGTGGATAAACTTTGGTCCGGAGGCAGCTTCCACCCCCCCACTCCCTCCTTACGTGGCTCTTCCCAATGCTGTTCGCCATGCACCACGGGGATGGCTTAGGGTGAGGGGGAGCCCCAAAACCTGTTCATTCCCGTCACCTGCTGCCTTGGCCCCCCCTGGGCAGGTCTCCTGGGCGCTGGACTTCCCTGGTAACTCTTCCCCCTCTCCTTGGGCCCTCGCCCTGAGAGCCACCCTAGGGGACTGCGCTGCCTGTGCCCCAGTCCTGCCCTCTCCCCTACTTCCCTGTCCAGCTGGCTCTAAGGAGACCCTCCAGGACCATCTTTAGCAAACAGGCCAGGGCTGTTCTCTGGTGGCAATTCACTAATGAGTTGTGGATGGTGAGCCTGGAGCCCAGAGGAATGACACCATTGCTCCCCAGCCCCCCAAAGGCCACTGCACATCAGAGAGCTGGGAGTCTCTACGTTCAGCCCTCCTGCGGTGCTTTTTCTCAACGTGCATTCCCTCCTCTTTGGGCAACATTCTGGAATTTTTGTTGGGGTGTGCGCACCTCCACCAGCTTAGGGAGCCAGCCCCACCCCGTGCAGGAGGTGGGCGTACGGTCACCTGGCTTAGAGCTGAATCCTGTTCTCTGCCAGGTCCCTGCCTCAGAGATGAACACACCCCACTCTGGCCAGTGAGATGTGGAAGAGAGGGCTCCTGGGGCTTGGGGGAGAAGGGGAATATTTCCCACTCTCCTCAGGGAGTTTCCAGAACCCCTCTTCCTTGTGCTGGGTGGAAGAAGAAGCAAGTCGTCTCTGAATGGTTGGTTGCCATCTTTCCATCATGGGGTGCTGGTTCCAGGATAAAGATAGCTCCTCCATCAAAAACACAGCACAGAGCCTGGCAGGCGTGGCTCAGTGGTTGAGCGTTGACCTATGAACCAGAAGTTCATGGATCGATCCCCAGGGTGAGGCGTGCAGGAGGCAGCTGATCAATGATTCTCTCTCATCATTGATGTTCCTATCTCTCTCTCTCCCCCTCTCCCTTCCTCTCTGAAATTAATTAAAAAATCTCTATATATAAAAGCCTAATATGCAAAGTGTCCCCTTGGGAGTTTGATCGCTTGCTATGATGTGTGCTGACCACCAGGGAGTGGCGTGGAATGAAAGAACACCCCCGCCGGCAGCCGGCAGCTGCTAGGGACTCTACCTGTGCATGAATTTCATGCACTGGGCTTCTAATAAAAAATAAAATAAATTTTGAATCTACCCCACTGGAAGGTGACAACCAATAAACTTGTCTATATCTTAGTCTTAGCTCTCAGTAGAGGAAGAATAATATTCTCCTGCGACTTAATAACTACAAGCAAGCCCTCACATGAGAATTGAGATGTTAGACCCAAATTTCCACTAGCTTTGTGGTCAGAAAAATGTCAAGCCACAAATTTAAAGCGGTCCTAGATTGATAATACCCCAGGCACATGGCAGAAGCAAACTCATATCCTCTCTAGCAGAATGCTGCTTGTGATGGTTAATTTCATGTGCCAACTCAACTGTGCTAGGGGACACCCACATAGCTGGTAAAATGTTATTTCTGGGTGTGTCTGTGAGGTTGTTTCCGGAACGGGTTAACCTTTGAATCAGTGGGCTGAGTAAAGAAAATCTGTCCTCCCCAATGAGGTGGGCGTCACCCAGTCCTTTGAGGGGCCACATAGAACAAAAAGGCAGAGGAAGAGTGATTTGTTCTCTCTGCCTGAGCTGGGACGTTTCTTCTTCTGCCCTCATCATCAGCATTCCTGGTTCTCAGACCTTTGGATTCACCCTGAATTACACCACCAGCTTTCCTGGTCCTCCAGCTTCCAGATAGCAGATCATGGGACTTCTCAGCATCAATAATCACGTGAGTCAATTCCTATAATAAACACACACACACACACACACACACACACACACATCATATCAGTTATGTTTCCTTTGGAGAACCCTGACTAATACACCGCTTAACCCAGGAAAAATTCCCACACAGTCACAATTATAATAAGATTTTATTAAAAACAGTTCAAATAAGACCTAAAAGTAGAAAGAAACAACAAGCAATATAATAAGGCCATAGATACTGCCATTATTAGACACGCATGAGAAAATAAGCATGTTTATGATTTTAAAAAAAATAAGAAAGAGAATCCAAAAATGAATAAGAAGCAAAGATTGTTTAAAATTACCTGGCAGAAATAAGGAGAAAATACTAAAGAGAACTTCTAGAAATTTCTTTAAAAAATGTAAATTTTCATTAGCTGAAGAGGGAATCAGTGACATGGAATATAGATCTGAAGAAATTCACATAAAGATACTAAGTTATCTTTAATTATATAAAAAAGAAGCTAAGTGGTATGGAGAATAGAGTATGACAATCTAAAATATGTCTAATTAGATCTCCAAATGTGATAATAGAGAGAAAAAGGTACAACAATATTTGAAGTAATAATGATTGAGAATTTTCCAAAACTGATGAAAGTCATGAATCTTCAGATTATTAAAACAAATCCCAAGTAGAAAAAAAGGAGGAATCCACAGTTAAATGTAATATAGTGAAATTGTGGAACCCCCAAATAAAAACAAGATCTAAAAAGCATCCTGAAACAAAATGTCCCCAAATGGAAGGCAGATTATAATAGAATAAAATATTTAAAGTGTTGGGTAAAAGTGATTGTCAACCTAGAATTTCATATCCTGTAAAAGTATCCTTCAAGAAAGAGGGGAAAGACATTTCCAGACAAATCAAGATAATCCCAAAGGAAATGCAAGAGGAAATGGTAAGCTAAGAAAGTGGTAAAAATGTGGGTAAGTCTAACCAAATATTGACATCATAAAATAACACTACTGGAAATGTTTAATTTGTAAAAGTATGAAGTAAAACAGCAACAAAAGTAGAACTAAAATATTGGAAATAATAGCATGAAAACCTAACATTATCCCTAGTGAAATGAACAAAATTAAAGTATTTCAATTATTGTATTATTCTGGAGGAGAGTAAACATACCGAATAACTTTAGACTTTGTTGACTATGTTTGTTAAAAAGAGAATTACAAAAGAATAAAAATGGAGTACATATTGATTGTGTCTAAATAATGTCACAATGTCTGCAACTTAGTTTCAAATGGTTCATTTAAAGTAGAAACAATCAAAAAATAAAACAAAATAGAAACAATCAGATAATGGGGAAAATTCAATAAAACCAAGTGAAATAAACCAAAGAAGAAGGATGAAGGCAGGAAAATGAGTAAAGTTGAACCCAGAAAAAAAAAGACAAATAGAAATATATACAAATACACCAGTAACCATAATGCATCTAAGTGCTCCAAAACATTCTGTTTATATGAATAGACTTTTTTAAAGATATAAATTATCAGGTTATTTCATTTTTAAGACAATTGTATGTTATTTATGAAACATGTAGAATGGACATATACAAAAGAAAGCTGGCTTGACTATATTAATAATGGACAGGAGAAACTTTAGAATAGAAAGTTGTATTGAGAATAAGGAGAGTCACTTGATAATGATAAGAAAAAAAATAAATCACTTGGAAAATATAACAGTTGTGAATTTATGTATACCTAACAACATAGTCTCCAAATATGTATAAAGAAAATATTTCTAAAACTACAAGATCTTCACAAATTCACCATCTTCTCTCTTAGTCATGAGAGGTTCAAGCGAACCAACAACAAAAAAGAAACAGTAAAAATATAGAAGATTTGAACAACACAATGAATCAGCTTTATTAATGGGCATATATAGAAACCTATTCCAAATAATTGGCCAGATGGTTTTCCAGGTTAATTCTTAGAGACAGTTATAAGAAACATACTATTCCAATCTTTCAAAAATTCTTCAAAGAAATTGAAATATAGAAAATACTGTCCAACTTATCAGTGCCTATGCCTGGGAAAATAGTTCAAGGAAAATTACAATCCAATCTTATTCATGAATATAAATATAAAAATCCCAAACAAATAGTAGGAAAATCAATCTAATATTGTCTAAAAAGATTATGACCAAGTTGGGTTTATCCTAGGAATGTAATATTGCTTTAACATTAGAAAAGCAATGTTCGGTATAGTTCAACACAGTAACACATTAAAACAAAAAGTCATGACGCCATTTTAACATATTTAGAATGAGCATTCAATAAAATTCAACATGCATTCACGAGAACTTGGCAAAAAAAGTCCTTTGCAAAGATGAAGTAAAAAGAAACTTCCTTACGTGATATATAAAAATCCCCCCAAATACCCTTAATGATAAAATAAAAAAGATTACTTCTAGCACCACTCTGCTCATCATCATACTGAATATTTCAGCCTAGGTAGTCAATGAGGGAAAAGAAATTACACTGAAAGAAGAGACAATTCTGTCAGTATTTGAAGATATGATTGTATACCTACAAAACCTCAAAGAATTAAGAGACAATCATGAGAATGAAGAAAGTTTAGCTACCTATATTTGATAAATACAGAGGAAATACACAAAAATAACTGCATTCTTCTGTACCACCCACTAAGCATCGGAAATGCACATTTTAAAAAATGTTATATTTATTTTTATTTTTTAAATTTTATTTTTATAGTTGAAAGTTATTACAGATCGCCCCCCTCCTCTCCACTCCCTTCCCCTCCCACTGTTGTCTGTGTCCATGGGCTATGCATATATGCATGTAAATTCTTTGGTTGATCTCTCCCCCATCCCCCCCACCCCTTCCCTTGGAGGATCCTCAGTCTGTTGCTTGCTTCCATGTCTCTGGATCTATTTTGTTAGTCAGTTTGGAAATGCACATTTTAAATGTACCACCTCCTGTGATAATGGCAGTGAGATTTTGTAGGAGAATGCCATTCTTGAAGAGGCATGTCACAATGTCTGCAACCTAATTTCAAATGGTTCATCAAGGAAAAGCCACATAAGGAAAAATGTTAATAATTGTTGGGTGTAGGAGGACAATGTATTCATTGTACTAATCTTTCATATTTTCTGTATCTTTGAAAGTGTGGTCACACAAAGCTGAGAAAAACTACAAAGGTATACCACTTAAATGGCGACAAAAAATTAGTTACCTCGAATAGATCTACCAACATATGTAAAAACTGTTATGGAGAAAATGATAAGACTTTACAGAAAGGTAGTAAAGAGTGAATAAATGGAGAGATAGCAATTCATGTATAGAAGATACAATGTCATAGAAGCTACCATGTTATATCAATTGTCTCTTTAAATTGACATAATGGATTTAATACAATTGCAACCAACATTTTAATACATGTCGTTAGGACTTATCAAATAATTGAATCAACACCACCTCCCGGGAACTGACCTTTAGACCACTTCACAGCGGACATTCCCTTTTGCTTAGACCACATTTCACTTGCTAAGACTACATTCCACTTGCTAAGACCATTATCTTTCCCCTCAGGACCCGCCCAGAGAATTCTCCGCCCAGAAAAGCCCGCCTAGAGTCCTTTAAAACCTCTGACTCCCTGTCCCTGGGGGCTGGCACCATTTTGGGGCTCAGCCCATCTGGTTTTCCAGGTGACCTAATGAATTCATAATTCTTTACCCCTTTTGGCACTGTGCATTCCTCCTTCAGTGACCCTAACACATGTGTATTGGAGTTCATTGATGAGTTTAGTCTAAAATAAATATGCAAGAGCATGAGAGAATAAAGGACCAGGGATCACTAAGACACAGCTGGAGAAGAGCAAAGACATGGCAGGATTATTCCCAAATACACTGTCCCATTCAGAGGACCGACTGTCAGAGATGGGGTCTGTTAATGTCATTGTCGGAAGCTGTACAATGGTATTGGCGTAGCGAAAAGTAGAAACAATGAGTGGGAAAGAAATGAGAGCATAGAAACAGCATCCGAGGAGACATGAAGGCTACAGGTGGGCATGCATGTCAGTGCAGAAGTCTAATGGGAAAACCCATTATCCACATGGAAGAAGATGGTGTTCGCATCCTACATCACATCATCCATGTGACTCAGCATGGGTGAATGAAAGACCACACATGAAAGTAAAGTGTGAGGACTTTCAGAAGATGCAGTGGCTTTGTGCTGTGACAGCTTCACCTGAGTGTGTTTCTGGTTAGGTTGGATCCTGAGAGATCTTGGAGATTTCAGGGGGCAGAAATGAAGCAGGGCCAGTTTCTGCTCCCACGCCTTGGTGCTGGTCTGCAGACTCACCTCCTTGCACGAGGCAGTGGCCTGGCCTGCAAACACTTCCCTTCCCCCCAGATCCTCCAGCTCCTGGACTGGGCATGTGTTTAGCTCTGCAAATGAGGAGCCCGATCCCAACTTTTGCAGGAAACCCTCCTCAGGGTCAAGGGCTACAGTCTGGCCTTGTGGGCTTTAGCTCATGCCTATGGGTCCCAGCTTGTCCTGGTCTCCCCCACTTTACATCTGCTGTGGATTAAATAATGATCTCCCCACCCCCCAAATTCATACCCCTAATGATTTGGTGATAGGGTTGTTAGGTAACTAAGGTTAAATAAGGCCCTAGAGTGGATTGGTGGAGTGATAAGCTTGATGTGCACACCACGAGGAAAGGTCATGTGAGGACGCAGCAAGAAGGCTGCCCTCTGCAAGCCAGGAAGGGAGCCCACACCAGGTACCGAACAGGCTGGCACCCTGACCTCGGACTTGCAACCTCTAGAACTGCAAGAAAATAAATGTGTGTGGTTTAAGCCCCCACCCTGTGGTATTTGGTCATGGCAGCCCAAGCAGGCTCAGACAACATCTCTCCCTGCCCCGTGGTCTTCAAGCTACAGCCCCAGAGGCAAAGACCAGAGTCAGACAGACTGGTTAGGCAGCAATCCTCTAACCAACCCCTTCTGCAAACACCCAGACACATGTCATTGTAGTATGTGGAGCACAGATCAAAACCCGTGAGGTCTCTGACACGGAGGAACCTTGAGGACACTGGGCTGAAAGAAATCAGCCAGACCCAAAAGGACAAAGGAGGCCCCTGGAGCAAAAAATAGAAGAGTGGGTGCCCAGGGCTGGGGAGGGGGAGGGAGAGTTAGTGTTTAATGGGGACAGAGTTTGGGAAGATGGAAAGTTCTGGAGAGAGATATGGATGATGGCTGCACAACAATGTGAATATAGTTAACTAGAGGCCCGATGCATGAAATTCATGCAAAAGTAGGCCTTCCTTCCCCCATCTGCTGGCACCGGCTTCCCTCTGGCACCCAGGACCCGGGCTTCCCTTGCAGCCCCGGCTTCGTCCATAAGGTTGTCCATATGGATGTCCAGTCTAATTAGCATATTATGCTTTTATTATTATAGACTAGAGGCCTGGTGCACAAAACTTGTGCATGGGAGGGGTCCCTCAGCCCGACCTGCACCCTCTCCAATCAGGGACCCCCAATTGGACATCCCTCTCACAATCTGGGACCTCTGGCTCTTAACTGCTCACCTGCCTGCCCTAACCACTCTACCTGCCTGCCTGATCCCCCTAACTGCTCTCCCCTGCCAGCCTGATCCTCCTAACTGCTCTCCCCTGCTGGCTTGATCCCCCCCCCTAACTGCCCTCCCCTGCAGGCCTGACCCCCCTAACTGCCCTCCCCTGCCAGCCAAGTCACCCCTAACTGCCCTCCCCTGCTGGCCTGGTTTCCCCTACCCGCCTCTGCCTCGGCCCCAGCCACCATGGTTTTGTCTAGAAGGACGTCCAGATGGTTGTCTGGAAGACAGCTGGTCTAATTAGCATATTACCCTTTTATGAGTATAGATAACACTGAACTGTACAACTAAAAAATGGTTACCAGAGTACATTTTATGTAATGTGTATTTCATCACAAAAACACCCAAATGTTAAATTGGCAAAATAAAGTTACTCAATATCATGTATGGCCAAAATGTAGTCAGGTGGAGGGCCGGAGAGGAGAAAGGTGGAGGGTCTAAACTGGTATATCCACTTTGAAAACTCTTCAGTATTCTGTAGCAATGTTGAAGATATGCAAACTTTCACCCAGAAATTCCACTCCTAAGTATGTGCCCTAAAGTACGTGCTAAGTGCCCAGAAACTTCCACAGGGATGTTCACGGAAACACTGTTTCTATGGCAAAAACGTGGAAACAACCCAAATACTGACAGGAAACTGCTGTCAGTCCCTTCTAATAGGACACGGAATAAACACATAGGGGTGTATTCACAGATGGAATATTAGACACCAATGGACATGAGAAAGCCACAGCGCTCCCCATTACCATGGATGAAGCTCTCAACACACTGAGCTAAAGAGCAATTTGCAGAACACACACAGATGATCGCATTCATATAAAGTTCTAAACATTCAACATTAAATACTACGTTGTTTAGAGGCATGGACCTATATGGTAAAACATGTGAAAAGAGAAAGAAATGGATAAACACACAATTCAGAATAGTGTTTTCCACTAGTGGGAATAACTGGGGGTGCCAGGAGGGGGAATACAAGCTGGGGTTCGCACGTAGCGGTATTGGTGACAATTTGTTTCTTACCCTGGACAGTGACTCCATAGCTGATCACTTATTTTTCTTTATACCTTTTTGCGTGAAATATATGTTCTGTTGTATGTGTGGGATATTGCGTAATTTTACCAATGCTGTATGTATAATCATTAACTCACTGGTTTTAAAATGTCTGTGTCGGAAATCGAGTCCCTTGAGGGGAACGAGGGAACCCTTCACCACCCGGTGACGATCTTTGGCCCCGTGCTGCTTAAGGGAGGTGATAATTCTGTGCTTTAGGTTCTGCACTTGAACCAGTTCCGAGTCCCCCGGGGCCCACAGCCAGAGGAGCAAAAGAGAATTAACTAGTCCCTGGATATAGGGTATGGGACGCAGAGAAGGTGTGCCAAAATGTTGTAAGAGGAGGCTCAGCACGCTCAGAGCCACCCGGAGCCACCTCTCAGGGAGCCCAGGCCCTTGGGCGTGTCCCCAAGAGACGGACGAGGCCCCCCGCCCACTCGGCGGGAGAGAGAACGCACCTCCCCTGGCCTCTTTCCGCAGTCCCCATGCTTTTGGCAAGTCCTCGGAGGAATGCAGAGCCCAGTGGCTCAAACAAGGAACAGGCTCTCGGTATTTGTTGTTTGTCATGGTTGAAGCAAGTCATGAGGCCTGGCCCCGAGGTGCAGCATGTCCCGGGTCTCAGGCCCATAAAGGGAACAATTACCTTTTATTAAACATTTACTGTGCCAGGCAGCACACTCCAGTCTGCCCCGTGTCGTTAGGAGATAGGTACATTGATTTCTCCGCTTCACAGCTGAGGTCGCTGGGGTGAGGGGTGGGGTGAGGGTGGGGGATTGCGGGGGGAGGGAGGGGACCTGAGGTCAGAGCTGGGGCTGTGGGCACTGTCAGCTCATGGGTGGCTAGATAGGAATCAGGGGCCTGAACTCCTGCCACCAAGACTTGGGAAGGTTCCCCTGCTCTCTGTCCCCAGGGACCCCAAATCCCACAGGCCCCCTTGGATCCAGACCCAGAGGGAGGATTTGTAGAGAAGGGTGCGCAGGGCTGTGGGGAGGGCAACAGAGGTCGGCACTTCCCTCTCCACATCCTCCTCCAGGGCCCAGAGTCCCCGTACCTGACCTTGGTCCTCTCTCCCCGCTGCTCTCACCTCCACGGGTGACACCCCACGTCTCGGGACCCGGGACAGATGCTGGCTGATGTGCACTGAAACCAGCGGCCCCCTTAAGCCTGGCGCTGGGGGCTAAGTTATAACTTTGTCTCCAACACACCCAATTCCTAATGATGGAGGGAAAAATGGGTCATTGCAATTTAAGCATTCCCCTTGGAAAGAGGAGGAGAAGCAGCATGTGGTGGAGAGCTGCCCTTCTGCACACCTGGTCCAGCAGGAAGGACAGGCCGGGCGTCCAGCTGTCCTGGCGATCCCGGTGGCCCCCAGCTCTGCCCTCGGGGACTTCCTTCAGTGGGAGTGCAGTCCTGGCTGGCCCTGGGCCGATCCAGGACGGCCTCAGTGGGGAGTGTCACGGCTTTGCCTGCTGGACCCGCTTCTCCAGCCTCAGGTCTGGGGCGGGCTTCCTGAGGGACGTTGGTCTCCATCAGCCAGAGGGCTGGTCAGACAAGCTCCTCGGAGCTAGACTCAGGCTTGGTCCAGCTGGCCCCCACAGCCGGTGTCCTGTTACAGAGAGCGAAGGGTGCTGGGTAGAGGACCCACTGCCCCAGCCAGGCCAGCTGGACACAGCACACGCTTGGCCTTTCACATGATTTGGTGACTTCTTGCCTGATGGCCTTTCTCCTTTAGAGATGTGAATTCCTGAGCTCACAGGCTTGGTCAGGTAAGGGGATGAGCAACACAGCGTGGCACCTGGTCGGTGTGCTCAGTCGGTTAGAGCGTTGGCCCACGCACCGAGCATGGGTTTGATTCCTGGCCAAGGACACGTACCTGGGTTGCAGGTCTAATCCCAGCCCAGTTGGTCTGGGCACGTGAGGGAGGCAACCAACCCAATCAATGTTTATCTCTCACATCAATGTTTCTCTCTCCTCCTCCTCTTCCTTCCTCCCCCTTGCCGCTGCCTTTCCACTCTCTCTGAAAATCAATGGAAACAATACCCTCGGGTGAGGATTAACCACAACAACACAGCAGTTCAGGCTCTTGGATTGCTGGTATGTGGGGGTGGCTCCTAGCTGCGCTCTTGCCCAAACGCCCAGCATCAGCACCCGCCCTGATTCCTAATCCACCCCCATCGGCTCCTACCCCCACCCTACAAAACACACTGCTCTGAAGAGAGCCACCTCACCTCTCGCCTGGGACCGATGCCCCCTGTGGGCGGTCTGCACCCAATGCCGGCAGATTGGAGCCACCCCTCCCCCCATGCTGGCCGAGGCCTCTGCAGGAACTGCACCCCAGCTCCATGCCTTCCTTGGCCCAACTCTGCTCCTTCCTTCTCCAGAGGGCTGACCCCAGTGACTCCTCAAGAAACTCCCTACGTCCAGGAATCCTGACACAGCACACAAGTTATTCAACCTCTTGGTGCCTCAGTTTCCTCCTTTGTAAAGCCTCAAGGCAACTTAGTTAGGTGGAGATGAGTGATGGCACATAAAGGTGTAGAAGAGCATCTGGACCTAGTAAATGCTCAATTCCTACTGCTGCTGCTGTGGCTCCTCCCAGTAGTACTTGCCCCTGCTGCTCCTCCTAGTAGTGCTGCCGCCACTGCAGCTACTGCTCCAGCTGCTGTTACTCCAGCTACTGCTCCAGCTGCTGTTACTACAACTACTGCTGCTCCAGCTGCTGTTACTACAGCTACTGCTGCTCCAGCTGCTGTTACTACAGCTACTGCCACAGCTGCTGCTACTCCAGCTACTGCTGCTCCAGCTGCTGTTACTACAGCTACTGCTGCTCCAGCTGCTGTTACTACAGCTACTGCCACAGCTGCTGCTATTCCAGCTACTGCTCCAGCTACTGTTACTACAGCTACTGCCACAGCTGCTGCTACTCCAGCTACTGCTGCTCCAGCTGCTGTTACTACAGCTACTGCTGCTCCAGCTGCTGTTACTACAGCTACTGCCACAGCTGCTGCTGCTCCAGCTGCTGTTACTACAGCTACTGCTCCAGCTGCTGTTACTACAGCTACTGCTGCTCCAGCTGCTGTTACTACAACTACTGCTGTTACAGCTGCTGTTACTACAGCTACTGCTGCTCCAGCTGATGTTACTACAGCTACTGCTCCAGCTGCTGTTACTACAGCTACTGCCACAGCTGCTGCTACTCCAGCTACTGCTGCTCCAGCTGCTGTTACTACAACTACTGCTGCTCCAGCTGCTGTTACTACAGCTACTGCTGCTCCAGCTGCTGTTACTACAGCTACTGCTCCAGCTGCTGTTACTACAGCTACTGCTGCTCCAGCTGCTGTTACTACAGCTACTGCTGCTCCAGCTGCTGTTACTACAGCTACTGCCACAGCTGCTGCTACTCCAGCTACTGCTGCTCCAGCTGCTGTTACTCCAGCTACTGCTGCTCCAGCTGCTGTTACTACAGCTACTGCCACAGCTGCTGCTACTCCAGCTACTGCTGCTCCAGCTGCTGTTACTACAGCTACTGCTGTTACAGCTGCTGTTACTACAGCTACTGCTGCTCCAGCTGCTGTTACTCCAGCTACTGCTACAGCTGCTGTTACTACAACTACTGCTGTTACAGCTGCTGTTACTACAGCTACTGCTGCTCCAGCTGCTGTTACTCCAGCTACTGCTCCAGCTGCTGTTAATCCAGCTGCTGCCACAGCTGCTGCTGCTGCTGCTAGTCACCCCACCTTCTTCTAAAACATGACCTGCTATAGCTTTTAGCAAAGCCCCACATCATCACAGTGATGTCGTCTAGACTCTCAAGGTGGCTGCCATGGCTCTAAGAACCATCAACTAAAGGTGTTCACTTCATGCGCACGTGAGTGAATCCTTTTCTAGAATTACCCCCCATGGGTGAACCGTGAGACTCAGCCTAGTGCGTGTCAAGCTCTGTGTCTTGTCAAACCACACTGTCACCTGGGACTGGCAAAGCCTGTGTTACCACCAGAGCCCCCAGTGCCTACCCGCCTCGGGAGCCCAGTGGATTGTGTTCTTCTGCCTTACTGAGTGAAACAGTGGTGCGTGCGTGCGTGTGTGTGTGTGTGCGTGTGTGTGTGTGCGTGTGTGTATGTGTGCGTGCGTGTGTGTGCGTGTGTGTGCGTGTGTGTGTGTGTGTGTGTGTGTGTGTGTTGTTTTTTAGAGTGAAACCGTTTTTTTCATCATGTCAAGGTTAGTATTTTTATGACATTGTTGAAGGCCAACATTTTAGACAATGAATGGCGGCATAATTGCAGACTTCCAGGTGAAGTGCAAATACTAGGGTACCTGCTGTGCCCTATACAGTATTTTAATAGATGCGGCCCTGGCTCCAACAATACCTGCTTATTGTTAAGCAAACTTCATTAAAGGTCAGCCTCTACACATGCTATTTCCAGTCCACGTCCTGGGCTTTCTGAAAAGCACCACGAATGACAGGTAAGATAACTCAGGGCTGATGAGGCATAACGGTGAGACCGCTGTCAGGAACCCTTTCCTTGTGGGCAACATGATTCCCAGGAGAACAAGACCCAAGACTAGAGCCAGGCTGGCAACCTTGGCAAGGAACGGCGGAGAGGGAGGCAGGGAGTGGCTGTGGTGTGGACAGAGGGAGCTGCTTCCCCCTCCTCCTCATCAACATCCCCCCTTCCCCCACCCCTGTGCCAGGGAGGAGATGGTGGGGGTGGGGACCAGGTGGGGAGGGCACCACAGGTCTGAGCACTGTCCTTGTCCGCCTCTGTCCGGTCTGCTTTGCAGAGGGGGTGCTGGAAGAGTCTGTGGGTGGGTCAGAGCTTGGAGCCTCCCAGAGCCCAGCGTGATGTCAGTGTGGGGCTCCTGAGGGCTGAGGGCGGGTAGATAGCTCACACCTCTGGGGTGTGCCTCCCCGCCCTGCCCACCCCCCAGGCACACAGTAGGAGGGAAATGTTTGTGTGTGTGTGTGTGCATGTTTGTGGGGGAGGAGGGGTGGGTCACGGTGGGGGAGATGCTCAGGGGGGTGCTCACAGAGCCCAGGGGACTAGTTTTAAGCTTGGTTTGCACAGCCAATCATCTTCTACCTTTCTTTTTTTGTTTTTAATAATTTTATTAAAATGTGTTTCAATGAGTAGTGTAGTTTTTGTTGCTCGTTTCAGAATGCACGTTACCTAGGGCTCGCAAGTGAAATCAAATACAGTACCAAATGCAATCATTTCCAGAGAGTTTATTCATGAAATGGGTCGCACTGGGCCCCGGATGTAAGCCCTGGGTGTTCACCCTTCTGCCCCCCAACACAGACAAGTCCTTTTAGGGGTGCCAATAATCTGAATCATTGCTTTCTTTGAAAAGAGATTTTAAAAATATGATTTTGTTTATAACAAGTTCTTAAAAATCTAAAATTTCCTTTTTTTTGCACAAGTTTTTCTCATAGTAAAACATGTTTATTTTTATGCGTACACATGTTTTCTTTATTCTGGTGAAAATACACACAAATAACTTTAAAAAAAGAAAAGATTTATCCAGTCTGGATCCTCCCAGGTCCTGCTGTTGAAGTGCTCACCCCTGCCCGTCCCCTCCCACACCAGCCCCTGCTGCTCTGGCTGGGCCGGGAAGTCCACCCAGGAAATTGCACTGTTTTTGTGGTTTTTTTCCTGGTTATACAAGGTTCCTAAAGCCCCGACTCTCTCTCTGCCAGAGAAACACGCGCCCAGCCCAGCCAGGGCGAGGCGGTGCAGATGTGAGTGAGGTCCGGCTCTTGGGATGGTGCCAAGAGCTTCGGGGCTGAACAGGACCTTCTGGGTGGCTGGCAGCCTGAGGGACGGCTGGCCCTCCTTCCATTTCTTGGGGCACGAGGACGCGTCCCCGGTGACTCTGCTTGGTTAGCATCACCCGCGTCCACACGAGGAAAGAACCGTACTGATCAATAAGCAGCCCAGTTCATTTGGGTTTGAATGCCTCTCGTTCAGTTGATTTTGAATATATGACATACTAAGCACAATTTGAATATATATACATATACATGTTTATATGTGTGTGTGTGTGTGTATACACGTATTTGTATGTGCATATAGACACAGGGTGGGGCAAAAGTAGGGCTACAGTTGTTTGTATATATATATTATATATATATATATATATACATATATATATTATATATATATAATATATATATATATATATAAAATAAAGTTAAAAAATACAAATAAACGTAAGGCATATGAGCAAGAGAAAACAGCCCAATTGAACTGTTATCATTGTCATTAGCTGGTTATTAGCACTAATGATAGGAAGGGAGCAAAGGGGAGGCCAGACATTAGAAGCCTGGTCCTCTGGCAGCTTCACCAGGAAGCTACAGCTCATGCTCCCCAGGGACCACCTGTCCAGTCCCTGCAGGTCCCTGGGGGAGGGATGGAACAAAGGGGTAGATGGGACATGCACAGTAGAGAAGGGGCTTGTCTAGCCTGGGGAACAATGGATGGCTGGGAGGGCGGAGCCACTGCTAGTGTGGGAAATCCTGGAAAGGTAACATTCCCAAGCGAAGAGTCCCCCCTCTCTGGCTTGCTCTTGTCTGCCTGCTACATAGCCCGCACTCGCCCTGTGCTCACCTGTTCCCTCTCCCTAGCCACGTGGCTTTAAGCAGCCACAGCCCCTGGCTGTGCGGACCCCACAGGCAATGGGCTCCAGCTGGGAGCACACGCTGAGCCTGCCAGACGCTGGGCTGGCCTCTGCTCTCACGGGGAGCAGACACTGCGGGCAGGGCCTTCATTCAGGCCCTGCTGGACTTCTTCCATGGCGAGACAGACAGAGATGGGGCCTTGGAGGGGGACCCCTTAAATTTTACATTGTCAATAAAGCTTTCCATGAAACCCCATCCTCCCGGGGGAGGGGACCTCAGGAAACTTTTCCTCGCAGGACCCCAGCGGGGGCTGTGGGTGCTGGCGGGGGGGGGGGGGGGCAGTGAGAGCACCAGGATAAGAGACCTGTGGTCAGGGGCTTTGGGTTCGCCTCCAACTACTTGGAAATCTCGCAGGCAACTGCCTAGCTGCTCTGAGAATCAGGAACGACAGCACGTTTCCGGATCCTGGGGGATTAAATTAGCCAGTGGATGGGGAGAGGCTTGTTCATGTGAAGAGCTAGGCAAATGCAAGGCAGCATCTCCCCCAGCGAGGGGAGAACTTATACCAATGGAACCAACGCAGGGCTGGGCTGGGCTGGGCAGGGCTGGGCTGGGCTGGCTGGAGAGACCTCCGGCCAGGGCCCTGGGTGGTGTACAGCCTGCGCTGCAGGACGCGGGGCGCGCTTTCACGCTGGTAGTCACGAGGGATGTGGACTGGGCCATGACATCTGATGCCAGAAAGTGTCTCGGGGAAGAGATGATTTATTCTAGTGAAACCACTAAACAAGCTCATGCTGAAGCTGCCTGTCCAGGCACCACCTGTCCGGGCACCACCCCGTCCAGGTCCAGTCACCATCCTGTCCAGGTCCAGTCACCATCCCGTCCAGGTCCATGCACCGTCCCGTCCAGGTCCATGCACCGTCCCGTCCAGGTCCAGTCACCATCCCGTCCAGGTCCAGTCACCATCCCGTCCAGGTCCAGTCACCATCCCGTCTAGGTCCATGCACCGTCCCGTCCAGGTCCAGTCACCATCCCGTCCAGGTCCAGTCACCATCCCGTCCAGGTCCGGCCACCATCCCGTCCAGGTCCGGCCACCATCCCGTCCAGGTCCATGCACCGTCCCGTCCAGGTCCATGCACCGTCCCATCCAGGTCCAGTCACCATCCCGTCCAGGTCCAGTCACCATCCCGTCCAGGTCCAGTCACCATCCCGTCCAGGTCCATGCACCGTCCCGTCCAGGTCCAGTCACCATCCCGTCCAGGTCCAGTCACCATCCCGTCCAGGTCCAGTCACCATCCCGTCCAGGTCCAGTCACCATCCCGTCCAGGTCCAGTCACCGTCCCGTCCAGGTCCAGTCACCGTCCCGTCCAGGTCCGGGCACCATCCCGTCCAGGTCCGGGCACCATCCCGTCCAGGTCCGGGCACCATCCCGTCCAGGTCCGGGCACCATCCCGTCCAGGTCCGGGCACCATCCCGTCCAGGTCCGGGCACCATCCCGTCCAGGTCCGGGCACCACCCTGTCCAGGTCCGGGCACCATCCCGTCCAGGTCCATGCACCGTCCCGTCCAGGTCCATGCACCGTCCTGTCCAGGTCCAGGCACCATCCCATCCAGGTCCGGGCACCATCCTGTCCAGGTCCAGTCACCATCCCATCCAGGTCCGGGCACCATCCTGTCCAGGTCCAGTCACCATCCCATCCAGATCCGGGCACCATCCCGTCCAGGTCCAGTCACCATCCCGTCCAGGTCCGGGCACCATCCTGTCCAGGTCCAGTCACCATCCCATCCAGGTCCGGGCACCATCCTGTCCAGGTCCAGTCACCATCCCATCCAGGTCCGGGCACCGTCCCGTCCAGGTCCAGTCACCATCCCATCCAGGTCCGGGCACCATCCTGTCCAGGTCCGGGCACCGTCCCGTCCAGGTCCAGTCACCATCCCGTCCAGGTCCGGGCACCATCCCGTCCAGGTCCGGGCACCATCCCGTCCAGGTCCGGGCACCATCCTGTCCAGGTCCGGGCACCATCCCGTCCAGGTCCGGGCACCACCCTGTCCAGGTCCGGGCACCATCCCGTCCAGGTCCGGGCACCACCCTGTCCAGGTCCAGGCACCATCCCGTCCAGGTCCGGGCACCATCCTGTCCAGGTCCGGGCACCATCCCGTCCAGGTCCGGGCACCACCCTGTCCAGGTCCAGTCACCATCCCATCCAGATCCGGGCACCATCCCGTCCAGGTCCAGTCACCATCCCGTCCAGGTCCGGGCACCATCCTGTCCAGGTCCAGTCACCATCCCATCCAGGTCCGGGCACCATCCTGTCCAGGTCCAGTCACCATCCCATCCAGGTCCGGGCACCGTCCCGTCCAGGTCCAGTCACCATCCCATCCAGGTCCGGGCACCATCCTGTCCAGGTCCGGGCACCGTCCCGTCCAGGTCCAGTCACCATCCCATCCAGGTCCGGGCACCATCCCGTCCAGGTCCGGGCACCATCCCGTCCAGGTCCGGGCACCATCCTGTCCAGGTCCAGTCACCATCCCATCCAGGTCCGGGCACCATCCTGTCCAGGTCCAGTCACCATCCCATCCATGTCCGGGCATCATCCCGTCCAGGTCCGGGCACCATCCCGTCCAGGTCCGGGCACCATCCTGTCCAGGTCCGGGCACCACCCTGTCCAGGTCCAGGCACCACCCTGTCCAGGTCCGGGCACCATCCCGTCCAGGTCCGGGCACCATCCTGTCCAGGTCCGGGCACCATCCTGTCCAGGTCCGGGCACCATCCCGTCCAGGTCCAGGCACCATCCTGTTCAGGTCCGGGCATCAACCTGTCCTGGCACTGACTGTACAATGGGCGAAACTAACCCTAAGGCAGCACTCTCCTGTAGAGGGTTTGTAGAACTGAATCACAGTTTTGCATTTTAATTGTCCTTTGACTTAAATGTATGGCTAGAGGCCGAAAGTGAAAGCATCAGTCAACCAAAAATGTGTCAAGCAATAGTTAGCTTGATCTAGAACAAAGTCCTTACTGGTCGCCATGGGCCAGCCAGGTGTGATGTGTCTTAGTAAGAAACACAAAGAATTCTAAAAACACGGAAACTCACATTTTAAAATTGGGAGAGTTTACATCAAATCAGCTTTCCAGCTTTTCTGTAAAACTCGGGAGATGGGCCTAACCGTGCTCTCACCATCCAGATGGGGCAGAAGCTGCCTCCGCGGGGCCCACAGTGCCGGAGGGCACCCACTTCTACTCAGGGTACCCGACTGTGTGGCCACGTGCGGGGTACACTGACATCCCCTCGGGGAAAGGCAATAATCAGCCAGCTACACAAGAGGAAGTTGAAACCATGAGTCTCCACTTAGAAAAGGGCACAGGGAGGATGGCACCCCTCCCCCGCCCCAGCCCTCTCTCCCTTTCTCCCCTCCCTCTCAGCAAATTCCTCCCTTCCTTTCACAGCCTTTTAGAGCTCACCCTCTAGAAGATTCTTCTAAGGTTTTTGGACTCACAAAACCACCAAGAACCACTTCTGGTCACTTCCTTGCACCTGCCACCTCCATCTCCTGAGAAATAGAACTCAGAGCAGCTCCCGTCTGGACACAGGAGGGAAAAGAAAGGGGTGTATGAACTCATATCTAAAACTGTCCAGCCGCATGGGAAACCAGGAATAATACCACCGTGCAGGAATCGGTGACTACACAAACTCTTTTTCAACAGTGAGATTAAGTGAAGCCATCAGAAATTTAAAAATAAAAGCATTGCCCTAGCCGGCTTAGCTCAGTGGATGGAACATCAACCTAAGGACTGCAAGTTCCGGGTTCGATTCCTGTCAAGGGTATGTATCTCGTTGTAGGCTCAATCCCAGGCTTTGGTCGGGGTGTGTGCGGGAGGCAACCGATCCATGTGTCTCCTCACATCTATGTTTCTCTCTCTGTCTCTCCCCCTCCCTCCCACTCTCTCTAAAAATCAATGGAAAAATATCCTCGGATGAGGATTAACAAAAAAAAATGAAATAAATAAAAGCATTTGTGGCCTTACATGGAATGACAAGGAGGTGACTCAAGGACTTGAACACGATGAAATAATTGCTTTTTGACAGTAAAAGGGTGCAAGTCGATTCACAATGGGTCGGAGCACAGGGATTCAGCGCCACATCTCAGAGCAGAGCTGGAAGGAAGGGACCAGCAGTGGTTCTTCGTGTTTTGTGAGTCCAAAAACCCTAGAAGAATCTTCTAGAGGGTGAGCTCTAAAAGGCTGTGAAAGGAAGGGAGGAATTTGCTGAGAGGGAGAGAAGAAAGGGAGAGAGGGCTGGGCGGCAGGGGCGGGGGAGGGGGGGCGGGTGTTGCAAGACTTTACCTTAATCTGATGGGAAGTAGGAAAACAGCTAAAGCAAACAAAACAGAAGAATGTGCCTCTCACCCCAAGGACTGGTCAGCCAGGTAAGATGAGGAAAAATGCCCCGGCCAGCGGGGTCTTCTAACGGGGGTACCGAGGCGGCGCACCTAAGAGAATGAGAGACAGACAAGGGACGCAAAGAATGGAGGCAAGACAAAGGGGTTTCTGATCAAGCCTCAAAACTTTATTTTTACAGCGTTCCTTATATGTGATTTCTAGAAGGGTGGATGCCTAGGAGGGGTGGGGGCTGACCTAGATAATCGGCTAAAGTCGTAACTATAGATAAAGGGTGTGGCAGTTGAAGGGCGGCTACAGAAGAAATGCTTTGTCCTCAGGCAAGAGGAGGTGGGCCTAGTTACAGTAACTTACTGAAGGTCAGAGTTAATCCTTTGACCGACTCTTGGTCCCTGACATCTCCTCCCTCTCTGTTTAAGAAACGGGAGTGGGCATTAATCGACCGAGGAGACATTGACCTGGTTCCTCCCGTGGGCTTTGCATACCCACCGTGTGTGGCTCTTGACATCTTTTGGGGAGGAGAGGCAGAGCCATTGTTTTTATCGATGTCAACCTCTATGCAAACCAGGTATACTCTCAGGGAAATCCAGAGGAGGTTGGAAAAATATCCCAACGTTCCCTTGCAATGCTTTGCTCTGCACCCGGTTCGATACCCATACCTCTGGCTCTGGCTAGAGCGTAGGTAAACATCCCTCTGGTTAAGATGCTGTCCCCGTAGGGAAGGAGCGAGTCTGGGTCCGGAGGTGCTCTCGCTCTTGGTAAACCAAGTCCCACCTATCCCACCTATCGGCCATTTCCAGGTGTTGATAATGAATCTGAATGGGTTTTGCTAAAGCTGAATCTATTTGCTGTTTTACGAGGTCGGTTATTTTTCTAAATGCCCAAGGGCCAAATGTAAGAATAAGGAGAAAACCAACAAGGGGACAGGGGACCAAGGATGGGGAGGAGGGTAGGGGAGGAGTCCATTCTTGACGAGGTCTTCTTGTAGCTTCTTGATCTTGTCTCGGACGATGCCAGACTTGTTGGCGTAGAAGCAGCATCGTTCCTGTAGAGCCAAACATATCCCTCCCTGTTCTGCCGTGAGCAAATCTAACCCTCTTCTATTTTGTAATACGACTTCTGCTAAAGAATCAATATGGTCCTGAAGATCACTAATGGTCCCTGAAAGAGAGTTTTGTGTAGGAGTGTATTGCTACTCCTAGACCTGCTGTGCCGGAAGCTACGGCTCCAGAGATCCCTAGACCAACGAGTAAGGGGATGAATCGGACAGCCCATTTACTACGCCCAGCAATGTAATCAAGACTGGGTAAGGGAACAGGCTCATCCCCTGGAATAATGGAGATGTCTGGGAGAATGTTAGCTTGTAAGCAAAGTCCAGTCCAATTTGTTGGCAGGGCTGTATAGGCTAGATTATTGCCACAAAGGAAAACTTGCCTGGGGGCAGGACATAGGGGCTCAGAGTAGTCAATGATTTTGGCAGTTAGAAAAGGTTATAAATCCCACATCTAGATCATAACTGTCATTTTGGAATGTTCTTTGATAGCAGATAGAAAGGTTGAAACCTACGGGTTGAACCCTGAAGGGAACATTAAGACTACAATTGGTACCTTCAGTGATGGAGGAATTGGATGCCGGAACAGCTGTAGGCATGGGAGTTCCAATAGTCATGCATAGCCAGCAGTCTCCAGCAAGGTGAGGGTTGGAGGCATTTAAAGCTATGAGAGTGGCTTCTCAGTGGTAATCTGTTGAACCCAATAGATATCAGAGGAACTGAAGGCAGAATCCAACCTAGGTTGTTGAATATTACTTTTATTGGTGGAGTTTAGGGGAAGTAAGATAAGCTGAGCTATTCTTTGTCCTTTGGAAATGGATATGGGCCCTGATGGGGCTGAAGCTAGAATGGTAATCTGCCCTGTGTAATCATTGTCAATGACCCCTGGGGTAACCTGAAGGCCGGCCAAGGAGGAATTACCACACCCTAAAATTAAACTAAATGTTTCTGGAGGTAAGGGTCCAAAAGCCTCAGTGGAAATAAGTTGAATGCCTTGATCTGGTATTAATATTGTATCGGAGGCGGAACAGAGGTCCAGTCCTGCGCTTCCTGGGGTGGCGCGGCAGAGGGAGCTGATGCCTGGGCGGGAAGGATCTGTTGTGGGACGAACCTGATGGCCCCTTGGTTCGGTACCGTATTTGGGGCCAGGGGCTGGCCCCTTGAGGAGTTTCCCTGCCAGGGTGGAAGGGCTTTACCCTCGATATCTGTTTTTGAGTGACATTCATTAGCCCAGTGGAGACCGCGTCGGCATCGAGGGCAAGCGGTCTTTGGGGGAGCCCGTGGTTGTTTGCCACTGGGGCAATACTTTATGAAGTGTCCTGGCTGTTTGCAATTAAAGCAGGTTTTTTGTTGTGTATTTGGCTGTTTTTGGGTATAATTTTCTAGAGCCACTCCTATAGCCAATCCAATGGCGTGGGAGGTACCTATTCCAGAGCAGAGTTTAA
Source organism: Eptesicus fuscus (assembly GCF_027574615.1). Lineage (NCBI taxonomy): Eukaryota > Metazoa > Chordata > Mammalia > Chiroptera > Vespertilionidae > Eptesicus > Eptesicus fuscus. The sequence continues at coordinate 6,549,475 of NC_072475.1, forward strand.
TATAATCAGAGAGATTGCCACATCGATGAGGTCTTATCGTCTCTTGACAGATAGGATTAGCATTCTCATAAGCGAGATGCTTCACAAAGGCACTTTCCGTTTCACCTCCCCCCACTAATCTTTCAGCGGCGTCCGTGAGGCGGCTGATAAAATCACTGTAAGGCTCGTCAGCCCCTTGGCGAATTTTGGCTAGCGAGGTAGTGGCAGAATCCTTAGCGGGGAGACGGCGCCAAGCCTTAAGACCGGCGAGTTGGATTTGGGCTAGTAAACCAGGGGGAAATTTGGCCTGGACTTCATTGGTTTCATAGGGGGGTCTGCCAAGAAGTTTATCTCTGGTCCACGAGCGGGAGTTTTTACTTTCATTATTACGTTGGGCTGTTTCTCGGCAGTTTTCAACAAAGTCTGTACGCCAAAGGACATAATCACCTCCTGAAAGCGTGGCTCGAGCTAAGGATAGCCAGTCATTAGGTGTGAGCCATTTGTCACTTAAGCTTTCGAGAAGGGCGATGGTAAAGGGGGCCGTAGGGCCATAGTTACTGACCGCGGCTTTAAGATCTTTAAGATGTTTAAGATTAAGACGGCAGTATTTTTGTTCAGATGTGTTACTCTGGCTAGGGTTGGGGTCTTCAGTGTCTGAAGCTTCATTGTCTGAGTCTGGATTTTGAGTTTGAGAGTCAGCTTCTTCCTCAATGACCGTAGGGCGGGAACCCTGACTTCGGGTGACGGGAAAAGCGTGGAGGGTGGTTTTTGATTTCAGGTTTTTTGGGACGGTTTTGGAAGGGTTTGGGTTAGTAGAGAGAGTGATAAGTTCTGCCTCGAGGGCTTGGACTTCTTTAATAAGCTGGAGGTGTTCTCGTTTCTGTTGGAGGATTTCTTTTAAAGAGGATATGTCTCGGGTAAGAGAGACTTTAGCTTGTCTGATGGGGTCAGAATTAAAGGATAGATTTGGAGCTGTGGGCGAGCCCTCCCATGCCCCGGCCAGCGGGGTCTTCTAACGGGGGTACCGAGGCGGCGCACCTAAGAGAATGAGAGACAGACAAGGGACGCAAAGAATGGAGGCAAGACAAAGGGGTTTCTGATCAAGCCTCAAAACTTTATTTTTACAGCGTTCCTTATATGTGATTTCTAGAAGGGTGGATGCCTAGGAGGGGTGGGGGCTGACCTAGATAATCGGCTAAAGTCGTAACTATAGATAAAGGGTGTGGCAGTTGAAGGGCGGCTACAGAAGAAATGCTTTGTCCTCAGGCAAGAGGAAGTGGGCCTAGTTACAGTAACTTACTGAAGGTCAGAGTTAATCCTTTGACCGACTCTTGGTCCCTGACAGAAAAAGCCCTCACAGAGGTCAATCAGCGGGTCATGTCACGAATCGTTCTCCAATTTCATTCTAATAAGACTCACCGCCGAAAGCTGATTGAAAATGCAAATTTCTAGGCCCCTCCTTAGATAGCCTGCCTTGGGGGGTAGTTCCCAGATCCAAGGTCCCGGACAACGGTCCCTGCCCCAGGGGTTCTCCCCTGGTGGGGTCTCACCTGCAGGGACAGGGCCAGCTCTGCATGCGGCTTCCCAGGTGCCCTCCTGGCTGGGCGGGCAGCACCTGCTCATGGGCTCCGAACTTGCTGCCTTGATGGCTGTCTTTTACTAACTTAAATGTTAAAACCATCAGGGAAGAAGTGACATATTCATGGCCATTCATTTGCAGCGTGGCTTTTACTGTGATGCTGTGACAGTGGGTTTAAAATGTGAGTCATGAAGCATTACTTTGACAAAGCTCCCCACTTGGTTCCCAGCCTGCTGTCCCTGAAATGCTCAGCATGGAGATAAAAGCGGGGGGGCGGTGATGGGGGGGTGGACTTAGGTTCCCGTCCCAGGACAAGCAGTCAAAGGGCCCACATCCCCAACTGACAACTGGTTTTGTATTTTCCAAGGTGAAAGCCAGCTGGACTCGCCTTTTAATTGTCGAGTATGAGCACTGAGGGGGGAATCCCAGAGGGCTCCCTGGGCTGGGTGGCATGTCAGGGTGTAGGGAGCGGTTATAGGGTTAAGCCTCGGACTGACCTGCTGGCAAAGTCACAAACAAGTCCCAGCTTGGAGGGCACAGTCCTCTAAGCATAATTAGGCTTGATCTTGTGACTGCTCCCTGGATCTTTCCTGGGTAGCTAGTGGGCTATGGGAGGGGCAGCAAGTGCTGCCAAAACAAGTGAAACTTACAAGAACATTGTAGATTACCTTGTTTGCCCCTGACTATAAATAAAGCATCAGCAGTCTGGATCTGTTCTGTGGCCTCAGCCAGGCACAGAAGATCCACCTAGACCCAGCTTATTCTCTTGTCTGTCTCTTTCTTCATCCTTCACCGCCCTCCCTCAGGCTCGCTGAACCCTTGGCTGTGCTGGCGTGGCACATCAGGGGAAGTAGTGGCAAGCTTAAGGGGGCTGGGGATATGGCGGGGGTGATGGGCAGAGGAGGGCATCTGGGGAAGGATGGGAGCAGAAGCCATCGTGGCGCCTCCAACACAGGAGCAGGAGGGGTGTTGGCTAGGAAAGTGTAGGGCAGGGAGCATAGCAAATGCCCAGGGTGACCTCCAGTCATTAGCGTAAACCAGGGAGACAGCTTTGCTGGAGCTACAGTCTCCATGAGGACATGCCCCGTGGACATCCCTAATCCCATAAGGAACTCATAGGAGACAAGAGGGTGCCCCATAAAGAGGCCTGACTGACCAGAGTGTGCAGCCTGAGCTAGTCAAATATTGATTTTTCAAGTCAGCTGATTATTTTTTTTAATATATATTGTTTTATTTTTATTTGTTTCAGAGAGGAAGGGAGAAGGAGAGAGTCAGAAACATCAATGATGAGAGAGAATCATTGATTGGCTGCCTCCTGCACGCCCGGACTAGGGATTGAGCCCACAACTGCGGCATGTGCCGGAATCGAACCCGGGACCCTTGAGTCCATAAGCCGATGCTCTATCCACTGAGCCAAACTGGCTAGGGCTAGATGGTTGGTTTTAAATCCTGGCACTGTAACTTAAATTCTCTAAGCCTCATCCATAATAGGGGACAAAGAGTGTCCCCCCCCCCCCCCCCCCCGCCCCATAGGCTATTGGGAAGGTGAAAGAACACAGGATCACGGGATTCTGAATGAGGGCAGCCTGCTACCGTCACCCTGGGACGGCACCTGCTGATAGCCAGCGTTCTTGAACCGAGGTGTTCTTCAGGCCCCAGTTAAGAGAACAACTGAGGACAGCCAGATGCAGAAGGGGAGCCAGCCTGAGGAGTCGGAGCTCCGAGGCCAGGTCTTGGGAAGGAACCTGTGCTCCAGTTCTCAGAACCGGGGCATTTCCCTCTGGTTTACAAACTCCGAACGCACACTCTCCCCTGCGGCGTTGGTGACATTGGTGACGCAGAGCTGGAGCTGGACCCCTCCCCAGGGTAGCGTCACTTCTCCGTGGGTGTGCACTGCCTTCCCTCCGCCTGAAATCCAAGCAGGAGGTGGGGAGAAGAGACCACGTGCCTGCTTGGTTTCCCCAATCCTAGCCTGACGTCATTTCCTGTGGGAAGATGCTAACTAAGCCCCCTTTCATCCGGGAGGCGTTTGGGAGGAAAAAGACATTACGCGGTGCTGTGTTGGTTCTTGTTCATTGGCAGCAAGTGGCACCCAGGGCAACAGAAAAAAATACTTTAGAAGGAGAGTTTAGAGGCAATATTTTTATTTGGGGGCTCTTTCTTTTTTAAAAAAAAATATTTTTATTGATTTCAGGGAGAAAGGGAGAAGGAGAGAGAGAAACATCAATAATGAGAGAATCCTTGATCAGCTGCCTCCTGCATGCCCCCACTGGGCATCCAGCCCACAACCTGGGCACGTGCCCTTGACAGGAATTGAACTGTGATCTCCTAGTTCATAGGTCAATGCTTAACCACACACCAGCGAGCTGGGGGCAATATTTATAGAAAATACAATCTTTGATGACCATTATGTAATTACTAGAGGCCCATTGCATGAAGAGATTAGTGCAGTAGGCCTTCCTGCCCTTGGCTTCCAGCACCGGTTTTCCTCCGGCACCCGGGACCCAGGCCTTCGCTCCGGCCAGTGTCTGCCTTCTTTGTCTTTGCTGCAGACTCTGGAGTCTGCAGTCTTGTCTTTGCTGTGGCACTCCGCTCCTGTAGATCCCTTCCCGCCCCCCCGCACCCAGCCCTCCCTCCCATAGCAGGCGTCCTGCCCTGCCTGGCCACTCTGAACTGGGCAGCCACCATCTTTGGCCTTCTAATTTGCATACTCACTCTGATTGGCTGTGGGCATAGCTGAGGCATGGTCAATTTACATGTTTGTCTATTATTAGGTAAGACTAGAACCCGGTGCACTGTGGGGGGTGGGGGGGTGGGCCTCAGCCCAGCCTGCACCCTCTCGCAGTCTGGGAGCCCTTGGGGGATGTCAGACTGCTGTGGAGGCCAGAGAGGCTCCCGCCACCACCGCTGCACTCGCCAGCCGTGAGCCTGGCTTGTGGCTGAGCAGCACTCCCCCTGTGGGGGTGCACTGACCACCAGGGGGCAGCTCCTGCATTGAGCGTCTGCTCCCTGGTCATCAGTGCGCGTCATAGTGACTGGTCGTTCCATGGTTCGGTCGATTTGCATATTAGCTTTTTATTATATAGGATAATAAATATTCAAATTTAAAGTTTTTATTATTTGTGATGGAATTATAATCCAACGGGTGCTACTGAATGTGTCCCTCCTCCCTCCAGATTTTAATGTTGAAATCCTAACCCGGAGGTGGTGGTGTTTGGAGGGGAGCCTTTGGGAGGTGACTGGCTATGCGGGTGGAGCCCTGGAGAACGGGATTTGTGTCCTTATAAAGGAGACCTCGGAGAGTTGCTCGTCCTTCTTGCCTTGTGAGGTCGCAGTGGGAAGATGGCATCTAGGAACCAGGACACGGGCCTCACCAGACACTGGGTCTGCCTGTGCCTCGATTTTGGACTTCCAGCCTCCAGGGTGGTGAGAAACATTTGTTGCTTGAGCGCCCAGTCTGTGTTATTTTCGTTACAGCAGCTTGAATGGACTAAGAACTTTGGTTTAATTTTTTTAAAATATATTTTTATTGATTTCAGAGAGTAAGGGAGAGGGATAGAAACATCAATGAGAATCATCCATCAGCTGCCTCCTGCACATCCCCTACTGGAGATCCAGCCCACAACCCAGGCATGTGTCCTTGACCGGAATCAAACCCAGGACCCTTCAGTCTGCAGGCTGATGCTCTATCCATTTGAGCCAAACTAGCTAGGGTGTTGGTTTAATTTTTTTTTTTTTTAAGTTCAAAGAGGCTCTATCCACCATGTGTTTGGTATTTTAACCTCACTTCCTGAATGTGGTCTCTGTAGACCCTGGGAATGGTGTTGGAGGGGGTGTCATTAGCCCTTTCACAGACGAGGCAGGGTTTGAGTGTATTGCTCAGGGTCGCATGGTGGTCAGGGCTGGGCCAGGACTCGAGAGAGGGGAGGGTGTGGAGGCTATGTCCACTTCGTTCCCTTCAGTGTAGTTGTGGGTAGGCTGGGCACCCATGTGGCCAGGCGGCTTTGGTCCAGGTGAGGGAGACATTGCAGGAGGCTCCAGACTGCTCCTCCGCCCCTGCACACACCTACCCCCCGCCCCCCAGTTATCTGGAAATGGTGTTATTTCCAGTAATCAGCAAAGCCATGCCCAGGCATAAGCCTCAGAAGCTGCCCTTTGCTCCGTGCAACCCAGTACAGAATTGGGTTCTTGCATTTCCTGGTTTATGTCCTGGCCGTGGAGAGAGCACCAGCCCGGCCGTTAGAAGAAGCCCACAGTCACCTGTCCTATTGATACGGGATTTGTGGACTGGAACACGCGGTGTTCCCCTGGGCAGGATGGCTTCCCAGGATTCTTTGTCCATGGGAGTCGAAGAATGAAACCACAGACGGAAGGTGATATAGCAAAGGTGGAATTTATTGAAGAACAAGTACAGACTCCCACATGGGGAGGGGAAAAGAGTCCGAACACAGATTCCCATGTAAGGAGGGGGAAAGAGTCCCACCAAGTTCCTTGTCCCCCCTCCATTTATAAAGGCTGCAGTTTTTGTGCCATGATACTCCTCTGATTGGCCACTATTCCCCTTTGATTTGGTCACTATAGCAACTCCTGAGCTCAAAGGTCAAACCTTACATGGGACATATTAGGCCCTCCTTCTTTATTTGGTTAACTAGAGGCCCGGTGCATGAAAATTTGTGCACTTGGGTGGGGGGTCCCTCAGCCCAGCCTGAGCCCTCTCACAGTCTGGGAGCCCTTGGGGGATGTCCAACTGACGGCTTAGGCCCACTCTAAGCCGCAGTCGGACATCTTTAGTGCTGCTGCAGAGGCAGGAGAGGCTCCCGTCACCGTAGCTGCACTCGCCATCCATCAGCCCGGCTTGTGGCTGAGCGGTGCTCCCTCGTGGGAGTGCACTGACCACTAGGGGGGCAGCTCTGGCCCCGCTCCCCTGATCAAGCCTCCACTTCCGGTCACCATCACCCCCCCAATCACCATCCCCTCCCTCTGCCTGCTGGCACCCACCTTGACTGGCCTGGGGCTGCCCGTTCACCGGCCCCACACCCCGCCGACAGGTAGTTCCCCGTTCGGTCGATTTGCATATTAGGCTTTTATTATATAGGATATAGACCTTTGGCTACTCCCAGTCCCCTTATCTTATGGAAAGATAACTTCTGCCACTTACAACTTCCTTGTCTTATGGAAATGTAGCTGTTGCCTCTCCCAACTCCCTGTCTTATGGAAATGTACCCTTTTGCAACTCTGTAGCCCTGTGTTTTATCCATGGACCCCCTTAATTTAAAAAATTCCCTAAACCTGCCTATTTCACCCCTAAAAATTCCTATTTCACTATCTCAGAGCTGGTGCTAGTGGGAGACGGGGAGGAGCTGGAGGAGCTGGCACAAATCAGGGCTCAGCGAGGGAGAGAAGAGACGGAAACTCAAAGTGACCCGACCCTTCCTCGCAGGGACCTGAGGGCCACGTCCACAGTGGGTGCTGGGTCCAGGGGCCCACCCCGCCCCCAGGTGGTTTGTGTACAGGTTGAATGGTTGCTCCCCTTTTCTTTGCTTTTCTCACTGCTCCATGGGGACACAGTCCTCTCCCCACCCCACCTGGCAGCCACAGTCACCCAGAGCCCACGGCCTGGTTTTTCCTGTTGGACCAGAAACGCAGGCAGAGGCACCTTAACCCCTGGGCTTCGAGCACAGATTTCAGGATGCGGCCCTCACTAGGCACATCTGCATGCAGCCAGCGACTGAAGTTCCCGGAAATCTGGGCCGGGGTTCCAGGCCCCACTCTCCAGCGGGGTGTGCGCCTGCCAACGACGTGGCCCCAGCCTTGGCCTGTATCCATTTCTGTGCAGGGACCTGGCGATCTGTCCTTCACCGAGGATCCCAGGAGGCAACGGATCAGGAGGGGTTTTGAAATGGGAAGAAAGCGCTGAATGGTGCAAGGAGCCAGATTTGCGGGGACAGGGAACTGGGCGGAGCACCCCCCCCCCCCCCCCCCACAACCTCCCCCTCCCTGGTCCTTGAATTGTCTCAGTCAAGTTCTGCCCCGTGTCAGCAGTGGCAAAGCAAATGGGCTGTTTACACAAGACCTGCTCCCAACGTTGCGGGGAAAGGTTACGGTCCATGGGGACCGGGGTCCAGTGTAGCATCCAGCGTCTTGTAGTTCCTTAGGCCAGGGGTCGGCAAACTGCGGCTCGCGAGCCACATGTGGCTCTTCGGCCACTTGAGTGTTTAGCAAAGGCCAGCTTAGGGGTACCCTAATTAAGTTAATAACAAGGTACCTACCTATACAGTTTAAGTTTAAAAAATGTGGCTCTCAAAAGAAATTTCAATCGTTGTACTGTTGATATTTGGCTCTGTGGACTAATGAGTTTGCCGACCACTGCCTTAGGCCATTGGGTGTGGGGAACAGCTGGACCTGCAGCTGCATGGCATGATACAGTGCCTCGTTTTAAAGTCACTGTGAATGGTTTTTTCTTTTCTTCTTTTTAAAAATACCCCCCCCCCCCCCTCCCTACAGCCTATGCCCCGCTAGGACCCACTTCTGATGCAGATGCCAGGCTTTGGACTGCCTGCTGCTCACTAACTTAGCCTGAGGGTTTGGGGTAATCCTTAGAGTCTTTCAGATATTCTTCACCCACCCTCCACCCTCCTCCCCGTGGGCAACCCTCAGCTTGTTCTCTGTATCGGTGGGTCTGTTTCTGTTTTGTTTTGTTCAGATTCCACATGTAGGTGAAATCATGTGGTATTTGTCTTTCTCTGCCTGACTTACTTCGCTCAGTATAATGCCCTCTAGCTCCGTCCATGTTGTCGCAAATGTTAAGATGGTACTCTTCTTTGTTGCTGAGCAACATTTCATTAACTATCTCTCTCTCATTTGCTTTACCCATTCATCTATTGATGAGTGCCTACATTGCTTCCATATCTCGTCTGTCATTTGTAATGCCACAATAAACATAGGGATGCATTTATCTTTTCTAATTAGTGCTTTGTTTTCTTTAAATAAATCCCCAGAATTGGAATTGCTGGGTCATATGGTAGCTCTATTTTTAATTATTTTTGAGGACCCTCCATACTGTTTCCACAGTGGCTGCACCAATTTACATTCCCACCAACAGTGCATGAGGGTTCCCTTTTCTCCACATCCTCACCTACACGTACTGTTTGTTGATTTATTGATGATAACCTTTCTGACAAGTGTGAGGTGATAGTTTATTGTGGTTTGAATGGCATTTCTCTGATGACTAAAGATGTTGAGCATCTTTTCAGATTGTCTACTAGCCATTTGTATGTCCTCTTTGGAGAAGTGTCTATTCAGGTTCTTGGCCCCCTTTTTCAGTTGGATTGTTCGCTTTTTAAATGTTAACGTGTATGACTTCCTTATATATTCTGAATATTAACCCCTTATTAGATGTATATTTGGTGAGTATCTTCTCCCATTCAGTAGGTTGTCTTTATATTTGAAATTGGCTTCTCTCTTTCTCGCACCTTTCACAGCACCCTCATATACATACACAAAATATTTTATGCACATAGCTACTCTAAAGCAAAAGTAATGTTATGGACTAGAAAGAGAATGAGAAAACTCATAGAAGGGGCACAAGCTACTGGCTTATTGGTGTTCAGGCCTGGGCACTGGCAGTGCCATCAGAATGCCACCTCCTAAGTGGAAAGAGGCACCAATGGCCCTGTGTGTGCGGCAGGAGCCAGCTCACTGTAGGAACTAAAGCAGGGGCGTGGTTTCCCACCCAGGAACATAAAGCTGGATTGCTGTCAATAAAGACTGTGTGCTTGACCTTGGAAGGGAGTGGAGTTAACCATAAGCCTACCAGCCATACTACGTGAGGGAAGAAAGAGGAGCCCTAAACAAACAAAATAGTAGGAGATTGCACAATAACGACTCAAAGCGAAGGGTAAAAATAAATGCCTTCAACACATTCCCACTGAGGGCAACAGTTGGAAAACTGCTCCTGAGGAAATCTAAAGAGCAGAGTAATCTTCAAAGGACTTCCACTTGCTGGGTGTGATCTGAGAAGGAAAGGAAAATAATAGAAGCAAACACACAACAGGAAATCATAGAGCAACTCAAGCAGCTATGAATCAAGAAGCAGATTTAAAAAATGACGGGAAATAAAAAAAACACCCTGTAAATATTGAAATAAACAACTTAAAAAAGAGGATAAACACTAAAGTGGATACAGTTAAAGAGAAAATTAGAGAAATAGAAGATTGTACCAAGGAATTAATGCTAATAGGACAGAGAAAAGACAAAGAAATGAAAAATATGAGAGTTAAATAAGAAGAAGAATAAAATGAGACATTCCAACATACATCTAACAGGAGTTCCAGGATTAGAGAATATCAGAAAAGGTGGAAGAAATATCCAAATTATAACAGTTGACGATTTTTCAAAATTGAAGAAAGTCATAATTTTCCAAATAGAACCATAACACTGTGGAGCAAGCAGGATACCTAAAGATAAACCCACAGGCAGACTCCTGCAGTAAAAATGCAGGACGTCAAGGACAAAGAGAAAGTCTAAAGGCTTCCTGAGAGAAAAGAAAAGGTAACCTACACAAGCAATCACTAGCCATCTCAACACCCAGATGGAAGGTGGTGAGTGGAAACTTTCAAAAGGCAGAGGAAAATGGCTTTCAACGTAGAATTCTATAAGCAACCACACTATTATTAAGACTGAATATATGCTCAGCTGGTGTGGCTCAGGGGTTGAGCATTGACCCATGTACCAAGAGGTCACTCCCGGTCAAGGCACATATGCCTGGGTTGCAGGCTCAGTCCCCAGAGGGAATATAGATGTTTCTCTATCATCGATGTTTCTCTCTCTCTCCCTTCATTTCTCTCTAAAAGTCAATAAAAACATATACATATATATACTAGAGGCCCAGTAGATGAATTCGTGCATGGGTGGGGTCCGGCTGGCCCACCCCAATGGGGGCAGATCAGGCCGGGCCGGCAGGGAGGGGGAAAGGGCCATAGGAGATTGACTGGCCGCCCCCCCCCCCAGTGGACGTCATAGCGACCGGTTGTTCTGGTCATTTCGGTCATTCCGGTCATTCTTGCGTTCTGGTCGCTTGGCTTTTATATATGTAGATATTTTAAAGATGGAATGCACAATAAGCACTTTGGACTTAGAAAGACCGAAGAGCATAATACAGACCTTGATGAAAGAACCACAGAATCAGTGGCTCTCGGCCTTGGGTGCTCATTAAAGCAGAGCCACGTGCCAGTTCTCAGTCTCCCTAGGCCAGTGGTCAGCAAACTCATTAGTCAACAGAGCCACATATCAACAGTACAACGATTGAAATTTCTTTTGAGAGCCAATTTTTTTAAATTTAAACTTCTTCTAATGCCACCTCTTCAAAATAGACTCCCCCAGGCCGTGGTATTTTGTGGAAGAGCCACACTCAAGGGGCCAAAGAGCCACATGTGGCTCGTGAGCCGCAGTTTGCCGACCACGGCCCTAGGTCATGCCACTGTCCAGCCAGGGCTGAAATCACTGGTCTGCCTAGTAACTTCAGGCAGATGGAAAACAAATCTAGGAGATTTCAGTCACCTACATCAGTTCCTGTAATTAACTATTGTTTGGGAGAGGGGGAAAAAAACAACCCTTTCAACCGTTTCATTGGTTCAGGTGAGGTAGTTATGGGACAATCTGAATTTCGGTTGGTTCATTCATGTGTCAAGCACTTTGCACCTGTTTTGAGGAGGAAGGTCAGTTCAGTCGTGCGCATCTGTGATCCCTGGGTCACATGGGAACACGTGCACATGGGAACCCCTGGGGAGAGTTTTAAATGGGGCTCCCTTCCCGAGGTTCCGCTTTAATCCTTACGGGGTCAGGCCTCCCTGACAGGAGCTTGCGAGTCCCCCGAGGGGCAGCCAAGTTTGAGAACCGCCAGGAGAGGCCCAGGAACCCCGCAGAAGCAGAGAAGGCCGAGGCGCCGAGTCTGAGGAACTGTCCGGGAAGCCTCTTAGAGGTCATGGGTTGCTGAGTCTTTTAAAAGGTACGGACACGGCTCATTCACAATGACGTCAGACAAGGAATCCATGCGTTAACCAAATGAATGTTTTCCGAACCCCTGGGGAATAGCTAGAGAAGGTGCGGATAATTGAAAGAACCGCTTGCTTAGACTTCTCCTGGGCCTTCTCCTGCTCTTCACATCTGGAACCTCTGTCCCTGAGGGTGAGCAGGGTGCAGAGCTCGGACCTCAGCGGCGCTGTCAGCAGGGGGACTTGGAATGACTCAGCTTATTATTCGGTGGGGTGACTTCCTTAAGAGTTTGATACCGAGTTCTCGGGAAGGCCGGGGTGGCTGTGAAAGATAAGGCGGGTGCCTGGGGCTTCCATGGAAGCCTCATGACCTTTGTCCCAGTATTTCATTTTAATTCATCTCAGCATTTACACAGAGCACCTTCCTGCCCTGGCATAAACGAATCCCGGAGGAGGAGGGCGCATTTCTGCCCGGAAACCCGATCTGCATCTCAAATAACCGTTTTTTGGAACAGGCGTTGGGCACGCACGTCACTGCCTGAGGAATCAGGCGAGGACACCGTGCGGGTCCAGAAGGCAAGCTCCTAGGACGGGGCTGGTTGTAGGGGCACTCACACCGAGGCGGCCATTAGCACGGCTGTCTACACCAAGGGCGTGGTGAGACCTTCGCATTAAAATCAAAGCTGGCTGCCCTAGCTGGTTTGGCTCAGTGGATAGAGCGTCGGCCTGCGGACTGAAGGGTCCCAGGTTCGATTCCGGCCAAGGGCACATGCCTGGGTTGTGGGCTCGATCCCCAATAGGGGGCGTGCAGGAGGCAGCCGATCAATGATTCTCTCTCATCATTGATGTTTCTATCTCTCTACCCCTCTCTCTTCCTCTCTGAAATCAATAAAGAAATATATATATTTTTAAAAATAAATAAAATCAAAGCTGGTCAACTTTTGAAGGATCCGGATATTTCCTTTTGTAAGTCAGACATTGCTGCCCAGCCTCCCCGTGTTTGCCACACTTTCATGAACATGAAAACCCCTCAGGGGGTGCTATACAGTGCAGATCCCCTGGCTGTACCCTCAGAGGCTGGCGGTACGTGTGGGGCAGGGCCTGGGACCCGCATTGTAAGCCAGAGCCACGCTGTGAGGGGCACCCCACGGTCCCTGCAGGGTTGCCTGCTTTCCCTGCAGGCTCCCTCCTCCTCCGGCAGGTGAGTCCCCGTCAGGAAGCGGCCAGGAGCAGGAGGGGCAGGGGTTGCAGCCACACCTGAGCTGGGTTTAAATGACCGCATCGCCTGCACCTCTCCCAGTCCAGGTTCTTGCTGAACAAACGCGAGTCCTGGCTGCAGGATGACAGGAAGTGTCTGGAGTGTCCTTACCCCTCAGTGACACTTCCTAGTCTCTCCACGGAGTTCAGCAAAGTGGCTTCCCTGGTGACCGGTGTGCTTATGAATCACCTGTTCCTGGAAACTAGAGCTGAGGGTAGCTCCCGAATGCCTGCCTGTTTCCTGGTTGTTAAATTGGGGGGGGGGGGGGGGTTGGAGGGGTTTCACAGCTTTCTCTTCAAACAGCATTCACTTCCTGGGGCGTTCCCACGGCGTCTTCCTCCTCTCACGGATTCCTCACCCTGACAGCTCAAGGACAAGTGACCCGCACTTCCTGGTGCCACAACATTGCCCTTCACACACGGCACGTCCGTGCAGAGCTGCCAGCTGTGAACCATTCCCCCACTGCCCCTTCCTCCCCCCAGTTCTGCCACAGACCCCCTGAGGTTATCACTCCAAAGTCGCTGTTGAGAATTGTGCTGTGTCAGCCCAGAACAAAATAGTCAAACCGAGTTTCATGGTACAAAGTCTGCTGTAGTCTTTCCAGCAATTGCCAACGCATCTTTTTATTTTTAATATATTTTTATTGACTTCAGAGAGGAAGGGAGAGGGAGAGAGAAATAGAGACACCATCGATGAGAGAGAATCATTGACCGGCTGTCTCCTGCATGCCCCCTACTGGGGATCAAGCCCACAACCCAGGCATGTGCCCTTGACCAGAATCGAACCCCAGACCCTTCAGGCTGCAGGTTCTATCCACCGAGCCACACCAGCCAGGGATCAACTTATCTTTTAAGTTATGCTCCCAAAGGCCGTGTTTGAAATTATCTGGCACAACTCACCGCTGGTCATCAGGATCTCCCTCCAATGACACAAAATTCAGTGTTTTTTAAATTGCGTATGTTCAGGGACCCACTAACTCTAATTGAAATTTAGAAAAGCTGCTATTTGTTCATGCCACAGCATCATAAAGTGATCACAATCCAATGAAAAGTTATTGAGGAAGTACCGGCTCCAGGCAGACTTTTAGATGTGATGCTTGGGGACGTGTGGTGAGAAGGGGAGGGTGATGAACTCTGACGTCTGAGCGCGTCCTCTTCTTGATAAAACCTCCTCAGTGGTTTGGAATAAGGAGGAAACCCCTCGCTCAAGCTCATTCCCCTCTAGCCACGCTCATGGCTCCTTCCCGCCGGCCTCAGGAATCCCGCATATGCTGTTCCTTATCCCTGAATGCTGTTCCCTCCTCCCTCCTCTTTGCCTGAATCAGCCTCCACTCTGGCCTCAGAGGCCTCCTTCCTCGGTGGGGAAGCGTTCCCTGACCTCCCGATGGGCCCGCATCCCCAGAGCTCCTGCTTTTACGACACCCCACACCCCAGGCCGTCGGTCTGTGGGACGGGATGTCTGTCTGCCTGCGGATGCGCTCTCTCCACGCCCGCTCCTGCCCAGGGGCGCAGGCACAGGCCATGCAGAGGCCGAGCTGCCCAGGGAACAAAGTGCTTTGTGAGTTTATCACGCCACAAACCTGTAGAGGAGGAGAGTGACCGGGCCACCACACCCCACTTTGTGGGGCAGGAAGTTGGGGCTTGGGGAGAGCAAATCTGTTGTCCAAAGGCCCAGGGCGAGTGAATGGTAGATGCCACATTCTAAAGCCAGCCTCAGCCACTGAACTAACGACTTCCCACTTTTTCTTCAGTGAGATCTGACTTTGGCTGAGTAATCCCCACTGTCCCCCTAAAATGGACTTCCCTCCAGGCTCCTTGAACCCTGAACCCTGATTTGAAGGCAAAGGGGCAACAGAGCCCTACCAGGCTGCTTCTGGGAGGAAAGCACAGCCCCAAAAGCCCGCTCCCCCATTTCCTACTCAGTGACTAGGTGGGGCTCTTCTGGAGGGAGAGGCCAGGGGACCAGCTCCCAGCCCCCCAACCCCCAGGAATCCTGTGGAGGGCAGGGGAGACGGGCGCCGTGTCCCGCAGAGGGGAAGCATGTCCTGCGTGCTCCCCCATGTGGGAGGGGTTTCCAGCAGCTTCCACAGCGACACGAATGAGTGAATGGATGCGTGAGTCCATGAATTCTGCCAGCCTGGCAACGATAGCCTGGCTGCTGTACTTGGAGACTGGTTTCTACGTTAGCAGGATCCTGTCATGAGGGATAACGTATTACAATCCCTATCAGCCTTTTACACTCGAGTGAGAATTGGTGTCAGCCTGCCCTCCTCCTGCTCCGGACAGCTGGCTGTATGGGAAGAAGGGTGAGGGGCCACCTGGGTCCCGCAGGGCTGAGGGATCTAAAGCGCCAGGAGGGAATGGAAGGGCCCTGAACGCGATCTTTGTCCCATTCACAGTCTTCTCCTCAGCTGAAAGCCACGGAGAAGCGACCTGGTGTCCGAGAGTCAGAGAGTTGGAACCACAGGAGGATCAAGTCTGGCTTCAGGATCAACGCCCTCCTGCCACCCCCTCCTCTGGTGGCTCCCGACCCAGGGGGCATGGCCGTGTGTCTCTCCAGGAACCCCAAGAGGCCCCTGGGTGCCCGGTCGCCCTGCTCTGAGGTTTGGCTGACCCCAGGCAGTGTGTCTATGATCCAATGGGCTCTAGGACGAGAGTGCCCAGGCCACCCCTCCCTTATCCAGGCTGCAAACACACCTCATGTGTTTCAGGAGGGGACTTGTTGGAGGGCACTGGGTGACATCGGCTGCTCCATAGGAGGTGATGAATGGAATGTTGGGGAGCCCACCTGTGCTCAGGAGGGTGAGCCTGAGAGGCAGATGACCAACGAACAGCTGGGAGAGCATTCTCCCTGCAGTCCAGTACCTCCTGGGCTGTGAGCGAGCATTTCCCCTGGTTTCCACCAACCTGCCTGCTCCCTCCTGTAGCCGGTCTCCCCACTCCTGGCCCTCTGCTCACTCTCTCTCATCGCAGGCGAGCCCCAGGGGTGGGTGTGCAGTGGGGAGGGCACAGAGAGGGGAAAGCCCGGGGTGCCAGCCTGTGGACTTGGCCAACATGCTGGGAACCAGTAGTTCTGGAATGTTCCTCTCTGCTTAGTCACTGACTGGCTATGTGACCGGGAGCCAGTTGTCTGTTTGCTCAGTTCACTCCATAAACTGAAAATAGCGTTCCATCTATTTTACAGGAACATTATGAAACAAAACTAGGGTTTATAACATTGTAAAGTAGCCTGAACCTCCAAGTTACGGTCAAAATGTTGCTCAGTGTGATGTCCGCTTGCGAGAGCCATCTTGATACACCCAGGAAATGCTCGGGAGGCCAGAGTACGTCCTTCCCGTCGCTCCTGTCCCTCTGCGTGTCTCTCCCCAGCCCGGGAGAGCTGCTCGGCTCCCCTCCCTCTGTCCCCCACCCTCAGGAGGGGCCCCCTTACCTGCCCGGGGTTCTGTCCTCCTCCCCGGGAAGGCCCACCCCCATTCTCTTCTCCCTCCCATTGCTTTGTGGGCCCCTGTCCCCAGGCCTTTCTGTCTCTCATCAGCATCCGCACCTGGCTATGGCCCCAGCCTGTCTGGAACCCCAATCCCAACCAACTGTCACACAAAGAGTGGGTCACCATGCTCACAGAGTGTCTGCTCTCGAAGCTCAGCGAGTGAGGACATTAAATGTTCCTTCCAGAACTCCCTGAGGGTTTAATTCGTTTCAGAGATCATCTCAAAACACCTCTGAAACGGGGAATCAAACCGTGACCTCCTGGTTCATAGGTCGATGCTCAACCATTGAGCGACACCAGCCCGGTGATGGGTAGAGTTTTTTCAAGTTAGAAATGACCCGCCGGTCCGTGGGCTGGATGGGAGGAGCTGTGTAGGTGGCGAGGACCTGGCAGTGACGAGGCTCCGCTCCATTACAACACGTGCCCGGAGTGGCAGCTGCTTTGCCCGGAGGTCTCTCTTCACACTTGGGGCAAACACTCGAACATCCACTCAAAAAATTGCCTGGTTACCCAACCTTTGCTATCAGCCCTCCCCATCACAGACAACTTCTTTTTCATGATATCATTTTTCTTGAAAATGGTAGGTGAGTAGAGGCTTCCATTTGAAGTCCCCACTCCCTTTCCCACAGGACAGTAACATCCGCCTGTCCTTCATGGCGTGTGTCCCGGCGATGACTTCTCCTCCAGTGTGATGTGGGTCCCCTTGGGCATTTTCCCCCCGAAGAGGCCTGTGTCACCACAACTGAACACTTGTTGGGGAACAAATCCCTCGGCCTCTACATCTTCCTGAAATCCTGTCCCGGAACTACCAGCAGCTGCTTGGTTAGGACTGGCAGCCTCACTACACCATGAACGGCACTCCTCTTCTTACATTTACCGAACCACCCCTTGTCCCCGGGGCGTCTGTCAGGAGGTCAGACGCAGCCTCTTCGATTTTGCACACATCACGGCCTCCAAAATGCTGTCACCGGCTTGCTACTTTTCATTTATCAAAATCAACAATTTTTCTACCTCTTCAATTGCCTGCAATTGTTGTTTCATGAGCACTTTTACACCCTTAACAACAGTCATACTCTTGATGGCCTCTATGTTTTGAGATTGTGCTAATCATGCCAGACCAGACACACGAACACCTCTGTCATATTTGCAGTTATTTCTTTTTCAAGCTCTTTCGTGTTCTCACAGCTTTCCTTTCATTTTGCTGCTATCAATAACCTTCTTAGGACCCATGGTGACTTACTGCGCACATCTCTATATATATAAAAGCCTAAGTGACCATTATGACCGGATGACCGGCCGGTAAGTATGATGCACACTGACCACCAGGAGGCAGACACTCAATGCAGGAGCTGCCCCCTGGTGGTCAGTGTGCTCCCACAGCCAACCTCCTGTGGTCCCTCCCCCCAGTCGGCCGGATCAGGACTGGGCGAGACGGCCCTGATCAGCCCCGATCACTGGCCAGGCCAAGGGACCCCACTCGTGCACGAATTCATGCACCAGGCCTCTAGTTCTATAATAATAAGCAGCAACAAAAGCTGAGTTCTAGTCTGCAGGAGGGCTGGTTTTTGTCCCTTATTAGTCTGAGGGTGTGGCCCAGGGGGCTCCCATCTCAAAGCTGCAGGAGCATGAAGACCCTAACCCTGGCCTGGCTAGCATAGCTCAGTGGTTGAGCATTGATCTATGAACCAGGATGTCACGGTTCGATTCCTGACCAGGACACATGCCTCGGTGGTGGGCTTGATCCCTGGTGTGGGGAGTGCAGGAGGCAGCCAATCAATGAATCTCTCTCATCATGGATGTTTCTATCTCTCTCCCTCTCCCTCTCTCTCTCTCCTCTCTGAAATCAATAAAAATATATTTTTAAAAAATAAAGACCCTAACCCTGGCAGGCCCAGACTCCTGCCCTTGTCCTCGCGCCTCACCCGCTGGCCAGAGGGCCATTCATTCAGCTTCCCGCCTCCCTTCCTGACTCAGCCTCCGCCCCCGACAAGGGCAGCCGCCAATGCTGGTCACACCTCCCTGCTTTCCATCTTTGCCTAGATCTTCATCTTCATCCATTTACCACCTTGTTGGGGCTCCAATTCCTTTCAACAGTTGAAAAAGACACTCTCTCCAGTATAGAGCTTTTTCACTGGGATCATTGCCCCAAACCATCTGTTCAGCCCAAATAGCCTGCAGTGAAACTCACTGGGGTGGTCATATGCTCTTTTCATGAATACAGCCCCGCGGGCTTGGTCAGACAGTGCTCCATACTTCACCTGTTTACACCACAGTTCACGCTCCACGGCCAAGCACTCTCAGGAACTCCAGGCCAAGGCGTTACTGTGACTCACACGGCAACAGCAGTCCCGTGTGTATTTTTTGCCGTCCTTCAAGATGACGCTCTGTCACCGGCCCTTCTCCACTCACCAGGAAGCGGGGTTATGAGTCGCAGTCAGAAACACGCAGACAGAGGGACTGCGTCTGAGGAAGCAGTTGTGTCTGTGCGGGTGAAACGGGCCCTGGGTGTTAAGAAAGCATTAGTAATGCCAACATCTACGGACCCGCCTGCGGCTGGGGGTGGGAGGTTGTGGGGTGACGTGGAAGGAGGGGCTGGGGCACAGTTAGTCTCTCCCAGAGGCAGTGGGTGGCAGTGGCTTGAAATGGAGGCACCTGTGATGGGAGGTAATGTCATGTCCACGGCAAGCTCCTACAGCTTACCACACCCCCACAGCCCCACAAAATTCCTGCCGCCCCATTGCCCAACTTTCCTTCCCCGAGCCATTGGGAGACCTAAGGGGTCCGAGTGTAGAAGTGAGGTCTGGGCGGGATGGGGTGAAGGGGCCTGGCCGTCAGAATAACACTCGCCTGGAGTGGGGCGCTCGCACTTGAGGGGGAGCTGTTTCTGGACGTCAGGAGAATCACTTTAGCAGCTGGGACTGTGGGGTCAGACAGAGATCCGAGAGGCAACACGATGCAACAGGATTCCATCTCGCAGCCTAGTGGTCTGGGGGCACTGAGAGATGGGACAGTAGAAAAAGAACTCAGCATTCCCATGAAGTTCAAGGGTCTTTAGAGTTAAAAACAAAACAAAACACAAAGCAAGAGCTAATAGATGAGAGGTCAGCATGAGGGGACCGCCGATCGGGGCAGCTGGAGGAACTAGCGACTCTTCCACGGCCTGGCTGCTGGCCTGCCCTGACTTACCTCCCAGGATGGCGCATGGTGAGGGCATGAAGGGGCTCAGAGAGAGGCCAGAGTGGCCAGCCGCTGAGGCAGGGGTGAGCTGGACGAAGGTTAGGGGAGTCAGGGAGCAGGGGTCTTTGGGCCAGCTATGGGGTGGGGGCGGCGGTGGAGAAGCTGGGTCCGGCGGGGCGGGCTGGACAGAGGGAAGCGATTAAAGTGTATCGCGCCGCCCTGGGAAGGAGGAGATGGCCCCGGGGGTCAGGGCTGGGGCGGGAAAATGGGGCGGGAAGGAGCCAGGATGCCGGCGTGGACTGGCTGTGGGCCTGAGAGATGGGCATGGAGGCCAGGGTGGGCCACCCGGCAGGGGTGTGGCAGGAGAGGAACTCCAGGACGTCCTCCTTTGGGTCCAGGCAGAGGACAGCAGCCCTGAGAGGGACAGAAAGAGCGCCCCCTCTGGACAGGAGGGAGGAAAGCAGGGGAGGAGCCGTGCCCAGAGCCGGCCTCAGGGTCGCCAAGGACTCAGGTTCCTGCAGCCCCCTGGCGTCCCTGCGGTGCCAACATTGACCCAGTTCCCTCTTCCTGAAAGGCCTCCCTGTGACTCAGCCACGTTAGGACCAGACACAACCCTCTCTGCCACCTGGGGAGGAGGAGGCTGGAGCCGGCAGTGCCAGGGCCCTGGGCCTCGGGGGGAGGCAGGGCGAGCTGCGGGCTGATGGCATCACTGGCACCGCCGGGAGCCACCGGGAGGCCGCTCGGGACTGCTTCCTACGCCCTGGTCTACAGAGAAATGCGCTCCCCCATGTCTCTCTCTCTCTGTCTCTTCCCCGCCCCCCGTCTCTGTGTTCTGTAGGTGTCTCTCTCTCTGTCTCTGTCTCTGTCTCTGTCTCTGTCTCTGTCTCTGTCTCTCTCTCTGTCTCTGTCTGTCTCTCTCTCTGTATCTGTCTCTGTCTGTCTGTCTGTCTCTCTGCATTATGATGGTGACCGGACGTGCTCCCCTGGGGAACCGGCACAGAAGCCACCCCACCCCACAAACAGCCGTGCTGGGCGCTGCCCGGGGCCGGGGCCTGTGTGCTTTCTGGGCAGGAGAGGCTGCGTGGCGCCCGCCGGGGCCCCCGCCTTCTGAGGGCCCCACGGCTCTGCGCTGGTCACTTATCTGCCTTGTCAGGGCTGTAAGGCTCCGACAGCCTCACGTGTGACGATAAAAGCAGAGCCAGGACGGGAGCAAGATAGCAGGAGAGGGAGGGCATCGGGGCTGCGGTCGGACCCGGGGCCCACACCCAGAGGACTGCCCACGTGCCTGCGAGGGCACGCGGGACCAGCGTCCACTCCGTAACCACAGGTCTTTGGCCAAACACGGCATTTCCACAGGACCCCGATTCCCTGTGTCAGAGCTGCCTGACCGGCCTCCCCACGCGCAAATCCTGGGGGTCCCTTACCCCAGGGAGCAGGCCAGGCCTTGGTTCCGGAATCCAGACCCTCACACAGGATGAGGGGCTGGGAGCAGAGCATGGGATGATGGGGCGAAGGGTGAAGGCCAGAGCTGGCACCTCTGAGTCGGGGGGGCATGGGGCGGGTAGGGTTGTGGAGGTGCCAGAGGGTCAGGGACCCCGCCTGGGCCCAGGGGCTGTTGCCGCCTGGGAGGTGCCGGGCTGACCTGGGCAGGAGTCAGCGGGCAGACTCACTCGAAGCGGGCATCCCGGCCCACCACTGGAGGATGCTGCACAGACCCCCTCAGGCCCTTCCTGGCGCCCACTGCCCAGCCCACAGGGACCAGGGGCTGAGCGGGTGAACTTGATTTAGGGAGCGAAGAACTACATGCTCCTTGTCCCCATCACACATCCATGCCATCACACACCCATGTATTCTCACATCCATGCCATCACACACCCATGTATTCTCACATCCATGCCATCTCACATCCATGCCATCTCACATCCATGTATTCTCACATCCATGCCATCACACATCCATGCCATCACACATCCATGCCATCACACATCTGTGCCATCTCACATCCATACCATCTCACACCCATGACATCACACATCCATGCCATCACACACCCATGCCATCACACACCCGTGACATCACACATCCATGACATCACACACCCATGTCATCACACATCTGTGCCATCTCACATCCATACCATCTCACACCCATGACATCACACATCCATGCCATCACACATCCATGTCATCACACATCCATGCCATCACACATCCATGACATCACACACCCATGTCATCACACATCTGTGCCATCTCACATCCATACCATCTCACACCCATGACATCACACATCCATGCCATCACACACCCATGCCATCACACATCCATGACATCACACACCCATGCCATCTCATATCCATGCCATCACACACCCATGCCATCTCACATCCATGCCATCACACATCCATGACATCACACACTCATGCCATCACACATCCATGTAATCACACATCCATGACATCACATATCCATGACATCACACACCCATGCCATCTCACATCTGTGCCATCACACATCCATGACATCACACACTCATGCCATCTCACATCCGTGCCATCACACATCCATGACATCACACACTCATGCCATCACACATCCATGTAATCACACATCCATGACATCACATATCCATGACATCACACACCCATGCCATCTCACATCCGTGCCATCACACATCCCTGACATCACACACCCATGCCATCTCACATCCATGCCATCACACATCCATGACATCACACACTCATGCCATCACACATCCATGTAATCACACATCCATGACATCACATATCCATGACATCACACACCCATGCCATCTCACATCTGTGCCATCACACATCCATGACATCACACACTCATGCCATCTCACATCCGTGCCATCACACATCCATGACATCACACACTCATGCCATCTCACATCCATGACATCACACCCTCATGCCATCTCACATCTGTGCCATCACACATCCGTGTTCTGTGTTCTGTTTGCTCCACTTAGTGACATGTGGGGACTGCACTGTCCGCAGAGCTGAGCTCGGGCCCAGTCTCCCTCTCACCAATGACAGTGGACAGAGCCCCGAACCCCGGCCGGACTGAGCGGCGACTCTCACAGGTGCGCTGAGCAGGGGAAGCGGCGGTCCCAGCCCGGGGCTGCGGCCGGGAAGGCGCCGAGGCCTCCAGCCTGCTCTCTGCCAGGCTCGTGCCCCACACAGTGCTGTTACCAGGGGGGTGTCTAGCAGGGGAGCCCACAAAAGTGTAGGGGCCAGGTCTACAGCCCGGGAGATGCCACCGGGGACAGAGCCTGGATGGGCTCTGGCCACAGGCAGTCCTGTCTGGGGGGGCGGGCACAGGTGTGAACTGGGCGTGGGGGCCGCTGATAGAGCTCTTCACCCAAGATAGGCGACCCCCCCTTTCCGCCAGTGTGCGTGGAGATCGAAACAGAGCCCGTGGCCTGGCTGGGCCCCAGGGCAGTGCCTGGCACGCACCAGGGCACTGGTGTCAATATTTGCCATGCTTTGTCATACTTTGTCATATGCTTTTAACTCAAACAATAGACTCCCTGAGACGCAGGTGTCCACTTCAGGGATAAAAGTGGGTCAGGGAAGGGGGGTCCAGAATGAAGTGGTTATGGGGGCGCGTTGGGTTCCACCGCTGACTGCGGTGAGAGCCACAAGCCTGAGACAGACACTCCACACAAAGCGGGGTGCAGCAGAGTGGGCCCCGGCAGCCGAGCACCCACGGGCCTCCTCACGCCGAGGCCACTCCCCGAGAGCCAGCACCCGGGCTCCAGGTCACCTGAGCAGAGGGTCACCTGCTGACGTGCACCAGCAGCCGCAGTCTTTCGGGGTAAGATGCTCACGTTCCCCGAAGAGTGGGGGTGTTTCGCAGTAAGAACTAGGCAAACACGGCCTGATGGTGCGTGCGAGCCCCTCCCCACACTGAGTCTGCCGCTTCTCACAGCACAGACCTCACCCCTGGACGGGGATTGTCCACCTAACATCGGCTCCCCACATCCTGACTAACTGGGCTTCAGTGATCCGGGCCGGCACGTGTCCAGCGGGGACTGTTCACCTTCGCAGACTGTCTTGAAGTGAGGGGGGCGGGGGGAGGCGGGAAGGGGGGGACCATGGGACACTTTTGGTAAATAAGACACAAGCAGAAATGTGCTGGGAATTCTGAGGAAACGTTGACTTCTTTGAAACAGGTATATCCTTTCTTCTCCCATTTTCTCTTCCTCCTTGAAACACAGAAGCAGTGCCCGGAGCTGCAGCCGCCGCCTGTGATCACAAAGCAATGACCTAGGCCAGTGGTCGGCAAACTCATTCGTCCACAGAGCCAAATATCAACAGCACGACGATTGAAATTTCTTTGGAGAGCCAAATTTTTTAAAACTTAAACTTCTTCTAACGCCACTTCTTCAAAATAGACTCGCCCAGGCCGTGGTATTTTGTGGAAGAGCCACACTCAAGGGGCCAAAGAGCGGCATGTGGCTCGCGAGCCGCCTGTTTGCCGACCATGGACCTAGGGAACGAAAGCCAACATTTGGGGTGGCAGAGCAGTGAGAGGAAAGAGCAAGGGTCCCCGATGGCATCCGTGGACCCCTGCCCTCCTGTGGGGCCTGGGTTAGTCAGGGTGCCTGTTATTTGCAAGGGAATGCTCCCGGGATGTACGGGAGCTGATAGGGGAGGCTCTGTGATGTGATGAGAATTGACCTGGTTTGAAGTTAAGAGGGCATTTGGACGGTCACTGGGGTGTGGCTCCAGATAAGGACACGGGAGGCACATGATAAGGACACTGATGGGACCCCCCGGACAAGAGTCAGCTGCTGAGATTGTGTTGCAAGGTTTTCTCTGTCCCCAGAGCCCGTGGCCTGGGCTGTATGCAGTGGGAGGGTCACCAGGTTCCATGGAGGCCACCAATGTGCTGGCCACCGAGGCAGCAGCTCGGCTTCCTGACCTGGTTTTGTGTGATTCTTTTCTTTTGCTTTACCATGAATTAGGGCTTGTTCTTGATCTAACCTTCTCCACACCCAGTGTAGGGGGACAAGATGGCCGGTGGGTGGAGGACAAAGAGGAGAGAGGGTTCAGTAGAAAACCTTTACTAAGGGTGATAAGATAACCAGGGGGCGGGGTGGGAGGTGTTTCCACCTAAAACAGCACTGTTTTTATCAGAGCCGTGTTTTGGTTTTTCTTCCTGTCTCACAAGTATAGCTGGTGCTGGCATGAACTCAGTCATCCCGAACCCAAATATTGACATTCCAGGTGGGTGAGTCCTGCTCTCAGGCGGACTGTGGCCGTGCAGGTGTCGGCTGCGCAGGGAGTGCTTGCCCTGCCCGCCTGGAGGCGGCGGGGCTCCACGGGGAGGTCACATGAAGCCCGTGACCTCACGTGCCCAGAGAGCCTCCTGACAAATCACAGAGTGACCTCATTCCCCGGTGCTCGCCAAACCCTCAGCCGCTGGCGGAACCCACCCAGCTGCATTCCCGGGGGAACTGACCAGCCGCGGACACGGGTCACAGGTCACATGCACAGCGCCCTCTTGTCCCCCTGAGGAAGAGCTATCTTTTTTTCTTTTTAAATATATTTTTATTGATTTCAGAGAGGACGGGAAAGGGAGGGAGAGAGATAGAAACATCAGTGATGAGGGCTGCCTCCTGCACGCTCCCTCCTAGGGATCGAGCCCATAACCGGGCATGTGCCCTTGACCGGAATTGAACCCGGGACCCTTCAGTCTGCAGGCTGACACTTTACCCACTGGGCTTTGTAGAGGGCGGTTGAGAAACCAAGCCCCATCTCCACGGGAAGGAGGGGCACCAGGGGTTGGTGGCACAGTGCACATCTGTGCTAGATCCCTGTTCTGTCCATCCCACCCAGCCCCTCCGGCACCCCAAATGCAGCCGAGTCGGGGGGGTGGGGGAGGAGGAGCATTCTCATCTGTGTCTCATATTGTCATCAATAGAATTCCTATTTCCATTTGTCCCGTGGACAGCCTTGACTGCTCATGGCACATTTGGGGGCAGGAGATGGAAGAGAGACCGGGGCTTCATCTCTCTAAGAACAGAGAACCACGCTGACATCCCCTCCACCGCCATCCAGGTCAGCGCCCCCCACCCTCCCCGAGGCTGCACACACCAGAAGTCCCTGCCATCCTGTTCAATTGGTATCCCTGGCTCGAGGCCTGGTGTTCACATACAATAGTTGCTCAATGCTTGTTTCATTGAGATATTCTTTTTCTTTTTGAAATAAGGACATACTCTGACTTTGAAGAAAAGGGCTCTTTTTTTTTTTTTGCTTTTGAAACCCCAAAGGAGGTCTGGTGAAGCTACAGTAATGTAGGCAGCTTGAGTTTAGCTTGAGGCGTTCAGGTAATTCACATCCCAAGGGGCTTGATGTTCATTCGTAGTGGGCAGTGGGCCGTTGTGGGGCAAGGCACTAAAGGGTACACACAGGTCCCAGGCAGGCCTATTTGATCAAGACTCAGCCCTCATCCACGGAAAGACGCTCCGCTACTTCACCTGCCTCTCAGCAACAGAGCGGCTGTCAACGGGACCAGATGTGCCATCTCTGGGAACATGTCTCCCCATTTTAGAGATGTTGAAATGTGGCTTTGAGTCGATGACATACAGGTGTTGTTGATGTTGACTTGGTGTGTGATGTCATGTTGGACAAAGCAGATTTATACATGCGAAATGAATGTCAAAACCAAGGCCACCCCAGCATGGCGGACGACCTGGGTCAGCATAGGAGAGACCCGCCATAGGAGCTCAGCGGGAAGGAATGACAGCTGGTGCTGAGCGGGACCGGGGAAGGTTTTAAAAAGAAGGTATCTGGGTCCTGAAGGGTGGAACTCCAGAAGAAAGGAGAGGCCGGGACGTGGCATCGTGGCAATTCTCTGAGCTAAGACGAGGAGAGCGAGGCAAGGGTGGGTGGAGGGACCTGGTAGGGGCACCGGGTGGCGAGGAGGCAAGTGGGACCTGGCTCACCAACTACTGAGACAAGGACATGATTGCACAATAAAGGAAGTTGACCTGAAATGGAAAGGACAGAGACCCCAGTGAGCTGTAAAATTGTTCAACTCTCTTTGTTCCCTTTGTTCTACATAAAAATTGACAGATAGATGATAGGTAGGTAGGTAGATAGATAGATAGATAGATAGATAGATAGAAAGAAAGAAAGAATACCATAAGGAAAATATAAGACAAAAAAACAAATTAGGAGAAAATAATTACAACTTATACTAGAGAAAGTGTGCTATGTCCCTAATATTTAAATGCTGCCAAAAATCAGGGAAGAAAAAGACCAACAAATTCATTTTTTTCCATGGGCAAGAGATATGAACAGCATGTCAGAAAAAGAAATGTAAGTGGCCTTGAACGAAAAAAAGTTGCTCAAACTCACACTGAGAGAAAGATATATCTTAAAGAAAAAGCTTCTATTTCCCAGCTATCTATAATAATAAAAGGGTAATATGCTAATTAGACTGGGCATCCTTCTGGACATCCTTCTGGACAAATCCTGGGCCGGAGGGAAGCCGGTGCCAGCAGCCAGGGGAAGGAAGGCCTACTCTTGCATGAATCCGTGCACCGGGCCTCGAGTCTATAATAATAAAAGGGTAATATGCTAATTAGACCAGGCATCCTTCTGGATGTCATTTCAGATGTCCTTCTGGATGAAGCTGGGGCCAGAGGGGAGCCGGTGCTGGCAGCTGGGGGAAGGAAGGCCTACCCTTGCACGAATTTTTGTGCAACGGGCCTCTAGTCAGATTGATAAGATGCCAAAAGCTTTCAGACACATCCAGTTGGGAGAACTGTACCAAGGCATCCTCTCACACTGTCTGTGGGAATGCAAAATGGAACAAGCAATACAAAGGGGAATTTGAGACTGTCCAGCAAACTGACATAATGACCCAGTGATAACTAATAAATAATAAAATAAATTCTAGGAATCTATCCCAAAGACACTCCATCAAAGGGAGGGGGAAGGTCTCCATAACTGCTATAGAGTGATCTCTAGGATATATTGGTAAGTGAAAAATGCAAGGTGCAGGCCAATGTGTACAACCTGCCACCTTCTGTGTAAGAAAGGGGAACAATACATGCATATTTTTGGTGATATTAAAAAACAAAGAAAAAATAAACCAAAACTTAATAAAGCTATTACTGTTAGGGGGAATAAGCAAAGAGGGGGAGGCACAGGGATGAAAGCCAGGCCTCTGTGAATGGACCTGGCCGGGAGCTGTTGGAGGTGGTTTTCAGAACATAGCATGCCCAGGGGCAGGGTAGGAGGTCCCTGCCAGGAGTGTGCTGGCGCTAGCTGTAGCTGACTTGTGCTAGCTTGAATATTAAATACTCAAAAAGCTTGAGAGCTGGTTGTTAAACGATTGGAAACTATATCCTGGATGCAATCAAGGTGTTCCAGTCTGAGGACTGGCTCGGGTCCAGGATCTGGGCAAGGGATCAGGACTTTCTATTGGGGTGTTTGACCTCCCCTTTTCTGATCATCATTCAGGCTTGATTTCTGTTTTTGTTTTTTACAGATTTTGAAGAGTATGCAAGGGATGTGTTAGCCTTTCCCAAAAAGTTCATTATTTGGCCAAAACCGGTTTGGCTCAGTGGATAGAGCGTCGGTCTGCGGACTGAAAGGTCCCAGGTTCAATTCCGGTCAAGGGCATGTACATTGGTTGCGGGCACATCCCCAGGTGGGGGGTGTGCAGGAGGCAGCTGGTAGATGTTTCTCTCTCATCGATGTTTCTAGCTCTCTGTCCCTCTCCCTTCCTCTCTGTAAAAAATCAATAAAATCTATATTTAAAAAAAAAAAAGAAATCAAAAAGTTCATTATTTGTAGTGTTGCCAATGTCCTTGGTGTAAATGCTCCCACCCCAGAAGGAAAGACCTTGCAATTAAGACCAATGCACAGAGTCCTTCCCCTTCCAGAATTCATACATATAACAATACACCAGAAAAGAAAGGAATACCCTAGATTACAAGGACTACTGAATACAGGGTTCAAGTTCAGATGGATACTGGAGTCCTGAAACGTCATTATGGGCTCCTTGTCAAAAGGAGACATAGGGAGGGCAGGTAGTAAGTGGTGTCCTAGTGACATCTCTCTCAGAGTGAATCCACTGGGCTCACAGACCAACCCAGTGGTCTTCCCTAGGTCCCTGGATGTATAATTAAAATGGACATCCCTGGTAGTTGGTCCAACTCCTACCATTCATTACTAGGCTTTGGAGGAGGAGCAGTCATATGGAGGGAGGTGGGGTAGAGTCCTCTGAAACTGATCTTCCACCCCCATCCCCACTCCCACCCCCACCCTGACCCAAGTCAAGATAGATAAATAAAATGTGGTATGTCCATACAATGGAATATTATTCGGCTGTAAAAAGGAGTGAAACACTGACATGTGATGAACCTTGAAAACTTTACACTCGGTGAAATAAGCAGACACGAAAGGCACATCTTGTATGAATCCTTTCCCATGAAATGTGCAGAATGGGCAAGTCCATAGGGAAGGAAATCAGAGTAGTGATTGGCAGGGACAGGAAGGGACTGCTTAATAGCATAGGATTTCCTTTGGAGTGATGAGAATGTTCTGGAACTAGAGTGGTCATGGTTGCACAGCACCATCACTGTACTAAATGCCACTGAATTATACATTTTAAAATAGCTGAAGTGGTACATTTTATAACATGTGTTATCATACACACATGAAAAACACACGTGCTAAGCATTCCTAAGCGTGAGGCCTGACACTCAGCAGCTCTGGACATGATCAGCACTGTAAGTGTTGGTTGTTCTTACAGGGAGGACAGCTGTGTTTTAATCTGAGATGTTATAATTGAGGTCAAGTAGCTTTTCATGTGCTTTAGGGAATTTGAATGTTTGAATTTTGTATTGGATTGTTTTGTGTCTTATCCTGGTTTGGTTGTAAGGATTTTTTCATTTTCACACTGACCTTTCATCTATCATGCATATTACAAATATTTTCTTGCTGCAGTCTTTTCTCTGCAAGGGTTCAGGAATCTGGAGAAGGGGCTGATGCATAAATGGATAGAGACTAGACAAGAAATATAAATTTGGAAGGCCTGGGGGAGCCAGGGGAGGCTTCACTCTCAAAAGGGGTGGCTCCCTGACTCTCCAGACCCACTGGAAAACACACTGGCCCTTTAGGAATGCAAACAGGCATATCCAAGGTAAAGTTCGATAAACAGGAAAGATGATCAGGTTAGGGGAAATGCCTACAGCTGTTCAGCAGCAGGTAATAACATGCAGATTTTCAGCCCTGCTGAAAATGTCCCTCAGCCTTCTGGCGAACTTCTCGCATTTATTATGCTAACTACTGTTCTTAGCCTCCAGCATTTTCTGGCAGTTTTGGATCTCCAATTTGTGTACCAAAAGGATTCCCTTTAGGTTTTGATTGACATTACACCAAGGGTGGACTGACCAGAGAGAGTGGAGGACTATGTAGTCCTGAGTTTTTGCCCTTGACTCTCTCAGGTCCGCAGTGGTCTTAGGTTGTGTGTTTTTTGGTCAAGTGTTTTCTATTTTGTTCATGTCCCTCCCTCTTCACCGTCCTCTCGGGCGCTTTATGGTTTGGGCTGTGATGGCGCTGAGCATCTTTCCCACAGTGTACTCACACGGGCACGGCTGGCGTGACGGAGGCTGTTCGTGGCTGTGAGTTTAGTTCACACCTCATCCCTCTGTGAATGTGACGTTAGTGGCAGTCACTCAGCAAAAACTTTCCTCATGTTTTTCACAAGTCCTCTGGAGCCAAGAAAAGAACAGATGGGAAAACAGAGTCCTGCAACACACTCACAACTTTAATGAGTAAAACCTAATTATAGAAAATAAACCAGCACTAATGAGGGTTCTCCCGCAACCAGTGTAAACACCAACGAGGAAGGGAGGGCGTGGGAGCCTCCTGCTGGGGCAACACACATACACATTGGGGGGTATAAAAGCCCACAGAGCACGCACCTCACACACTCACACACACACTCACACTCCCACCTCCCAGCTCACCTCCAGCCCCACCGCCTCACCATGGCCGCGTCCACCCTGTCCGTCTGCTCCAGTGACCTGAGCTATGACAGCTGCACCTGCCTGCCCGGGTCCTGTGACTCTTGCACGGACTCCTCCTGGCAGGTGGACGACTGTCCAGAGAGCTGCTGTGAGCCCTCCTGCTGCGCCCCCACCTGCTGTGTCCCCAGCTGCTGCCAGCCCTCCTGCTGCACCCCCACCTGCTGTGTCCCCAGCTGCTGCCAGCCCTCTTGTTGTACACCTGTCTGCTGCACACCTGTTTGCTGCACACCTGTCTGCTGCAAGCCCGCCTGCTGCACACCTGTCTGCTGCAAGCCCGCGTGCTGCACACCTGTCTGCTGCACACCTGTCTGCTGCAAGCCCGTGTGCTGCACACCTGTCTGCTGCAAGCCCGTGTGCTGCACACCTGTCTGCTGCAAGCCCGTGTGCTGCACACCTGTCTGCTGCAAGCCCGTGTGCTGTGTGCCCGTCTGCTCTGGGGCCGCCCCCTGTTCAGCCTCCTCGTGCTGCCAGCCCACCTCCTGCACCTCATCCTGCTGCAGACCCTCCTCCTGCGTGTCCCTCATCTGCCGCCCCGTGTGCAGGCCTGCCTGCTGTGTGTCTGCCTCCTCCTGCTGTGGCCCTGCCTCCTCCTGCCAGCCCAGCTGCTGCCGCCCGTCCTCCTGCATGTCCCTGCTCTGCCGCCCCGTGTGCTCCCGCCCAGCCTGCTGCGTCCCCACCTCGGCCCAGAAGTCCTGCTGCTGAGCAGCTCCATCTTCTGCCTCTCGAGCTGCTGTCCTTGCTCCTGAGCACAGGTTTCCTCTCCCCAGAGGCCTGGAGCCCCTCTGCTGGTGCCAGGCCCTCCCCTCTCCCAGCCTCTGCTGGGGCCAGGCCCTCCCCCTCCACCCTCTGCTGGGGCCAGGCCCTCCCCCTCCACCCTCTGCTGGTGCCAGGCCCTCCCCCTCCACCCTCTGCTGGTGCCAGGCCCTCCCCCTCCCCCCTCTGCTGGGGCCAGGCCCTCCCCCTCCACCCTCTGCTGGTGCCAGGCCCTCCCCCTCCACCCTCTGCTGGTGCCAGGCCCTCCCCCTCCCGTCGGTGGACCCACAGTCATTGCCTAATGCAGATTTGAACGTGCCCCCATCCCTTTTTGAGAAGAGATGACCCACAATCCCTCAGTGGTGAACTTGGGGCCCCAGGAGCCTCCTCTGCAGGACCGGTGCCGTACTTTCCATGTGACAAAAGCCAGTCGTTAAATCAATAAAACGTTTGTGCCCAGAAATACGTGTTTGCTTTCTCCTCCCCTGCGCCCCCTGGGCCACTCCAAATCTGGGCTCTGGGTGCTCCGTCTGGCAGGAGCCGGACAATAAAGACGTGCTCGCCAATCCAAGTTCAGAGCAGCTGGGCGACGAGATCTGAAAGGGTCGTCTCCCTTCCCGACCCAGCAGCCCACCCTCCCCGCAGTGGGCAGCCCTCCAAGGCTGGGCCCAGGAGGCAGGTGTGGGTGCTGGAGGCATGGACCCTGAGGGACGTGGGCTCCTGCCCATGTCTGTACCCCTGCCTGTCCAGGTGAAGGGGGAGTTGGGAGCAGCAGACACCCTGTTGGTCAAGAGCTGACAGCCCAGCACCTAGCACCGTGCTGACCTCCCAGGGGAGGTGCCTGCACAGAGAGCGCCTGCACGCTGTCTAGACACAGGGGCGGACACAGGGACTGACACAGGGGCCGATGCTCTGAGCATCAACAAGACCCTGTGGGCTCCAAGAGGGGCGCAAAGCTCAGTTCAGACATCGCTCATTCCACTCCAGGTTTCAAGGCCTGCCTGAGGAGGCAAGAGCAAAAAGACGCCTGTGAACAAACCCTCAGGACTGTGGGGAGGATGAGCCTGCAGTCTCAGTGGACCACTAGTACTAGAGCCAAGACAGCATTCAGACTGACCAGGCAGCACTGGGGGCCCTGCTCATCCCTTATGCCCTCATCTAGAACACACCCAGGACCACAGGCGCAGGGGAAAGGCGGAGGCCAGCAGACGGGAGCAGGAACAGCGGGACCAGGAACAGAAGACACCTTTGGGGGTGGGGGGACAGGCACAGGGGAGCCTGTAAGCCCCGCCCTCACCCCACATAAGCTCTACACAGGGAAAGAGGAGACAGAGTGAAAACCATAAGAGGTCCTTGAAAGAGGAAATGGCTGGATCACAAACCTGCCTTGACTCTTAAATCCCTCAGCTGGGCTGAGTTCACTCAAAACTGTACCTGCTACTTGCTCACTCACATCCTAAGAAATATCTGACCATCTTTATAGATAAATGGACAAAGGCCTGATGAACTAACCCTTCAGAGCACAGAGCTAATAAGACGTGGGGAGAGGCGCTACCTCATTTCTGGTGCTGACGAGGATGCGCGGGAGAGGGAACCCTCGTGCACTGTTGGTGGGAATGCCGACTGGTACAGCCACTGTGGAGCTTCCTCAGAAGTTAAACATGGAGCTGCCTTGTCCTGGCTGGCGTGGCTCAGTGGATAGCGTGTCGGCCTGAAGGGTCCCAGCTTGATTCCAGTCAAGGACACATGCCTGGGTTGTGGATCCGGTCCCCGTGGGGGGCGTGCATGAGGCAGCTGATCAATGATTATCATCATTGATGTTTCTATCTTCCTTTCCCTCTCCCTTCCTCTCTGAAATCAATAAAAATACATTTAAAAAATAAAAATGGACCTGCCTTATGACCCAGTGATTCCACTTCTGGAAATTTATCCAAAGGAACCAGAAACACTGATTGGAAAGAATATATGCATCCCTGTGTTTATTGCAGCGTTATTTACAGTAGCCAAGATTTGGAAGCAGCCCAGTGCCCATCAGTAGGTGAGTGGATAAAAAAATCTGTGGGACATTTGCCCCTGGAGTACTAC
The DNA here is from genome assembly GCF_027574615.1 of Eptesicus fuscus. Classification (NCBI taxonomy): domain Eukaryota; kingdom Metazoa; phylum Chordata; class Mammalia; order Chiroptera; family Vespertilionidae; genus Eptesicus; species Eptesicus fuscus. The sequence continues at coordinate 6,582,863 of NC_072475.1, forward strand.
TCAGCCATACAAAAGAATTAAATCTTACTTTTTACGACAGCATGGCTGGACTGGAAGAGTATTATGCTAAGTGAAGGAAGCCAGTCAGAGAAAGACAAATGCCACATGATTTCATTTACATGTGGAATCTAATGAACCAAATAAACTAACAAACAAAATACAAACAGACCCACAGCCGTCAGAGGGGAGGGGCTGGGGGGCTGGGTGAAAAAGGTGAAGGGATTAAGCAAAAAAAGAAAAAAACCTCATAGACAGACAACAGTATGGAGATTACTGGAGAGAACCGGGGTGTGTGGAGGCAGGAGAGGGTAAAGAGGGGGTAAATGGTGATGGAGAGAGACTTGACTTGAGGTGGTGAACACACAATACAGAATACAGGTGATGTATGCTAGAATCGTACACCTTAAATCAATACCATTTTATTAACCAACTAGTAGCCCATTTGCACGAAGATTCGTGCAATAGACCTTCATTCACCTGGCTGCCTGCACCAGTTTTCTGCCGGCACCAGGGACCCAGGCCTTGGCTGTGGCCACCGCCTTCTGCCTTCTTTCAGGGTCGGGGCTTGGCCCCGGGCGGTGGCCTTGGGCTCAGCTGCACCCAACATCCCTGCTAAGGATCGAAGGAGCTTTCCCAGCCTTAGGGTCCGCCACACCCCAAAGTCCCTGCAACGGTTTCCTGGTGGGCGTGGCTTGGTTGGTGGGCGTGGCTTGGGCGTAACGAAGGTGCGGTCAATTTGCATATTTGTCTATTATAAGGTAAGATGTCACCGCAATAAGTTCAATTAAAAAGTATTTTGAAGGTTCTACCTCCTTCCTAACCCAAGGAAAGCGAGATGCAGGAATGTTGACACATGTGAAAGCCAGCCACCTACAAGCCACAATGTCAGCTACAGCTGACTCCCCATGGCTCCCCGAGCGTGCCCGTTCCGCAGCAGTGCCCTCACACCCCGGTGCCTCTGCCGGGGACACTGCCCTTCACATCACCCACTGCAGCTCAGCATCACCTCTTCATGGAGGCCCAGCCGCCCGCCAGCACCCTCACTCCCTCTCTGCTGCCCCTGTTTTCCTCCCTGAATTACTTTGTGCATGAATTTCTCCATCCACTCATTTATTCCTTGCCCTGGAAGGCTCCCGAGGCCAGGATGGCTCTGCTGCCTGCACGCGGGGTGGGCTATTTGTTGCACAAACAAGTCAATTTCTGCCTAAATTTTGGGCAAACTTTCTGCCAAGGGCAGATGGTGAGCATTCCGGGCTTTGCTGCCACAGGGTCTCTCCCAAAACTGCTCAGCGGCTTGCGCCTCAGCAGCCCTAGACAGACGCGGGGACATGGACGTGGCTGCGTCCACAAAGCTTTTATTCACACACGGGCAGCAGCCAGCTCCTTCCTGCAGACCTCAGTTTGCAGAGTCGCTTTAAATGCTTCCTGTGCGGAATACACGCTCAGCCTACATGACTGCCTCACGTCTGCACTGAGGGCATGAGCCACCAATGGCCAGAAGGACGCGGTCCTCTGAGCGAGCCAGGTGCTCTGTGCACAGTAATGGCCAGAAGGACGCGGTCCTCTGAGCGAGCCAGGTGCTCTGTGCACAGTAATGGCCTGGAGGAACCCCAGGCGCCCACGTGGTCAAACCAGAACACCCTGTTTACAGAGGGACCCGGCCTCGGAGCCAAGCTTGTTTATGTGGAGCCTCGCACAGGAGAGCGCGTCCCAGGAAAGAAGGTGCTGGAAGCCCGGAGGAGCAGTCGTGGGGAAGCACAAGGAGGTCAACAGGCGTGCTTCCCTATTGCCAGGACGCCCACAGCCTGGGTATAAAGGCCGCCAGGGAAGGAGCCCGCAGACATCTCCGCCCTCACTGCCCCCCAGCCAGCCCACGACATGTGCCACACCAGCTGCCACACAGGCGGCCAGGCTGGCTGCTGCTCGCCCAGCCCTTGCCAGTCCTCCATGTGCCTGCCCATGAGCTGCAGGCCCACTGTGTGCATGGCCCCTTCCTGCCAGTCCTCCATGTGCCTGCCCATGAGCTGCAGGCCCACTGTGTGCATGGCCCCTTCCTGCCAGTCCTCCATGTGCCTGCCCATGAGCTGCAGGCCCACTGTGTGCATGGCCCCTTCCTGCCAGTCCTCCATGTGCCTGCCCGTGAGCTGTAAGCCAGCTGTGTACGTGCCCGTGAGCTGCCAGGTGTCCTGCTGTCCTGTGAGCTGCAAACCCATGGTGTGCATGGCTCCCTCCTGCCAGTCCTCCGTGTGCCTGCCCGTGAGCTGCAGGCCTACTGTGTGCATGGCTCCCTCCTGCCAGTCCTCCGTGTGCCTGCCCGTGAGCTGCAGGCCTACTGTGTGCATGGCTCCCTCCTGCCAGTCCTCCGTGTGCCTGCCCATGAGCTGCAGGCCCACTGTGTGCATGGCCCCTTCCTGCCAGTCCTCCGTGTGCCTGCCCGTGAGCTGCAGGCCCACTGTGTGCATGGCTCCCTCCTGCCAGTCCTCCGTGTGCCTGCCCGTGAGCTGCAGGCCCGTCATGTGTGTGGCCTCCTCCTGCCAGTCCTCTGGGTGCGTCCAGCCCTCCTGCCCCACCCTGGTCTGCAGACCCATCTCCGGTGGCACCCCTTCCTGCTGCTGACCGCGAGCCTCCTACCCAGCTGCTCCCCGTGCAGACGGGCCACACCTGCACTCTCCCACAACCGGTCCTCAGCGCCTCCAGGTTCTGCCCGTGGCAGAGGAAAAGCACGTTGACAAGCCCTCTGAACTCCAGGACGAGAAGGCGGCAGGGCCATCTGGATCCCACGTGGCCCTGGGCATCCCCTCAGGGACGCCCTGGAACTTAGGGTCCCCCTCTGGCTCCAGCAGGAAGCCTCACCCGGTGTGAGGCAAATAAACCGCGCTTTCTCCACGCAGCTGTGCCTCTGGCTTTCCTTCACATTTTAAAGTTCTTTCCTTGAAGGCGGACACCGGCCTAAGCACAGCAGCACCGCCTCAAAGAGCTCCCGCCAGAAAGCCCAGCTGAAGGTCGGGGTGTCCTCGGTGGGTGGGGGTGTCCTCTGTGGGTGGAGGGGTGGGGAAGGTGCCGTCCCCAAGGCTGCCACCCAAGACACTGTTGATGGGAAAGGGCAGAGGCAAAACCTCTCCTGCTGAGTCGGGGGTGGAAAACAGGCCTGGACTCGGGTCGCACAGGGTCCCCTAAAGAACTGCTACAGCAGGGAGGCGGGAAACCCTCACCCAACCCCCACAGGTACAGGGCGGAGTCTGGCCGTCCCAGGGCGGGCGGCAGGAAGACTGAGGGAGCTCGCCCTCGGAGTCTCTGGTGCGCAGGTTCTGCTCCGAGCGCCCTCCTGCCCCCACAGCACGGCTGCAGGAGCGACACCCGTCTCCACCGAGGAAAGGAGACGCGTGTCCTGGTCCCCTCTGTGTGCAGGCGCGCAGGCGCAGTGAGAACCTAGGGCAGAGCAAGAACACCGCCCCCCCCCACACACACACCCTAAACAAGGTGCCCGCAGCCCCCCACCAAGGAATCTGAAATCTCTGATGCCCAAGGGTCCTCACCATAACAACGAAACCCAAACCAAGGTCAACATCCGAGCAGGTTGATTCGACCCTCCCCCACCACACACACACACACACACACACACACACACACACACACACACAGTGACCTGACAGGAGGAGAAGCATCCATCTCCGTAGGAAACGCTGTTTATGTCCATTTCCGTTAGAACATGGTGTCTGAGATTCAGCGAGAGCTTAGAAGATATACCTAAGAGGCAGGGAATAATCTATTTTTAAGAGGCAAAGCAATCAACCCAATTGGACCCAAAATGACCCACATGTTGCAGCCATCAGACAGAGAAAGACAAATACTGTGTGATCTTACTTATATGTGGAATCTAAGAATAAGCCAGCCCAGCTGGTGTGGCTCAGTGGTGAGTAACAACCCATGAATCAAGAGGTCTCTGGTTCTATTCCCAGTCAGGGCACATGCCCAGGTTTTGGGCTCAATACCCAGTAGGGGGCATGCAGGAGGCAGCCAATTGATGTTTTTCTCTCATTGATGTTTCTTATCTCTCCAGATTGAGGGTTGTCAATGGAGTGGGGGTGGGTGAGTGAAATGGGTGAAGAGAGTCAAAAGATACTTTCAGCTATCTATAGTAATAAAAGCATAATATGCAAATCGACCGAACAGCTGAACAGTGGAACGACTGTCTAGTGGAACGACCATCCAGATGACCATGCACTGGAGCCAGGCCAGCTAAGGTGGGTGCGATGTGATTAGTCTGGGGGCCCCACCATCCCCTCACAATTGCCCTGCTTTGGAAGGCCCAGGCCATCAGCCAGCGGGGCGATCAATCAAGGAGAAAGGGGGGGGGGGGGGCGGGCCAGCTGCCAGCTGCCAGGGAAGGATGGCCCCGACTGGCAGCCAGCACGATTGGCCCTGATTGCTGGCCAGGCCTAGGGACCCTACCCGTGCACCAGGCCTCTAGAGTATATATATTATCCAAAAAAATGTATACACACACTTTGAATAATTAAAAGGCAGTGTTTATTAAAATACATTACATAAGTATAATCCTATATCAGGGGTCCTCAAACTTTTTAAACAGGGGGCCAGTTCACTGTCCCTCAGATCATTGGAGGGCCGGACTATAGTTTAAAAAAAACTATGAACAAATTCCTGTGCACACTGCACATATCTTATTTTGAAGTAAAAAAACAAAACGGCTAAAACACCAGCATGTGGCCTGCGGGCTGTAGTTTGAGGACGCCTGTCCTATATGATAAAAGCCTAATATACTAAGTGTCCACTTGTCCAGTCAACCAATCAAAGTGTAATATGCTAATGATATGCTAAGGCCACTCAACTGCTTGCTATGACATGCACTGACCACCAGGGGGCTGATGCTCTGACTGGTAGATTAGCTTACTGCTGGGGTCCAGCCAATTGGGACTGAGCAAGACGGTCTGGACATGCCCTGGAGCCCTCCCGCGTCCCTCCCTGGATCCAATCGTGCACTGGTGGGGTCCCTCAGCCTGGCCTGCGCCCTCTCGCATTCAGCCCAACAGCAGAACAACCAGTTGCTATGATGCACACTGACCACCAGGAGGCAGATGCTCAATGCAGGCCAGGCTGGTTGCTATGATGCTTTCCACAGGAGGAGCGCTGCTCTGCCAGAAGCTAGGCTCATGGCTGGTGAGCACAGTAGCGGTGGCAGGAGCCTCTTCTGCCTCCACGGCAGTTGGACATCCCCCGAGGGCTCCCGGACTGCAAGAGGGTTCAGGCTGGGCTAAGGGACCCCCACCCCCTGAGCACACGAATTTCGTGCACCAGGACTCTAGTTACATACATATACACACATTTATACACATCTGTGTGTGTATAATTGGAGATCTATAGAGGTTACCAGGACACCAAACATTTTTCTGAAAATTGATAAAAAGGACAGAATGAATCATGTTCCTGACCTTTCCTATAAAAACAGTATTTTAGGTAAGCAAATATTCAAAGTAAAGTTATTCTTTGTAGAAGAATTCCAGCCAAAAAAATTAGCCAGAATAACTGACTCAGGCAATCACCATTTGCAGTGCCTGGTGGCATGGATCTACGTTGGGATTCTCAGAGGCTGAAAGGCTTCAGGGGAGCAGGCTGACAGCACCTTACCCAGGGGTCACCCTCAACACCCCAAAATGGAGGCACCAGACATCCCTGGCCTCTCGGGGTGAAGCCCTTGGACACACAGCTCTTCCTGGGAAGTGGTCTTGTCAAAAGGGGTGAAACTCCATTTCCGCTGGACTGCAGACCCTCTCCCATTTTACAGGAAATAGAGAAGTGGAGGAATGTTGTCAACAACACCCTGAAGACACAGACAACCTAGTCCAGGACGCGGGCAACACCCCAGGACAAATAGTTGATTTCCTCCACAGGTAAGTGCTGTCAGAGCCGCGGGAAATCAGAGGGGACCCCAGGGAAGCATCACCCACACGCTAAGCGCCAGCCTTGTCTGGACTCTGACCAATGATTTGTCTTTGTTTAGACAATCAGAATAAACTAAATAGATGAGTTAGCACCATCCATAGCCTAACGTTTCAAACTTATCTAAATGCTTCTCATGCATACATTATGTAAGTATACTAGACATACATGTCTGTTCACGCACAGGTTTCTATAATGTGCTTATGCTTAATTAACTTGCCCCTTTGGGTAAAATATCAAGGACTTCTTCCTGTGTCCACAGACCAAGATCACTCTACCCCATCTTTCATAATGCCCGTGCAGTATTTCATTATACAGACACAGCTGAAGAGAGAATTAGAAAAATAGAGGAGGAGATAGAGGAAGTGGAGGAAGGTTGTCAACAACACCCAAAAGACACAAACAACCTGACCCAGGACGCAGGCAACACCCCAGGACAAATAGCAGATTTCCTCAGAAGGACTTTATTCCTCTATCAATGGTCCTCATCGTGTCTCCCTTTTTGTTGTTGTTGCTATTACACTGTGATCCTAAACACCTTGTACAACTGTCTTGGTGCAAGCATTTCTGTTAGGCCGAGTCCCAAGAGAAAACAGGAAGGCTGACCGCCTAAGGCTACAGTCGGTGCTGAGCTGAGCGGGAGTCTCAGTCTCCCTCTCCCGCTCTGCCTCCAGCTCTGGGGACTCGGGCGGGGCAGTGAACCGACTGTAAATCCTGGGGAGGGGGCTGCAGAGCACCCCCACCCAGCTGATGTGGCTGCAAACATTTGAAACCTACTTGGGATCGTGAGCCCCATGGTTGGGCGACAGTTCTCCAATTGGCGTCCAGTAAACTGACGGAGCTGGTAAGCCGCCCACACTTGGCACTTGCGCAGTCCCCGGCAGGGATGAGGCGATAGCGGATGATGAGACAGCAGAATTCCTCTAGGGATTACCCCAGGTAACACACACCAGCCACACCCAGAGGCTCCAAGGTCCGCTCCATTGACTGGAGGACCTGGGAGAAGCCAGGACGACAATGCCTCTTCTGTGGGGGGCCCCGAGAGAGGCGCCCCTGTCTTGTCCCCTTCCAGGGGCCGGTGGGGCTGACCTGGAATACGAAGGCTTCTCTGCTGGTATCTCCCCCAACCTGTTCTGTCCATCTCTGCGAAGGAGGTGTTGCCTAGCAACCCAAGAAGGGCAGTGACGTCCTTGAACGATTCTGTTCCACTCTGGCGACACTTAACTCTGGCTGATGATTAGCGCAGCCCGGAGAGGCCGCAACCTACCTTAAAGAGAAAGGACTTCTACAAAGTCACCGGGGGGCAGAAGGGGTCTTTGAGCGTGGCCTTGGGAGAGGGCCTGACCTAGGCCAGATTCTCGGTTCCCAGAGAGAACCTTTCTCCCTAAGCCCGCAAGATTCCTTGGGCAAGCGGACAATAGGAGTTAAGAAAACCCTTTGAAATCGGAGCCATGCCATTTACTTTCTAATCTGTAAAGCTGCCGGGCAAATGTGGTGTTGGCGGGCCTGCCTCCCCCGACACCCCGGCCCGCCGGCCTTTATGCTTTGTACACACAGTAAAGGAGGCAGCTGCACAGCACCGAGGAGCAGGTCACTGTGACAGAGCGCCGGGCCTGCCCTCTCTGTTTCTATAAGAATGTGTTAATAATTTACATTTTCACCGCGCGTTCCTGTGGACACGGCGGCAGAAAGACTGTTCAAAGAGCCGTTTCTCTCGCCATGTAAGTGATCCCAGGTACGCTGGGGAGTACCCGGACTCGAGTACCTTGGGAACTTTAAGGCATGCCCTTGGGAAAGCTGGCTTGGCCGCGCTCCTCTCACCGTAAACTGGCACCAAAACCCCTGCACTTGTCCCCACAAAGAACAGAGGTTCCGGTGCTCGCACACCGCTCCCCGTTCCACACTCCACGGGCTCAGGGCTGCAGGACCGGCTGTGTAGACTGCCCCCACCCTGCGCCTCAAACCTCTAGAGAAGGGGGAGCGGGAGGGGCCTCCCACATTCCCTTTCCCTGGGGAACCACTGCTGAGGTTTTGGTGTTGGTGTGTGTATTTTTTAAAAAATATATTGTTATTGATTTCTGAGAGGAAGGGAGAGGGAGAGAGAAAGATAGAAACGTCAATGACGAGAGAGAATCATTGATCGGCTGCCTCCTGCACGTCCCCTACCAGGGATCAAGCCTGCAACACAGGCATATGCCCTTGACCGGAATCAAACCAGGAATCCTTCCGTCGGCAGGCTGACGCGCTAGCCACTGAGCCAAACCGGCTAGGGCAGTGGTCTGCAAACTGCGGCTCACGAGCCACATGCGGCTCTTTGGCCCCTTGAGCGTGGCTCTTCCACAAAATACCACGTGCGGGCGCGCACATACAGTGCGATTGAAACTTCGTGGCCCATGCGCAGAAGTCGGTTTTCGGCTCTCAAAAGAAATTTCTGTCGTTGTCCTGTTGATATCTGGCTCTGTTGGCTAATGAGTTTGCCGACCACTGGGCTCGGGTGGTTGTGATGTGTTTTTAAAAAAAAGTCTCTTTTGTGCAGTGTGCCTGTTGTGGTGGGGGAGGGCGCTTGTCCTTCTTAAAAAGTTGGGGTCCTGGGGTTGCTGTAACTTTGTTTCCTGTTTTTTTTCTTCTCAGAAAACCTTGTTTGCGATGCAGATCTATGGGCAAAAACGGATGCTATGGCGGCCCTCATGCTCCCCTCGCGGCTCCTCGACGTCCTTTACCCTTTGCGCTTTGCTGTTTAAAACAAGCTGCCGCATTGAGTAGGGATTCAGGTCCCCGTGGTGGTGGCGGGAGCCCTGCCAAGCCCGCAGCTCACTCCTGCTCCCCCAGGTTTCAGGCGGTGGATCTGCTCATTATTTCTGTGATATTCTAAGATGTTCGCAAAGCGTGGACGTTGACCCTTGTGGCCAAATAACCAAAACCTCAGGAACAGACGGGGTTCCCTGGAGCAGCTCATCCTGTTTCCTGGTTTCCTGCCCTGGGACCTGGGTCCCCTTCTGGGGGAAACCCTGGCATGGCCGTCAGGCAGCCTCTTTGGAGCTGACCACAGTGGTTCCTGACTCACAGCCGCGGCACAGTCACCTCTGCCCCAAGCCGACGAAGAATGAACTGCGCTTCCTACAGAACGTGCCAGTGGGCGTCGGCGGCGTCGCAGGCCGCGCCCTGGGGGTCGCTGTGGGTTGAATTCTGTCCCTTCCTCAAAGACGCGTTGAGGCTAACTCCTGGCTCCCGTGAACGTGTCCGTATTTGGAAACTAGTAGCCCTGCGCACGAATCTGTGCGCCAGTAGCTCTCTGCGAGGCCTGGATGCTCCGCGCCTGCTGCCCAGAGGCTCTCCGCGGCCCAGAGGCCCACCCGAGGCTGGGCACTGAATGCTTGCCTCGTCGCCATGGCAACAAAGCAAGCATTCCGCCAGGCCGTTCATGCTGCCTGCTCTCAGCGGTGGCCTCCCACCCCCCGGACTGGGGGACTCAGGTGAGGCTGAGAGGACTGGGCGCCGCCATCTTTGTGACGGAGTTATGGTTAATTTGCATATTACCCTTTTATTAGATAGGATAGGATCTTGGCGGATGTCATCATGTTTAGATGAGGGGGGAGGGGGCTGGTTCTCCCAGTGTCCTTCTTCCCAAACCACAGCGTGGGGGTCCCTGCAATGAGCCGCACCACAGCCAGGGGCTATCTGCCTGCCCTCGCCGCTTTCTCCAGGCCAGGGGGGAGAAAGCAGGTCTCAGAGTAGGATCGTGGGGTTCTGACCCCTGTGGACATTACCTCTGGGAAGGAGCAGCTTTGCTGGAGGAGCAGCCGTGGCCTGGGTCTGATGGGCACCATGAGCCTTACAGAGCTGGCTGGGCCTGGCCACCTGCTTCCCAAGCCCCTGCTGACCTGCATTCATGGGCCACTGTGAGAACCACGGCCATGAGAACAGGATCCAGGCACCTGATGCAAAGGCCCCGAAATCACACTCCCCGTGAGAGTCCAACTCAAACTGAGATTCAAACTCAAACTGAGACTCGGGCCAGGGTGACCGGCCCGCGTGCTTGTGTGCAGCGGTGGGAACATGGAGCACACCTCTGCTCTAGGCCAGGACCCGAGCCGGACTCTGTGAGGTTGCTTGTTCTGGGTGAGGGTAGGCATGGTGGCTGCCCTGATGCCCTACACAGCCCTCATGGTACGATGGAGGAGAAGAGAGGATGGGTGCCTTCTGGGGTTCCAAGGATCCCCACATGTTTCCTCACCTTTGCCAGCCCAGACCTGCTCCCCTGTGGGTGTCAATGGGCCCAAGGTGACCCCCTGGGAAACAGAGTCTGACAGCAGGGGCTGGGACACCGTTAGCGCTTGGTGAGTGTCAGTCGCTGCTGTTTCTGGCCACCTCCACCCTAATGCGCAGTGCGGGGCGGGGGGCAGGGGGCAGGCTCCAAGAGGCTCTCAATGACCCTGCTGTTCATGGCCTGTGTCATCCCTTCCCCTTGAGTGGAGGCTGGACCTAGTGAACCAAATACAGCAAGAGTGACAGGATGCTACTTCTGTGATCAGTTTCAAGACTGATTTCCGTCCTGTGCACTCTTTCCGCACACCTTTCCAGCCTTCACACTCCAATGAAGCAAGCAGCCATGTCCGGGAGGCCCATGCCCACGTGGCAAGAAACTCAGGGCGGCCTCTGGCCAACAGCCGAGGAGAAACTGAGTCCCTCAGGTAACAGCCAGCCCCAGAGGAACCGAGTCCTGCTGACAAGGGCTGACTGAGCCTGAAGGCGGATGCATCCCCGTGGAACCCTTAGATGACTGTGACCCCAACCGACACCTGGACTGTAACCTTGAGCTCTGAAGAAGATTCAGGCACACTGTGCCCGGATCCATGACCCACAGAAGCTGTGAGATGAGAAGCGGGTTCTGAGCTGCTGCATTCTGCACTAATTTGTCACGCAGCAGTGGCTAACTAATACAGAACCGGACCCTCTCTGTGCCTGCAGAGCTGTCTATTCGGTCAACAGAAATGCATTTCTTCCACTCATCCCATGTTTGTTAACACCTGCCACGTGCAAAGCACCTGTGAGGCTCCGAAGTAAAAAAATAAGAGCTGGTCCTACTCTCCTGAAATGGCAAGCCCCCCAAGAGATGGTCTGCCGAAGGGGTGATGGGCCACAGGGAACGGTGAGGCCCAGCCGGCTCGCGGGCAGGTGTTCTTATCGACAAGCAGAGCTGAGGGTGAAGGCGAGGCTCAGCGGCACACACTGGCAGGACTGTGCCTCTTGTCCCCGAAGTACTAAGGGTCTAGCTGCCTCCCCAGGACCCTGCAAGTGCCCCTATGGGGACCTCCCTAGAGAGGTTAGACCCTAGGGCCTCCTCCTGCACCACACCATGGCCAGTACCCAGTGGATTGGCCAATGACCGGGACCACGCAGTTGTAGGAAGGCGGAGCCTCATCCTGGCTAGGTGAGAGGCGTGGGGGTCACCCCTGTGCTAGACACACCCAGTTTGAGGTAAGCTGGTATGGGGAAGGCCCGGGATACCTTCTCCCCACTCCACCCGTTGCCCCGATAATCCTTTTGTAACCAGGAGAAGACAGTCCTCCCTGGTCCATGTCCAAGCTGGGGGCCAACGAGGGAACATGGGCAGAGCCAAGTGAGAGGGGCACCCCAGGGGTGATGCCCGGCTGAGCCCCGAGCCCAGAGTCTGATGCCACCAAGCGGAGACTGCACGGAGCAGCTCAGTGTTTGAAGGAAAGGAAACCCCGGCTTCTGTCCCAGCAGGCAGGTGTTCACTTAATTAAACAAGGAGGCCTTAGCCGGATGTGGCCCTGCCGCCTGGCAAACCAGACCTAAGCCTGGAAATGCCTCAAGGTCACAAATCAAACCGCAAGGACAACCCATGACAAGCAGACAAGCAGGCGTTAAGCTACAACCAATCACACCTCCTCCTTCTTTGCTTCCCTTTTTATGTGAGTCTTCCCTCCGCCCACCCCCCCCACCCCCCACGCTTCCAGTTCGGTGGGGCCCCATTCCCATCAGTTTTTGCTCAAATTGTTTAACATGCCTCAGTTTATCTTTAACACAGGGGAGCAGCCGTGCAGTGAGCCAGAGGGGCTGTGCTCAGTCCCCCTGGGAGTGGAAGCAGCTAACAACCGGATCTGGGGACCTGGGAGGGATCCTGAGGTCATTTCACCAATATGCAAACGAGGAAAGTGCAGCCAAGACTAATAAAAGGAATAGCATTGCTGTTGAGAGCCAGGCCCTATGTCATTTAACCCCACCGGGGCCCCAGGGAGAAGGGTTCCGATGAGCCCATTCTATAGAGGAGGCCACTGGCGCACGATGAGGCTGAGGACCTTTCCCAAGTTCTGAGGCCGCAGAGGCAGAGCTGGGCTGGGACGAGGTTGATCCTGAGGCTGGGAATGAGGCCTCCCGCTGCCTCGACTTACCACTCCCCCGACGTGCCAGGACTCAGACCCATGAGCCCCTGGTGCCAGCTCAGCCCCTTGCCTGGCTTGGAGCCAGCTGGGGAGAGGCTGTATCATAGCCACTGGCAGGGGGCAAGGTCAGCCCCAGGCAGAGGCCCCCTGGGCTGTAGACGACCTGGGCAAGCTGCTATCCCCCTCCCCCTGCCCCTGCCCCTGCCGCTGCCCGCAGGGCTGGCAGGGGTTAAAAGTGGTGGCTGAGATTGTAAGCGTGTTGGGCCTGACATGAGACACCAGGGAGAAGACACCCCTAGCCCAGGGCATTGTTTGGGATGGCTTTGATTTGGGGTTTCTCACTGTCTCAAGTTAAGGAAGTTTGGGGCTCTGCATTCCTGAGGTTTCACAGCGACTCCCCGGAGCTGCTGGCAGGGTCCTCTACCCTGGCTCCCTGAGGAAACTTGCTTGCTTCTGCAAACGGCTCCAGCCTGATGCTGTGCCTGCCGGCTATGGGGCTTCTCCCCCATCCGTGTGCGGTGAATTGTTCCCCCCTCAAAAGACATATCCAAGTCCTATCCCCCGGGACCTGTGGATGCGAGCATATTTGGAAATGGGGTCTTTGCAGATGGCATCAAGGTGAGATGAGGGCAGCCTGGAGCAAGGAGGTCTCTAATCTAATGATCAGTGTCCTGATAAGGAGAGCACAGCAGCCCAGCCAGCGGTTGAGTGTTGACCTATGAACCAGGAGGTCACAGTTCGATTCCCTGTCTGGACACATGCTCGGGTTGTGGGCTCGATCCCCTGTGTGGGGCATGCAAGAGGCAGCTGAACAATGATTCTCTCTCATCATTGATGTTTCTATCTCTCTCTCTTCCTTCCTCTCTGAAATCAATTATATATATATATATATATATATATATATATATATATATACTGAGTGGCCAGATTATTATGATCTCTGAATGCATAATAATCTGGCCACTCAGTGTATATCCTATATAATAAAGGCTAATATGCAAATTGTCCCCTTGACCAGGAGTTCAACCAGCAGGCAGGCCAGCCAACCGCCCATGTCCCCTCCCCCTGGCCAGGCTGGCTAGACCCCACCCATGCATGAATTCATACATATACACACATACATATACATGTATGTATATGTATATATGTACACACACACACACACTGAGTGGCCAGATTATTATGCGTTCAGAGATCATAATAATCTGGCCACTCAGTGTGTGTGTGTGTGTGTATGTGTGTGTGTGTGTGTGTGTGTGTGTGTTTTAAAGAGCACATACAGACACAGAGAGAGAGGGCCTCATGTGACACAGGCAGAGATTGGAGGACCAGCCACAAGCCAAGGAACGCCACAGGTTGCCCGCAACATGGGCAGCGAGGACCGAGGCTGGGCATCCTGCCCTAGAGCCCCTGGAGAGAGCGGGCCCTACCGACACCTTGATCTTGGCCTTCCAGCCTCCAGACAGCGAGGCCATCACCTTCTGCTGTGCAAGCTCCATTCAGGGGTGCTTTGGTCTGGCGGCCCCGGACACTCGTAGCCTGACCCGACCCCACTCTGCAGATCTCCGTGGTGCTTCTCCCCCATCCTCCTGTCATGTTCCTGTGACCAGTGACGGGGTTGGGCTTTCTTAGGCCACCGTGGTAATGTGCCCGCTCAGCCTGGGGGCGTCAGCCCTGTCGCAGGTCCATGTGGCACAGGGCACTTGTGTCTTCAAGTTCACCGAAGTTTTGTGAGTCCCTGAAACGAGACAGCCTAACAGGGTTATGGTGACTCACTGGGGACCTCGAACTTGAGAAAAAGCAGAGGGGTAAAGAGTCATAATGCGGGGAGAAGGAAGAAAAAAGAGATACTGGGCGACAGGTGAGTTCTTGGACACGGCCTGGGCCCCTGGAGAGAAACCCGGGCGGGGTGGGGGAGGCTAACTTGGGACCGTCTGGTTGGCTGGCAGGGCCCCCAGCAATACACCCCCAAGGTAACATCCAAGGAGAAGGGGTGAGCTGAGAAGCAGAGGCAGGCTGGGACTTGTGGGACCCCGTCCCCTCCTCTCAGCCCCTGTCCTCCCTGAGTGTGAGTGTCCCTGGGGCTGGGGCTCTGTGTCCCACCTGCCTGGACCCTGCTTCCTCTCTGGCATCTGTGGACATTTCCACTGGGGGGTCCAGGGGTCCCCTCGAGCTCCACAACCCAAACCAAGCTCCTGTCCTCTCCTCTCCCTCCCCTCCTCTGGCCCCAGCCCCTCCCCACTGCTCTCCTCAAGCTGTAGGTGGCTGCAAGGCAGGCCTGCCCCCTGTCCCACTTTGCCCTCCTCAGTCCTGGGCCATCTCCGCTGTCAGAAGGGGGGTTTTCCCCCCAAGTCTGGAGGTGCCTCCCCCCATTGCCATAGTCCCCTGCTGACCAAGCCAGGCCTTCCTCCACTGACCCCAGGCTGTGCCCACCTCCCCACTCATCCCCACCCAGCCTTGACCTCGACCACATTACAAATGTTGACTCACTGGGCAGCCTCCCTCTTCACCCCATCTTCCAGTTCTCTCCCAAGGGAAGCCTGTCCGGCCAGATGAGGTCAGGCTGCCAATCTGTGCCCACCGCTCCCTTTAGCCGACTCTCTAAGCTGGGAAAACTCCATTTATATGTTGCCTCCTCCAGGCAGTCTTCAGGAAGGTGCCTTCATGTGGCATTTTCCGCACCGTTGAATGACTCATTGTTTATGCATCTGTGTCCCCACCTAACACAGAGAGGCATATACAAAAGTCATGCCCATTGAGCGGACTCGATATGGAAAATATAAAAATCTGAATGAAGAAAATAATCCTGCCCTCAGCGGCAGCACTTTCTGGTGCACGTCCTTCCATTTTTGACCCCATGTGTGTAGACATCCACCTGAGTTCATACCGGGCACTTTTCCTTTAAGCTGGTGTTACTCTTCCTCTGAGATTAAATGGTCTTTGAAGTGGTTATATAATATGCTGTCAAATAACTAACCCGCTTTATTGAGATCATTGCCAGTTGTTTGCGATTTAAAAGAAATCCAAAGTGAACATCCTCGTGCATAAGTCACCTCCTGCACCTCTCTGCATTTGCCGAGGGTGGGCCCTGGAAGCTGTGGACGAAAGGAGCCACATGCTGACCTGACAAGCTCAGGGGAGGCCTGCGTGGCCGTCTTGCAAACTCAGAGACCTAAAATAACCACAAAAGATGGTCTGAAAATTAAATATTTAACTACAAACAGGTTATGGTGGGTAGTCATGTCCTAGGGACCTAGGCTGATATTTCCCCTGACAAAGATCAACTTAGATCTTCTTTACTGAGTCCATTTGCCTTTTTGCCTCTAAGATAACATATCTGTGAGATGTCTGGGTAACTTGTAACTTCCTATTTACCCCGGACCCCTCAGGGCACAACAAATGGCACCGGGACATTCCCTCATTGTTATTGTTATCAAGTTAATTGTCAACTGTTAATTACGTTAAAGTATCCTGTATCCATCTCTGTAAGAGAAGCACATGTCCATCATTTCACTTTTTGCCCTATCCCAGAGGTTTCCCCGCTTTGCTTTGTCCCACCTCCCTAATCTATCACCAATGAATTTCATGTAACTCACCTATGTCCCTTTCCTTTGATTGCAATGTATAAAATACAGATGTAACCCTCCATTCTCCGGAGCATTATCTCAATTCGTTGAGGTTCTGCTTCCCAGCATATGTCAACAGTTTGGCTCAAATAAACTCACAAAAATTCTTTACAGGTTTCATTGTTGTTTTTTTTACGTTAACAAAGCAGAGCCAGACCTGACCCAGGCACCAGACAAGGTGAACAGACTTACGCCCAGCGTCCTGCACTCCCCACTTCATGTAACGGTCCCGGGTTTGAGGGGGATGGGTGTACCCAAGCTCCTGGGAAGGTCTCAATTGGTTCAGCCCAGCCAGGTGAGTCTATCCTGTTAGCCCAGGGACCGGTGCCCTTGGCCTAAGGGCATCGATGCACAGAATTCCTCTGACCAGAGAAATGGGTTCAGAAATGAGCCTGCAGTCAGCTTCCTGCCATGGAGACAGGGGGACTGTGCCCTCCCGGCGTAGCAGACTGCATAGTGTCCCCCAAACTCATATGCACCCAGCACCTCAGCATGTGACCCCGTTGTTTGGAAACAGGGGCCACTTGAGATGGGCTGGTCTGATGGAGACGCGCGGTGGATGGGACAGCGCGCTCTGGCCTTCAAAGAGAGTGCGGGGCAAAGAGGGGGAAATGTCTCGGGAATACTTTACATTTTATATCATTACATGTGGAAATGATAACATTTTGGATATACGGGTTAAATAAAATATACTATCAAAATTAATTTTATGTGCTTTATTTTTTACCTTTTTTGATGTGGCTACCAGGGAGCTCGACATCACACTCGTGGCGGGCGTCCCATTCTACCAGACGGGGCCGTGGCAGGACCTCAGGTTCCCTCGGGCCCGACTGAGGCAGGAGGGGACCCCCCCCCCTTGGCCCTCCTAGGCCTCCAGGGAAGATGTCAGCTTGTAGGGCCTGGGAGACACACATTCCCCGAGGCCTCCAGGGCTCCTCACTTTGGGTACAGGGTCTAGGTCGGGGCCATGCGAGGAGAGGCGCTATTAACGTCCTTAGTTATGATGGCCCACGCGGGCGGGGAGCCTTCACTCCGGCCAAGAAGCAAAGTCCCCGTTTTTCTTCTCTTTCCACTCACTCCGCGCTGTGGAGGGTGGACAACCTTGGGGGAACAGGCGTGTGTTTGGCTCACTGATGCTCCAGGCTCCTCCATCGGTAGAAGCAGGTCTCCATGGAAGGCCATGTCCTGTGAGCTGTCGAAGGACAAGGGCTGGGCTCAGGCTTTCTAGGACCCAGCTGGCCTAGCACAGCGCCGAGTACAGAGCAGGTCTGCAAATGCCTGCTGGCACCAGGCAGGGCCGCTGGTGACTTTTTCACCAGAGCAAGTTCTGCTCACAGCCATGCAAGCTCATTGGCTTCTCAGAAGGCCTGGGACAGGTTGTAGAGACTTCTTCAACTGGAAGCCATTTCCTTTAGCTGTTGGAGGTACAGGCTCCCAGCCTTCTCCAGCTACTAGAACAAAAGGGCAGAGAAATTAAAGAAGTGGGGAGACTTGTGCTCTCGGCCAGCAGGGGGCAGCATGGTACATCTTTGCTCCCTCCCTGGGCCTTGTTCCATAGGAGCAGATGGTTTGGCAGTGTCCATTTACTGGGACGACTCAGGTGGTGCTTGGCGGATTTTGTTCTCACTTTTTTTTTTTTTTTTTTTTTTTTTAGGCCACTGTTGATGGTGGGGAGAGATCACCGGGACTTTGAGATGATGGAAGTCCACTTTCTAGAGAGGATCCATGCCTGTTTCAAAGTAAAATAGAGCCATGGTAAAACAGGAATGCATTGAGAAGAGTTCTCGGGCAGGCACTGACTGCATGAACACAGTATGAGGGGGCATAGGAAGTCAAAAGGAAAGACAAGGGGGGCCCCTAAGCCAGGAGCTATGAGAAATAACCAGAGTGGGTTCAGACTCTAGGGCAGTGGTTCTCAACCTTCCTAATGCCGCGACCCTTCAATACAGTTCCTCATGTTGTGGTGACCCCCACCCATAAAATTATTTTCGTTGCTACTTCATAACTGTAATGTTGCTACTGTTATGAATCGTAATGGAAATATCTGTGTTTTCCGATGGTCTTGGGCGACCCTGCTAGCGGTTCTCAACCTGTTTCGACCCACAGGTTGAGAACTGCTGCTGTAGAGCCTAAGGCCATCAGAAAACACAGATATTTAAATTATGATTCATTAACAGCAGCAAAATTACAGTTATGAAGTAGCAACGAAAATAATTTTATGGGTGGGGGTCACCACAACATGAGGAGCTGTATGAAAGGCTCGTGGCATCAGGAAGGTTGAGAACCACTGCTCTAGGGGAGGAATGTGCAAATATGACCCATTGTCATGAGTAAGTTGCATCGCCCAGCTCTTCAAGGACTAGGGTTTTAAGAGTTACTCCACGTGGCCAGGACTGCCCATTCCCCTGCCAGGGTGGGTCCTGCTGGGACCCCCCGAAACTCCTCTGAGGTCTTTGTACCTTCATTTGCATTTGTGTCCGCATTTGTCATTGATCGAGTCAGTATCGCAAAGCCCGCCTCGGACGTTGTCCTGCTTGGCCGGGCATTTCCCCGCAGGGTTTGTGGGCAGCAGGAGGCGCAGCCGGCCTCACCCCTGCACAGAATGTGCCCCTTGGCCCAAAGGTGCACACCTCAGACTCCAGGCCAAGGGAGTTAAAAATGATGGAGTTCTTGCTCATCTTTTAGGTGCGATTTTCTCACACACATTTGCAGCACCTGGTGGCCCTTCTCATCCTGGCGTTTTCTCCCCAACACAGCACCCGGGACCCTGTCGGCCTGAGGCCCAGGGAGCCTCCTCTAGGGGCACGAGGGCTTCCTCCTGCCTAAGGACTCCCTGAGGGGGTGACCCCTGTAAGACACTGTGCGTGTTGCATTGTGTGTGCAGCAATTGCTTTATCAATTGCCTCTAATTCGTATAAGGGGGGAGGGGTGGCAATAAAATGCTTGCGCCCTTGTACAAGCACTGTGGGATAGACGGCAAGCTCTTGCCCCGAGCCGGCGGCCAGTGGAGGCACATCTGGGTCCTGTGGAAAGGGTCTGAGGGTCTCGGAGCAAGGGGGAGGTGTGGCGGCCCACAGGCCAAAGGTAGAGGCCCCCCACCATGGCACCGAGCGTCAGCCCCTCGGGACCAGGGGTGCAGCCCGGCCGCCCAGGCTCCACCATACACGCGCTATGAATCGACCTGGAAGATGCACCAAAGGCAACTTGCCCGAACACGGCGGGAGAGGTCTCTCCGTGATTCCGCTCGCCGGAACCTGGCGGAACCTGAGCCACACACCTGGGTTCTGAGCGGCTGCCTCCAGACGAGGGCGCTCTACCCCTGCCGCGTCCACACCTCCCACACCGGGCTAAGCGGCACTGACCCCGCCCCCCCCGGGCCGCCTCCGCTCCCACAGGCGGGCGCAGAAACACAGGGTGCGGACGCGAAGCGGCACCCCTGCCCGGGAGACGGGGCCGTAGAAATTCTGAAGGCCCCCTCTTGGCTCCCGCGCACACATGCTCCGCATTCCTGGGTGTTCAGGAAGGTGGCGTGGGCATGCCCTGCCCTTGTCATGAGCACCGCAACAATAAAAGAGGCATATTTTTATTTTATTTTATTTATTTAATTTATTTTACTTTATATTATTTATTTTATTTTATTTAATTTTAATTTATTTTATTATTTTATTTTATTTTATATTATATTATGTTATATTATATTATATTATATTTTATTTTAATTTTATTTTATTTTATTTATTTTATTTTATATTATTTATTTATTTTATTTATTTATTTTATTATTATTAATTTTTATTTTATTTTATTATATTTTATTTTATTTTATTTTTTTTATTTTATTTTATTTTGCAAAACTGGCCCCTACTAAATGCCTTGACTTCCTTGGCTGGAGTCCTAGTCTTCCTGCAGCTGCTGAAGGCTAGCTGAGCCTGAGCAAAGCAGGAGTGCAGTCCGAGCTCTCTAGGGACCAGGCATCACCACCGAGGGTCTGTCTCACAGACCTAATCCCCCTCCCTGTCCCCACAGGGACAGTGGTGTGATGGTGGGAAGCATTGGGCTGAACTGACAATAGGGGGCGCTGCGAAAGCATAATCCACAGCCCCTGATGTCACTCACAGCCCCAGCACCCGTGCAGCTGGATTAGAATGCATCCTCCTCCTAGGAAAGGCAGCGCCTCCCACATTCCTTCCCTGCCCTCTGCTGGGAAGTCTCCCTGCCAATGTGTGTCCGCCTGCAGCAACTCTAGCCCTGGGACCCGGATGGGGCTTTGATCTGGATCCTGGAACTGGGAAGCTGGCTGCTCCTCAGGCCTGGGAACAAGCCCAGGCATTCCAGCTCGCTCTGCCCCTGCCCTCCTCCGTGGAGGGACACCAGAGTGAGACGCCCCTCTCCTAGGACCAGGGTTCAGACATCCAGGTAAAACCGCCTTCCAGCTTCTGGCCCTGGACACTCAGAGATCTCTGTGATTTTGAGAGCTTTCATGCATTTCCACAGGCCCACAGAACGGAAGCCCCCTTCGTCCCTCTCCTTGTCACTTATGATGCACCAGCCCTGGCCTGCTGGTCATTCCTTCATTCCCCCTTCGATGTGTCATTCACTCCCCAGCTGCCGGGCTTCATGCTGGGATGGAGAAGGGTCCATCGGAGCCTCCGGCCAGGTGAGCACGCGGAGCCCAACCCAGAAGACGTGTGAAGAACCCGGAAGATGTGCGAAGAGTGGAGGTGCTCAGAGTGCGACTTTTCTAGCCTCCGCGGTTGGTATGTGGCAGAGGCAGAATATCCTTGGGGATGGAATTTGTTGTTAAATGTAAGACTTTGGCCCAGCCAGTGTGGCTCCGGGGTTGAGTGTTGACCTATGGACCAGGTCAGGGTTCCATTCCTGGTCAGGGCACATGCACGGGTTACGGGCTCGATCCCCAGTTGTTGGACATGCAGGAGGCAGCCAATCAATGCTTCTCTTTCATCATGGATGTTTCTCTCTCTCGCCCTCTCCTTTCCTCTCTAAAATGAACAAATAAAAATTTAAGACTTGGTTTTTTAGAGCAGTTTTAGGTTTCCAATATTATTGAGAGGAGGATACAGAAAGGTCCCATACCCCCCTGCCCCACACACATAGTCTCCCTGTTATCGCCATCACTCACCAGAGTGGTACCTTTCCGACAAGCATGAACCTGCATTGACACATTGTCATCCCCCCAGAGTCCGTAGTTTCCATTAGGGTTCACTCCTGCTGTCATGGATTCTATGGGTTCTGACAGATGTATAATGACGTGGACCCACCACTACAGTATCAGACAAAGAATTTTCACTGCCTGAAAAGCAGTGCTCTGTGCTCTGTCTATTCACCCCTCCCCCATAACCTCTGGCAACTATTTATCTTTTCATTGTTGCCATAGTTTTGCCTTTTCCAGAATGCCCTATAGTTGGAAGTCTCCTCGGATTGGCTGCTTTCACCTAACAACATGCATGTAAGATTCCATCGCATTATTTCATGACTCGATTGCCCACTTCCTTTCAGCACCGAACAACATCCCATTGTCTGGATGCACCACGGTTTACCCACTCACCTACTGAAGGGCATCTGGTTGCTTTCAAGTTTGGGCAATCATGAGTAAAGCTGCTATAAACGTTGTGTGCAGGTTCCATGTGGAAAAAAGTCTTCAGCTCTGTTGGGTAGATACCAAGGAGCGTAATTGCTGGGCCGTATAGTAAGATACTGTTCAGTTTTATAAGAATCAGCCAAACTGTCTTCCACAGCGGCTGCACCCCTGTGCATCCCCCCCTCCCCCCACGCAGTGACTGCGAGTCCCTGTTGCTCCACACCCCCGCCAGCATTTGGTGTGGTCCGTGTTTTGGACTTTGGCCATTTTGACAGATGTCCAGTGGTAGCTCATGGTTGTTTATATTTGCATTTCCCTGATCACATGTGATGTAGGAGGAGGGGAATGAAAATTATATTAGCCAACCGCTGAGGTCTGCCAAAAACACACACACACACACAAAAAAGTGATTCCTTCATCAGTATATATGTGTTGAATGTCGTATATCATTCTAGGTTCTGTTAACGTATGCACAAATGTTAAAAAGACAGACTGCTTGACATGTACACAATATATTTTTTAATACAAAAGAATAAAAAAACAACAACCTAGAAAAGGAGGTATACCACTTCCAAAAGAATAGGAATAGAACTTGGCATTATACTGTGTGTTTTTTTAAATGAGCTTTGAAAACCTGCACCTGGGTATTCCAGAAAATGCTATGCAAACAGGTATAGCAGCCTGGATGGTGCTACCCCAGAAAACAGAGCTTAAGGTTTATGGGCAGCCTGTCCACCCACAGATGGCGGCCGTGGAACAGTTATCCCGAGAGCGCGTGCAGAGGGTGCAGGCAGGCAGTACACCTCCGTCCCCTTTCTGGCCCTTCTCTTGTTCTTACTGAGGCAAGACACTTGACTTATGTATTGAGGAAATGTTGGCAATGAAAAACAAAAAAACAAAAAACAGAATCAAAGGGAATAATTTAACTGTGAAATTACATGTAAGATCCTGAGAGAGATAAGGAAGTACTAGGAATAGTAGTGTCTTATAATAGCAAAAACATTTACTTGGTAAAATTAAAACGAATGTTTGTTACTTTGTTTAACATACATAGTTTTCGGCTCGGATCCCATCGATAATGATAGAAGGGGAGACAGGTGAGAAGATACAGCACCCGTGATGGAGGCTGAGGGAGAGCAGAGCACACCAGCTGGGGGGCGGGCGGGCGGGGTGGGATGGCGAGTTGCCGAGCTCCCTGACAGGTGCTGGGAGGCGGCCTAAGAGACTCGAGACGGGGTGACAGGTGGTGTTTGGGAAAGTTAGACTGCGCCGCATACATTGTCGATGTTGCTGACCGGGATGGTCGGCTCGGGCTGGGCGGGTTGCTGCCTCCAGAGCGTGCAGTCCAGGGAAGGGGATGCAGTGGAGAGGCCCCTGGGACAGGCAGCCGGGAGGGGTCCTCAGTGAGCCGAGACCTTGGATAGGAGGAGCCACGTAGGGAAGGGAGAAGCTGTCCTGGCAGAGAACCACTGAGATCCTGAGTGGGGAACGGCCGGGCTTGGTCCAGTCCCCCAGGAACCCTGTAATGACCCCCAAAGATGCGCACATCCTGGTCCCTGTAACCTGTGCATACGTGACATTACAGGGCCAAGGGGATTTCAGGTTGTAGACAGAGCTAAGATAGCTAGTTGGCATTGCCAAGGGGGGATGATCCTGGATTATTCAGTAGGTCCAAGGTAACCACAGGGTCCTTAAAAGTGTGGTACCTGACCCAACATCTCTGATGTGAAGGTGGGGCATGGGGCCAGGAGCCAAGGCATGTGGGCAGGCCCTGGGGGCTGAAAAACACAAGGAAGCTGGCTCTGGCCTAGAGCCTCCAGGAGGCACCAGCCCTGCGGACACCTTGACCTTAGCCCAGGGAGACCCACAGCAGCTGTGACCTCCAGGCGTGTAAGATGAGACTTTCATGTTGCTCAGGCCACTACGTTTGTGCTAGCTTGTTATAGCAGCAGAAAGAAGCTGATGCATACCGACAAAACCACGTTCTCCTTGTCTAAGGTGGAGCACAGAACCAACCATTAGATGAACAAGCATGCTTACGAACACTGAAAATCCACAAGACCTGCCCTCTGTGCGTGAGGGCAGGGTAGTAGGTATTCCCTGCTCTTGCACGAGCTGTCTGTACAGGGTGGGGTGAGGAGGCGGTGGTGGGTCCATGGCAGGGGGGGCAGGTGGCTTCTCCAGCCAGGCCCTGAGCCGCACGAGGAGTGTGGGTGCCAGAGTCTGGCAGACCCAGCTTCAAATCCCAGCTCTCTGCTAACCAGCCGGCCCTGTCCTGTGGGTGGATGTTCTACTTGGAGGGACAGACAACCCTATCTAATAAAGAGGGAATATGCTAATTGACTGCCATGCCCTCAAAGATGGCGGCTCCCACAGCCACAAGATGGCGGCGCCCAGTCTCCTCAACCCCGCTGGGGTGGCAGGCATGCAGCAAGGCTGGGCCTACCCCCAGGCAGGCCCGGCCGCTCCGTGTGCCTGCCTCCGGAGTCCCCCAGTCCCCTCAGGGCCCAAGGCCGGCTTGAGGCACAGGCAAGCCTCAGATGTCAGCTGCCCAGCTGCCCAGGGTCAGCCTGAGGCACAGGCAAGCCCTGGATGGTGGCTGCCTAGCCACCCAGGGCCACCCGAGACTCAAGTAACCAGGGCCGGCCGAAGCTTGCGCTGCCGGCAGTGGCAGCAGCAGAGGTGTCATGGGGTGTCACCTTCCCCTGATTGCCAGGTTGCCTCCTGCCCCTGAGGGTTTGACTGTGAGAGGGGGAAAGCCGGACTGAGGGACCCCCCCCCCCCCCCCCCCGCTCCAGTGCATGAATTTCCATGCACCAGGCCTCTAGTAAGCACATAAACCAGGATGAATGCAGGAAGTGGCACGTGCTGTGATGAGAAACCAGTGGATATGGCGCTAAAGAGGACAGGGCACCAGTGAAATGGTGGTGACCGTTTTCTGAGGCAGAGTCCGTCCTCCTCCACCTTCCCATGTTTTCCCCAGAGGAGAAGAGCAGGCGGACTTTCCCCTGGTGCTGGAACAGGAGTCGTCGATTCTGCTCAGGAGCAGAGGGGAGCATGTCTCCTTATCCCCGCGGCCTGTCTCTGTCTCCCCCTTCCCGGGACCTGTGCTGTGGTTTGGGCTCATGGGCACAAAGCAAGAGGGGCCTGACTCATTACATTACAGGAGGATTTAATCATTACCGCCCAGTTCAATGCACTGTTGCTTCATGAGGAATCTTTTGAAAACTATCTTTTGTTAAGACTATATTAGGCTGGGCCTATGTTGCTCAGTGGTTGAACGTAGACCTCTGAGCCAGGAGGTCACAGTTCGATTCCTGGTCAGGGCACATGCCCAGGTTGCTGGCTCAATCCCCAATGTGGGGTGTGCAGGAGGCAGCCAGTCAATGATTCTCTGTCATCAATGATGTTTCTCTCTCTCTCCCTCTCCCTTCCTCTCTCTTATATATATATATCTATATATATATATATTTTAAGACTCTACTAGGTGCCAGAGGTTTCATTTAGATCCACCATGGGCCTGGCAGCAGATAAGGCAGCTAAATTTATTTTTGAGGTACAGGAGCTGCTGACTGGCAGTGGTGGGATTCGAACCCGGGTCTCATCTGGCCACCACGCCTTAGCTTCACACCATCCTGCCTCTCTCTCCCCACCGGACTGTCCCCACAGCTGCTGCCCCACGGGCTATTGAGGGCATTCTTAGAAACCCACAGCCCAGACACATCACCTGGAAAGCTGCCCAGGGCCGAGGCCCATTTCCCACAGCACACGAGGACACTCCGAGGGGGCAGTTTTCTCTGAACGGTACAGCTGGCCTGAGGAAGCTCTTTCCCACACGGCAGTGAAGACGGACTGTGGTCGAGAGGCTTCCTTTTATAGTAGGCCAGGAGGGCTGAGACCATCATCATCATCATGATTATTATTATTACTATTATAATACGCTTCCCTGTCCTCTCCCCTAACTCAGTCACTGGCCAGTGGTAAAGAAGTCAGAGGGCGGGAAATGGGACCCACACACTTAATTCGTCGGTAACAAGTGTGGCCCACGCTCTGAGAGGAGCCCGCGTTACATGCTGAATCAGCGTTCCGCGGCTGCCGCCCCAAATCACCATAACCAGGAGGCTCAGGCTCTGGAGGCTCTGGGGGCACCTTCCCTGGCCTCCTCCGGTTTCTGGAGGAGCCGCAAGAACTCCACGTGGAGGCGCCTTCCTCCAGCTCTCACTCCGCCTCTTGTCACACGGCTGACTTCTTCCCATGTGTGTCTGTGTCTCCTCTTTGGTGAGGACACCAGTTGTATTGGATTTAGGGCCATCCTAACGCAACAGGACCTCGTTTTAAGCTAACTAATGACATGGGCAGAAACGCCACATGCCGAGCTTCTGTGTGGACATGGATTCTGGGGGGACGCTACGCAAACCGGTGCCTCGCTGGTGGAAGAGAGACGAGAGACATGCAGTCCTGCACATGCTCACTCCGTGCAGCAGACACGTGCTCAGCGCCCCACCCTCTGCGTGGCCCGTTCCATGTTAGGGGCTGCGATCGCTCTGGCTTCATTGGCGTGGGCCGTGTGGCCCTGGGTCCAACGCTCTCCGTGTGTGGCTACACAGAGAGATGCAGTCACAGAGGGTGACGACACCGGTGGCAGGGAGCTGAGCCTCCTCTGTCTGCCCTCTCCGGGTGCTCACCTCCGCCCCTTCCACCATCAGCTCGTTCACCAAAGCTCATTCCCAAGCGGCCCTTCCCTCCACGTTGGGCTGAGTCAGGCCGTGGAAACTCCCTCTGCTCTTCCTCATAGCTCCGTGGTGTGGGCCGCTCCTGTGTTGTCTCTCAGCAGATTCTGACTCAGGCCTGCCCCTGAGCTGGCGACACGCACATGTATGTCACAGCTGGAGTAACACACAGGCACACACAGGCGGAGCCCAGAGCCAGGGGGTTCGAGGACAACCTGAAGAGGAAGGAGACAGAGACGGTTAGACTTTGCTCACGTCACTTCGGGGACCCTGGCCAAGCCCCCAGCCCAGAATAGCACCTGGAAATACCATTGGCCAATGTTCCTCAGCTGGAGCCTCACAAAATCGCAAACACACACTCCCAAGAGCAATGTAATGTGACGTGGGACACAACTTCACGGGCCGTGCGCTTGAGGGGGGCCCTGCAGTGACCAGGCAGACCCACTGTGGATTCGGATCAGCTCCAAGCTTTAGCGATTTTAAAGCTTTACTTTCATGAAAAAAGTTACGTGTTTTCTCAAAGCCTCATGCTCGCCATCTGCACGACGGGCATAATCATTTCTAATTCACAGGGTTGCCACGAGGATCACACAAGACACTGAAGTGAGCTCACGGAGCTCAGGCCTGCCCTGTGACGTCACAGTCCAACTGGGACCCTCATCCTCTGTCCCTTCCAGCGAGAGGACTGAGTCACAGGCTCAGCATCACGGTCCAGGGCCGCGTGGCAATGCTGAGGCTCTAACACTTACAGCTTCTCCTTTCTCCCCTTCCCCCACAACCTCCCTATTTGCAGAAAGTGTTTTCTATAATTTCTCTTTTTAATCTTTCTTTTAAAATTAAAATGATTGCTTTTTAAAAAAAATTGTTTTGAAAATTTTTTTCAATTACAGTTTACTTTTAATATTATTTTATACGAGAGGCCTGGTGCACGGAATTCGTGTGCTCCGAGGGTCCCTCAGCCCAGCCTGCACCCTCTCACAGTCCAGGAGCCCACAGGGAGCAGGCCTAAGCTGGCAGTCAGACATTCTTAGTGCTGCCACAGAGGCGGAACAGGCTCCTGCCACTGCCGCTGCGCTGGCCAGCCATGAGCCCAGCTCAGGGCTTCTGGCTGAGTGGCGCTCTCTCTCTGGGAGTGCACTGATCACCAGGGGGCAGCTCCTGCATTAAGCATCTGCCCCCTGGTGGTCAGTGTGCATCATAGCAACAGGTTGTTCCACCGTTGAGACAATCTGCATATTAGCCTTTTATTATATAGGACTAGAGGACTGATGCACAAAATCTGTGTAAGGGCCTTGGCCCCTGCTGCCATGGCAGCCACCTCTGCCTCGGCCCCCTCCCGCTGCAGCTTTGTCCAGAAGGAAGGATGTCCAGAAGGACGTCTGGTCTAATTAGCATATTATGCTTTTATTATTATAGACTAGTGGCCTGGTGCACAAAATTCATGCACGGGGGTGGGGGTGTCCCTCAGCCCAGCCTGCACCCTCTCCAATTGGGGACCCCTTGGGGGGATGTCCGACTGCATCGGGCCTAAACCTGCAGTCGGACATCCCTCTCGCAATCTGGGACTGCTGGTTCCTAACTGTTCACCTGCCTGCCTGCTTGATCACCCCTAACTGCCTCTGACTACCTGCCTGATAGCCCCTGACCCCTCTGCCTGCCTGATCGCTCCTAACCTCTCTGCCTGCCTGATCACCCCTAACTGCCCTCCCCTGCCAGCCTGATCTCACTGCCAATG
Organism: Eptesicus fuscus; assembly: GCF_027574615.1. Classification (NCBI taxonomy): domain Eukaryota; kingdom Metazoa; phylum Chordata; class Mammalia; order Chiroptera; family Vespertilionidae; genus Eptesicus; species Eptesicus fuscus. The sequence goes on from NC_072475.1 coordinate 6,610,918, forward strand.
GCCCTGGTTGCTTCCAACTGCCCTCCCCTGCTGGCCTGATCTCACCCCCAACTGCCCTCCTCTGCTGGCCAATTTGGTTCTGATTGGTTGGTTTCTATGCCAGTCAGCATCGAAAGCTCTGCCTCCTAGGCAGCCATTGGCTCCTCACAGCACCCATATTTGGTTCTGATTGGTCAGTTCCTATGCCAGCCAGCATCAAAAGCTCTACCTCCTAGGCAGCCATTGGCTCCTCACAGCACCCAGATTTGGTTCTGATTGGTCAGGTCCTATGCCAGTCAGTGTCAAAAGCTCCACCTCCTAGACAGCCATTGGTTCTTCACAGCACCCACATTTGGTTCTGATGTGTCGGTTCCTATGTCAATCAACATCAAAAGCTCCGCCTCCTAGGCAGCCATTCGCTCCTTATAGCACCCAGATTCTGTTCTGCTTCGTCGGTTCCTATGCCAGTCAGCATCTCTGGGCCTATCAATGGGGCCTGATCAGAAAGGCGGGGCTGATCAGCAGCCCTGGTGGAGGCCTGGAGAGAAATTGAGGCGTGGCTGCTGGCCGGACTGGGAGAGAAACAGAAAGGCAAGTAGTGATCAAAAGCTACCACAGAGGCAACGGATCAGTCCCTGCTTCTCTCTTCAGGTCTCTCTCTGGCCCTGATTCGCAGCCCCCTCAGCAGGCAGTGCTGGGGCACCAAGCCTTCAGCGAAAGCAGTCAGTGCTTGGTTGCCACCACAACCCAGCACGGTGGTTAGGACCCAGGGTTTTTATATATTAGGATTAGTCTCAGGTGTAGAGCATAGTAGTTAGACAATCATATACTTAAATGATTGTGTTTTTTCGTTGACCTTTACAGCATCACTTCCAAGGTCCTCAGATGAAGAGCATCGGCCAGCCAGGGCTGGATCAGGGCCTGGAAATCACCGGCTACATTTGCAGAAGGAGAGATCCCCGTAGATGGCCACTGCGTCCGCCGCCTGAGCATGCAGGGCAGCTGGTTTTGAAGAAGCTCTTTCAGCTAAATTACCAGCATTTGCTCTCTCTACATCCTCAGCTAATGCTGGCCCTCTGCTCTTTGGGATCAAATTGAGCTTAAACAGTCAACTTTTAAAATCCATTTCGCCTTCGACTCTGGTAAAAGCCATGTGCAATTTCAGGAGGAGAACCCCACTGTTTCCTGGGCCTGCCAGCCTAGCCGAGGTGTTGGGGTGACTCCTCAGCTTTCAATCAGATGTGAAACTCACCCAAACCCCTTCATGCACCTCCTGCAGACTGCAGCTCCGCCCACTGCCCATTTATGTGAATAAAGTTTTATTGGAACACGGCCCACTCACCCACTGACATAGGGCCCATGGCCCCTTTTGTACGACAACTGCAAATCTGAGTAGTTGTGAGAGAGACTGTATGGTCTTCAAAGCCCAAGCTATTTACAGAATAAAACCTGCCAATCCCTGCTCTGAAATACCATTGGCCAATGTTACTGGGCTCCCTGTTGTTGGTCAATGACTCAGGTATCCATGAATCATTTTATTTCTCTCTTTTTTATAAAAAAATAAATTTTTAGAACAGTTTTAGGTTTACAGAAAAATTGTGCAGCTACAGAGTACCCATATACATCCCCCATACACACATAACTCCACTGCTAGTAGCAATTTCATTGGTGTGGCACATTTGTTACAAAAATGATGGACCAAATTTTACATTACTTGCATACTAATAGTACATTATTGTTAACTAAGTCCATGGTTCACCTTTGGGTTCACTCTTGGTGTTATATTAATCTCTGGGTTTTGAAAAATCTCTTGTTTTCTTCCTTTAGAATTTACTACTATTAATTTTTAATCACAGAAGTAAAGGCTCTTCCACCCGCCATCTGACCTTCCCAAGGGCAATGCTAACACAGCTGACGAGTGCGCTGATTGGCCCAGTGCACACAGCACGCGGCCTGGCGCTCTTCTAAGTAAAGGTGTGGGCTCCACACGTTGCCTAGAAACTGGCTTTCCCACCAAGCTGTGTCCCATGGACAGCCTCCTCAGAGGTTTGAGTGGCTACAGGAATTCTTCTGAATGCACGTGGCACGGTCTGCTTATATGTCCTCTTACCAGGAGGCCTGGAGACTACAGTTGGCCCTAGAGCAACACGAGTTTGCACCGCATGGGTTCATTGACACACGGAGTTTTTCCAGTCAATTTACAGCCAGTCCTCCGTATTCCTGGGTTCCCTGGTTCCAAGGATTCAACTAACCACAGAGAGAAAACAGTCCTTTAATCCGCAGCTGGGAATCAGTGGGTGGGGAGGGCAGACTGAATGCATTGTTCTGTGCCATTTCATATTAGGGCCTCGAGCATCAGTGGAGTTTGGTACCCACAGGGGTCCTGGAACCAATCCCCCACAGATACCGAGGGACAATTTAAGTTTTGGGGGGAATCAAAAGTTATACTCGGGTTTTCAACGATGTGGGGGGGTTGGCCCGCTAACCTCAGTCTTGCTCAAGAGTTGGCTGTATTTCCAATGCTGTGTGCTTACAGTCAGCATTGAAATCAGCATTCTGTCCATTCATCTTGAAGCACTTGGGTAGCATTTCTGTAGAACAGATTCCAGGAACGGGACTGTCCAGGCAGAGAGTATGAACATGTTTAACTTTGAGAGAAATGGAACGAAAGGCCATCCATGAAGGTGGCAGAATTTATGGGCCCTTTCTCCCACACAGACCGGGGTTCTGAGAGACAAAGTGTAGATCCCAGGGCACCCGGAGCACGAGAAGGAGGGCTCGCAGGGCAACCTCAGGAGGCTTCCTGGAGGAGGTGGGAAGGTGAGCAGGAGTCACAGGGTCTGGATGAGTAGAGGGGGTCATCCAGGTAAGACTCTACCCAGGCCCTGGCCGGGTAGCTCAGTTGGTTAGAACGTCATCCTGATACGCCAAGGTTGCAAGATTGATTCCTGGTCAGGGCACATACAAGAATCAAGCAATTCATGCATATACAAGTAGGACAACAAATTCTTTCTTTCTCTCTCTCCCTCTCTCTCTTTCTTTTTCCTGTCCTCTCTCTCTCTCTCTCTCTAAAAACCAATAAAATAAAAAAAAAAATCCACCCAAGAAAAGACTGGTTCTTTATGGACCTTAGAGACCACAGACTGCTTACTACAAATTATATAAAGCACTAGAGGCCAGAGCACGAATCTGTGCATGGCTGGGGTCCCCAGGCCTGGCTGGTGATCAGGGCTGATTGGGGCCATCTTGCCCAGTCCCAATCGGGGCTGGGCCTATTGGGCCAGGCTGATCGGGGCCTGCCAGCCAGGGAGAGGGACAGGTGGAGGGACCATGGGAGGTTGGCCAGCCATGGGAGATTGGTTGTGGGAGTGCCCTGACCACTGGGGGCAGCTCCTGTGTTGAGCATCTGCCCCCTGGTGGTCAGTGCACGTCATAGCGACTAGTCGACCAGTTGTTCTGGTTGTTCCGGTTGTTCCCATCATTTGGTCATAACAGTTGCTTGGGCTTTTATATATATATGCCTTCTGAGGAGAGGATTTGGTGGTGAAAGCTGGAAATTGGGTATAAAGTGCACCATCACTGGGGTGAAGGAAACAGACATTGAAGAAGGAGCACCATTGCCATCATTCAGAGACCAGGAGCAGCCTCGCTCTCCCAGTGCAGTCTCGCAGGGGTGCTGTGCTCCAGCCCCGTCCAGAGCACACAGGTTCTCATGGTCCTGGCTGTCCTGGTGCCTGACATGGGGTAGAGCGGGGAGAGCAGAGAAAATGAAGGTAAAGGAAAGAGAAAACTGGAAAGGGTAGAAGGAAAAGAGGGAAGAAGGAAGGGAGGAGGGGAAAATGTGTTTGCTTTTATATAATCCCCAGTAAGACATGAGTAGAATGTTAATCACCATGTATTCATAGTAGCCCAAACTGCAAACAACCCAAAATGCATTAACAATAGAATGGCTACACTGTGGTAAGACCATACTGTGGAATATTACACAGCCCTAAAAAAAGTACTGCCACACAGAGCACCATGTAGGGATGGGGGGCACAGGGGCAATTCTGGGGCCCGGCAAGGTCCTGGCTGCCTGTGCTCCTTCCCCAACCCAAGCTCCCGTCCCCCTTTCCTCCTTCCTGCTACCTTGATCTCAGTGGGAATGACTTCCTGCTCAGACTTAGCACCTAAGCACACGTCCTTTTCCCTTTAGCATGCTTTCTTTTCCTTAGGGCAATGCGATGGATTCTCACAGGAGGCTGGTTAGCTCACTGAGGGGTCACTCTACTTCGTGGATTTCATGGAGTTGTGCTTTCTTGTTTTGTGCATGTTTTTCTATGCAAATCATATTCCACAGTAAAGTCCTCCAGCTTTAAGAAACTAAAACCACTGGTTTAGTTTCACTTATTATACCATATCTGTAGTAGATGCACTATATAATATGCCTATATACAGTGTGTGTATGTACATGTATATATATAGAGAGAGAGACACAGGGAGAGAGACGGAGAGGGACAGAGACAGGCGTACAGATACCGATAAATACCTATGCGCGTGGGAGGTCTCTGTTTGTATAGTGTGTGCAGTAGATAATAACGGACACGGTGGAAGTCGGCCTTCGGAGCTCCGGGTCAGGCTGCCGCCCCGACCACGTGCCCCGTCCCCGTGAGTCGGGTCTGCAGTGCCCAGCCTGGCAGGCACAGCCGTGCCACCGGCTCATCTTCCTGAGAAGCCGCTCACCACGCATTCACCCGTGAAAGCCCTCGCGTGACTCACGGCGCTCCTCTCGGGACCTGGAGACCTGCGTGAGGCAGCGTGTCTGCCCGCCTGCTCGGGCCCTCTAAGAAACGATGAGCAACCCAGGCAGCTGTGACTCCAACGAAAAAAGCCAGAAGTTCCCACCGCCCGGGGTTCCTGAAGGAGCCAAGGCACGCAGGCCCGGAGGCTGTGTTGACAGCGTCTCAGCCGGCTCTCCCGGGGATTTAAACCTGTTGCGCAATCCTCAGCACCGGTCATGCCGATCATCGCGACCAGCACAGTTTGAGAAGAATCAAAACGAGGGGTCCACAGCCACCTGCGAACTGTGGACGGTCCCAATGGTTTCCCTCAAGAGCTAGGGTTTTATTTCTTGTTTATAGACCCGTCCTTCCCCCCCCCCAAAGGAGATTGATTCCTAGGGCTGCTGTGTAGCAAAGCGCCTCCGACAGGTGGCGTAGAGGAATAGACCCTGATTCTCTCACAATCTGGAGTCGACCGGAAGTCCGACCATTTATCAGGGTGTGGGCAGGGCTGGTTCCTTCCGACAGCTCCTTGTCCCTGGCCCAGCCTCGGGTGGCTGCCAGCCGCTCTCGGCATCCCTGGGCTTGTCGAAACAACACTCCAGGCTCTGCCACATCTTCAGGTGGCAGCGCCCTGTGCGTCTCTGTGCCCAGTGTCCCTCTTTGTATGAGGACCCCGGTCATACTGGATGGCGGGCTCACCTAATACAGTCTGACCTCCTCTTACCTCGATTCCATCTGCAAAGGCCCCGTTTCTACATTAGGTCCCAGCCACAGGTTGGAGGGTAAGGCAGGGACATAGCTCTTGGACAATGCAACCGCAAACGGCCACGAACAAGAGCGATGGACGCGCTCGTGCGCGGACAGTGCGCACGGGCACCCGGCCTGTGGGAGGTGCCAATAGGGGCAGCCGAGCTGCTGGGCTGGGGCGGGGTGGCAGGGAGCCCTCTTTTCTGTGTCATTAGAAAAGCATTTCTGAGCTGCAAGGGAGCTTCAGCTTCCCATGTGGCAGGAGGGCCAGAGAGGCCCACAGGTGCAGAGCTGGCCGGGGCCGGGGCCGGGGCCGGGGCCGGGGCCGGGGCCTGAGGAGGCTCAGACTGCAAGTGGCCACACATGCGGGGCCTGGAGGAGCCCACGGAGGAGGACGGCGACCTGCGCGGTCCCAGGACTTCCGTGTGGTTGAAGGGACGCCAGCTGTCTGGGTGGGTCTCCCCTCACGTTTGCAATGCTGTGCCACTGAAATGTGACTGGATCCGAAATCAGGTGCCATCCAGGTCTTATATAATTCTGTCTATGATTTATGGGCCCTCTGGAAGGCAAAGAATACAAAAGTTATCCAATTAAAATTAGGTACGAATATGAATTCCTATTTAGGATGCAAATAGGTCACAAGAAATGACTAGAGCCGTAGAAATTCAGGCGACTTCCTTGTGCAATCTCGTCAGGCAATTCACCAGACGTGCTCACATGGGTTGCATTCTGCTCCCCCTCATCTCTTCCAATGCTCTATGGGTCCCAGCTCTGTGCACGCCCAGCGGCCTGCAGATGAGGGTCCTGGGGTTCACCCTCATTCATCTCCGGGTAAAGCCTTCTCTGCCTGGGAAGGAGGTGCGCTCTCAGGCCAGGCGGGCAGGAAGGGAAAAGAGGGGCGGGTGTGAGTGTCAGACTCTCCAGGAAGGAGCTCGGCAAGGAGCTTGGAGGTCACCGTGGTCTGGCAGCCAGGCCCAGCCAGACAGCCCTGACCGTGTTCCTCTTTGCCTCTCAGCCCTCTCCTGCTGCCAGGCACCCCACACAGGGAGGGGGCTCACAGCAACATGCAATTAGGGCCCTCTCCCCCAGCTCCCCAACTCCCCTGGCAGCTTGTAAAGTCATGCTGCAGCTTGAGAGGCATGTTCTGGACGCTCCAGTTTATGTCCCTTCGGAGACAGGGATGTCATCACGGCCTGCTCTGTGATTCCGCCCGATGAAAGGTGCCAGTGAAAGGACAGGTGTAATCAGGGCCCCGGTCCTCAGGGCAGAGCCAGGCCCCAGGGTAGGTTCTCACAAGGACCGCCAACCCGGCTGGGGCCCGCTGGCCTGATTTGGGGGGCAGAGAGGAGCAGGGAGGGGGTCAGGGGAGAGGAAGGCCATGCTGTCCCAGTTCTCGGCCTCCCCCTTCTCCCTCATTCATTTCTCTCCCCTGCTCTGCCACCTGTCTGTCCAAGCCCCGAGGCTCCTGAAGGTAGAGGGTTGGCCCAAGAGTCTCTGATGGGCTGCTTATGTAGGACACAAGGGGGTGCCCTCCTATACACCCCATATTTAAGCCTGGCTCCTTTTAGCATGTTACTTAATGACCTGCTGCAATGGGGATTTGGGCAGAATCCCAAATCTCTTCTTCATGTCCCAGAATCCTATTTGTTCATCCATCCGTCATCTATTTCTATCCATTCCTGATCCACTCATCATCCACCCATTATCCATCCATTATCCAATTATCATTCATCATTCATTATCCATCATCCAACATTTATCCATCATCTCTCCATCCATCTATTCATCATCCATCTTCCATGTATCTATACATCCACCACCATCCATTCACTTGTCCATTATCCATTCACTCATCCATCTCATAGAAAGTGCTGAGCACCTGCTAAGGTGCCAGGAGCTGTGCTTGTCCGGGAGCTACACAGGTTTTCAAGGCCTGAGTCCTACCACCTGGAGCCTGTGGTCTACGGAGGAAGCAGACCGAGCACGTTTGACGGGTGTCATCTGTAGTCGTGGGCACACGCAGTGTCACAAGCATGGCACAAGTGCTGAGTTCCACCTCCACCTTCATTCTCTTGCTCCTCAGCCTGTTTCTCAATAGCCCTGCATTCAAGGTAGGGAGCGCCCCCTTGCCCCCACCCCGCCCCTGCCCCCTCCCTGCTCCAAAGCCTGGGAACCGCTGGAGGAGGACTGGAGCCTGAGGCCAGGGTGATTAGCAGCCTGCCTCTGCCAGTCTCCACAGGACTTCCCCGGAGGCCACGGCAGCTCAGGAATGCTCCGCATTTTTCTCATTTTAATAAAGGTACAAAGGGTACTTCTGGAGCTGGGAAGCCAAGAAATCATGCCCTTTCAGGTACATTCTTGGCTGCTGTGCTGGGGACGGTGGGGCTTTTTGAGGGCGGGAGCTGTTTTATTTGCAAGTTTACCTCTGACTCAGCCTGAGGAATGCCACCACCACCTGACTGGCAGACCCCTCAGCCCGTGCCTGGCGAAGCATTAGGGGCAGGGAGAGGTGGGGAAAAGTAGGCTGAGCGGATGAGCCCACCATGGCAGAGGGAGGTGGGGGTGGGGGGTGGGGTGGGTGAGGAAGAAGCTGAGGCCTAGAGGAGCAAGGTGGCTTGAAGCCCCAAGTAGTGGCGCAGAGAGAGGATGAGCCGTGGGCCTGCGGGTCCTCTGAGACACTGCCATGCTGATGTGTGTCCTTCCCCCTAGGATGAACCTTGGCTTCCGAGTCCTGAAATTTACCTGTCTCAGTCCCAGCCCTGACACATGAGTGACTTAGGAGGAGTCACCTGCCCCCCACCCCTCGAGTCAGGGCGTCCTCCACTTGAAAAACAGCTTTGAGCTCAGTGCACTGAGAACCGGTGACTTACTAATGCTTACGAGTGCACAGCAGGGCGCTCTCTGGGAGCATGAGCAGGAGTGAGGCAGGCCATGCCACTCACCTCGCCCGCCCGGGAGGCACACGCTAACAGCGGGAACCTTCCCTTAGTCCCTCAGGAGCAGCCTGTGACCTTGGGCAAATCCCCCCCTCCTCACTACCCCCTCTGTTTCTCAGATCTCATCGCCTTGCCTATTAAACGGCGATGATAATAGCATCTCCCGCAATGGAATGTCCTGCAGCTTCGCGGTGTCAGTAAAAGGCTTTGAGCTCCCAGAGGAAAGGCACCGAGCTCCAAGGTGTTATTAGAAGTAATTGGTCTGCAATTGGGTAAACCTTCAAAGCGGCCAGACTCAGTTTACTTCACCCAGTTTCTCTGTCTCCTCTCAATCTCTTTTCTCTGTTCACCTTGAGATTGCTCCCCCTTGCCCACCGCCCCCCTCATCCCTTTCTCATCTCAGCTCCCTGCAGGTTACTCACACACTTTCACTCCCGGCTTAAGACTGCCCGCACTGAGCATTCTGCCTCCAAAGTGATGGAACCCCAGACAAGCAGAGCTGGCAAGGACCCTGGGGGACATTGAATTCAAATCTCAAGCCACAGAACTAAAGGTTGTCCATCCATCCATTCATCCATCCATACATCCACTCATCCATCTGTCCACTCGTCTATCCACCCACTTATCCTCATCCCATCCATCTATCCATTCACTCAACCATCCATATGTTCATTTACACATCCATATATTCATTCACCCATTCATACATACATACATACATACATCTATCCATCTATCCGTTCATCCACTTAGCCATCTATCCACTCACCCATTGACCTAGCTATCCTTCTATGCCCCTACCCAGGGTTTAGTCTGCCAGGTCTATGTTAGGTGCTGGAGGTACCCGGATAAACTCAGGCTGCCTTTAGTTCCTACCAGGACTCACCTGGTAGGATAAATGCAAGACAGTGCCCTGGCTTCTCACAAGGAACCCCTTGTCCTGCCCTACACATGCCCACAGGGCCTTTTTCCTTCTCATCACCCTGACCTGCACTCTATTCTTCTTCTCTGCAGGGGTGAGGAGGTTGGAGGACAGGGGTAGGAGGATGACGCCAGGCCTCTGATTCCTGAATATCTCCTGAAATCGTGGTGCAGAGGCCACATATGGGACAATGCTCAACCACTGAACCACACCGGCTGGGCAGTGAAGCAGAATTTTAAAAAGTCAAAGGATGACGCTTGTGCAGAGTCAGCATCTGTCCACGATTTATTTTTTTAATATATTTTTTATTGACTTCAGAGAGGAAGGAAGAGAGAGAGAGACAGAAAGAGAGAGAGAGAGAAACATTAATGATGAGAATCATTGATCGGCTGCTTCCTACACGCCCCCTACTGGGGATCAAGCCTGCCACCCAGGCCTGTGCCCTTGACTGTAATTGAACCCGGAACCCTTCAGTCCGCAGGCCAGCGCTCTTTACACTGAGCCAAACCAGCTAGGGCTGTCAACGATTTATTGATCTCAATCATAAGGAAGCCAGCAGGATGGCCAAGCTGGTTCCCAAGCCACAGAAACAACGGAAGACTATCGTGTCCGGCAGAAGGCGCATTGCCACATTGCCGAGGGCTCCCCGGTGCACTACACAGTCACCGCGGGTGGTCTGCGGTTGATAAGCCACTACCATCTCTGCAGGACAAAGTCCTATTTTGTTGCCACCAGGTAGGATCATTTGCGTCACCATCAGTTTTCTACCAGTTACTAGGAGTCTAGCAGAGTTGTCAAACACCCCATTCAATAAAGACTAGGACAAAAGGCGCATGCCCATTGGGTTGCTGGTGTTCTCCAGTGTGTCCTGTCGCAGGGTGGTCCTCGTGCAGAGCTGTGAGTGAGACCAGGCTCCACCCTGAGCGACGAGGAGAGAGCCACCCAATGCGGCTGAGAACTGGCCGCTGCAGCCTGGCTGACCCTGTCACCAGTTACAGAGGAGAAACGCAGGCAGGATAAGCTAAGTGCAGCTAAGGTCACCTGGCCGGAGGGTGATGAGTCGGGAGCAGAGGCAGGTCAGACACCCAGACCCCAGGTCCTGAGTCCAGTAAGCAGCTCACCGATGACCTCACTCTCAGGACCTGCGGCCGGGAAAGCCATGCCTGACCCAAAGGAGTCATTCAGCTTCCAGCCAGACGTGCCGAGGCTGGGGGAGCGCACTTCAGATGCCAGCCTGAGCGTGCGTGGCTTTATCCACTTTCTGTGCGCCATACTCATGGCTTCCAAAGCGGCGAACTACCGACTGCAGGCGAAACAGCCTGGCCCTCTGTGCCCACAGCTCAGCGCAGTGAGGTCTTTGCTGAGGGTTGGCTCAGGGTTGGGGGCTGCTTTCTGGGGGCACCCCCTCCCTGGGATGGGCACTAACATCTGGGGTAACAGGAATGTACAGACCCTCACTGAATCTGACTTTCCAGCAGAGGTTCTAAAGATGTAGGAGAGAAACCACCGGATGGAGCCGTGGCGGGTGGGAGGAAGAGCCGGAGAAAACGGCCAAGGGCAGGCCTCCAGGGCCTGTGTCAGCTCCTTGCAGGATGTGAGGAAGCTCGAGCCTCCCGGGGAAGCCCCAGGCGGATTCACCCCCTGGGTTCACCTCCTCGTGACCATCAGAACGCTCCGATCCCCTCAGGCAGGACACAGTATTCCCGCTTCTGCCTCACCTGACGGCTGGTTTCCGTGAGTCACACACGGGGCGACAAGCAAGGCAGAAATCTTATTTGTCGCTGTCTCTTCTTTTGGTACAAATGGAGACCGTCCCCAAATTCTAAGAACTGAACGTGTTCAGAAAGAACTAGCTCAGTAAAAGGCACCCACGGTGCTCCCTTACCGGGAAACCTTTCTGAGCTTTACAAACCTCGTTATCTTTACCCCGGGAAGGACCTCCCAGCCCCTGATCTCCGGGGAGGCGCAGAGGCCCAGGAAGAGCTGTCCCGGGCGGTCCTTCCCGGAGCTCCGGCGCCTCGTCCTCAGAAGCCACACTCCCGGCACATCGTTTAGTATCCACTTGACCTTCAGTGAGTTACCCGGTCTCGGTTTAGTGGCACGAGATGACGCCACTTTCCTCCCAGCTCCGGGATGCCCCCGAGGATGGAGAGAGAGGTGAGTGAGAGCGGCTGCCAGTGGTTTGCCAGGACCGGGCTTCCCTTCGTGGAACACCTGGACCCTCTGTCTCCTCGCCCCATGCCTCAGTGCTGCCCTGTGAGAGACAAAATCCATTTTCACCGTGTTTTCTACAACCTGTTTACCACATCCAGACCAATCAGGAAAGGCTGTGACTCCATAGAAACCTCATCAATTGGTTTCTGACTGTTCCCCGTGGCCAGGCCCATGGTAACCCCGGTGAGGAGGTGGGTCCGGTGCGTCCCAGGTGTGTGGACGATCACGTAAACAGAGCCACTCTAAAATGGAGCAGGGGCTGCCGTGCCAGAGGAACCGCCTGGCACGCCTGAGGCCCATTCCTCTGGGGTCTGGGCTCAACACTGTGCCCCAAAGAACCGTTTGCAAAGATAACAAGAAAGCAGGTGTGATGACTACTGGACTGGTGACGACAACACTGAAAATTAGAAACATCGTCTAGAATTAGCATCTATATCAGCTTCCCTGCACCAACAGCAATGCCTGCCTTCTATGGATGCCATAGCCCCCCTTCCCTTTCCCATCAGTACCCCTGGCCTTTGCCTCCTCATCGGAACACTATTTGGCTTCTGCCTGAATCACTGCTCTCCAAATAGCTCTTCTTACTGATCTCGAGTAAATGCCTTTGCCTCTCCATTGGAAAGACCCTTTTAGTTTTACGTCGATATGTGTCTGCCTTCTCCATGGGGTGAGCGCGGACGAGCAGGCGTTTGGACAGGCACAGCACCTTCCCTGGGTGTTGCTTAGCTGCAAAACACGCATCTCCACGGGACACGCAAAACACCAACACCGTCTCCCTGGGTTCCACTCTTGTCCGTTCCTCAGGCTGACAACTCCTACGATCGGCCACTAGAGTGCGCACTCCCAAGGCCCCAGGCTCGGAAGGGTGCGAACACAGATTAAGCTCTGCTAGCAAGGTCGTGGCTTTCTTAATACTTTCTGAACAAGGAACACTGTGTTTTCATCCTGCATCAGGCTCTGCAAATTCTGCAGGTGGTCCTGCCTGCCACCCCCTTTAGCCAGGCTCCCACACATCGATGTTGTCATTAACTCTGCAAGGTTGAGGTTTGTCTTCAGAAAAAAGCCCTGGAGTCGGAGAAGGAGGAAACAGAAGAACGAGGGAGCAGGTAGGGAGACAGGTTTGGAGCACGAGGAGGGCGCCTGTCTTTGTCCCCGCGTCCTTCCTACAAGTCCCAGGAAAGGGCAGAAATTGCATCCTGCTTTGCAAAAAGCAAAGGAGAAACTGCTTTCCGGTCTTCTGAGATGGCCCTGGCCACGTTTCTGAAGTCCCATAAGGGTAAACATGATTATTCCATGTTGATCTCAAAATACAAAACAACCACATCAAATCTGTGAGTGGTCTCTGGGTGTCAGCCAGGGAAGGGAGGCAGAGGGGAGCGAGGAGTTCAGGGATCCATCAAGCGTGGCTTCATCCTGGGACCCCTCCCCCAGCCTGGGACTCTGGCCAGGGGCCTGGGCAACCTCTCCCCGGGGCATCTTCTGGAGCTGAGGGTCTCAGAGAAGATCTCCCCCTGACGCCTGCTGCTCACTGCCTCAATGCTGGCCTTGAAATTTGAGAAATGGGAACTGGTAAATGTCTTCTTATTAACGAATAAAACAGTAATTCTAAAAGGAAAGAGAAATGAAATGTTCAAAACACTTTCTCATTATTCCCTAACAGATTCACAGACAAAGCACAAGTTTATAAAAGGCTAAAGCCTTAAAAGCAAGTCTGATGCTCTGAGACCCAAGGTGCTGTCTGTGATTTGCAGGTGAAGAAAGAGGACAACCAGAGAGGTGCAATAATTCACCCACAGTCACACAGCCAGCAGCAGAGCCAGGGCTGGAATCCAGTTCTTCTAGATCGCGGGCCTGAGGCAGAGCAGAGTCAGCTGCATCAGCGAAGGGTCAGAGCCGGACACTGCACAAGACCCAGCTGTGCCCCAGAGACTCGCTGGAGGTGACCTCAGGTCTGTCTCCCAGTCCTGGGGCGTCCTTGGCACTTACTAGCACATTAATACTCCATTTGTTTGTTTTTCTATTATTTTTTTTGTTTGTTTTTCTCTTATTTGTTTGTTTTTCTATTATTTTTATTACACAATGTTTTAAAAATAGTCACATATATATATACATATATGTGTGTGTGTGTGTATATATATATATATATATATATATATATATATATGCCTAAGCGACTGAACGACTGAATGACCGAACGACCTGTCAACCGGTTGCTATGATGTGCACTGACTGCCAGGGGGCAGACGCTCAACACAGGAGCTGCCCCCTGGTGATCAGTGTGCTCCCACAGTGAGAGCGCCGCTCAGCTGACCGGGATGAGCAGGAGCGGCTCCTCCCCGGACACCTGCCACTTTGCACACTGCTACATCCCTCGGGGGATATTAGATGCCAGTTTCAGCCCGATCCCCACAGGCCCCGCCAAGGGACCCCACGGATTCATGCACCGGGCCTCTAGTTGAGATATAATTCACATGCCATACAATTACCCACTTAAAGTATACAATCAATGGTTTTTAATTTATTCATAGTTGTGGAACCATCACCACAATTTTAGAACATGCTCATCACCTAGAAAAGAAACTCTGCACCCCCAATCTCCCCCAGCAGGCCGAGGCAACCAGTAATCTACCTTCTGTCTATATGGATTTCTACAGTTTGCACATTCCACGTAAATGGATTTGTACAGTATGTGGCCTTTTGTGGCTGGTTTCTTTCACTGAGTATGACGTCCTCAAGATTCACTCATGCTGTAGCATGTGTCAGAGCATCAGTCCTTTCTATGGCTGGATAATAGCCTATTGATGGCTAGATCATCCTATGACTACTCCATCCTATGGCTACTCCACCCTATGGCTATTCTATCCTATGGCTATTTGCATCCTATGGCTACTCCATCCTACAACTACTCCAGCCTATGGATACTCCACCCTATGGCTGTTCTATCCTATAGCTATTGCATCCTATGGCTACTCCATCCTACAACTACTCCAGCCTATGGATACTCCATCCTATGGCTATTCCATCCTATGGCTACTCTGTCGTATGGCTGCTCTGTCCTATGGCTACTCCATCCTATGGCTACTCCATCCTATGGCTACTCTATCCTATGGCTACTCCATCCTATGGCTACTCTATCCTATGGCTACTCTGCCCTATGGCTACTCTATCCTATGGCTACTCTGACCTATGGCTGCTCCAGCCTATGGCTACTCCATCCTATGGCTACTCCATCCTATGGCTACTCTGCCCTATGGCTACTCCATCTTATGGCTACTCTATCCTATGGCTATAGCCCACAGACCTGTGCACAGACGTTCTGCTTTTCCCAAGGCCCAGCAGCACACCCAGGGACACTTTCCCCCAGGGCTGCCTTTGAAAGCTGGGAAGTTCTTTGGGATGCTGGGATGACCTAGCTCTCGGACTCTAGGGGTCTTCCCTGTGAGTCACCTGTGGGGTCTTGCTGGAGTCTCACCTGACATCTTTCTCTACCTCAGACCCCTCTAGTGACAAGGGATCTGCCATGTCACATGGCCCAAGCCACAGGGTTGCTTCCACCATGGCCTAGACCTGCTGTAGCCTCTCTTTACTTTGGGCCTTGCTCCCCACCAGCAGCCTCCCACCCCATCTGCTGGGGTCAGAGTGTGTTCCAGGGTGCAGAATGGGCTGCCTCCACCCAGGGGGCCAGTCTGGCCTGTGTTACTGCTCCTCGGCTCCGGTCAACATGCTCTCACCATCAAGTCACAGGCTGGGTCCTCAGGGTCTGTCACCCAGGAGATGACTCTATAAGAGTCACGTTGGGCCAAAACCTGTTTGGCTCAGTGGATAGAGCGTCGGCCTGCGGACTCAAGGGTCCCGGGTTCGATTCCGGTCAAGGGCATGTACCTTGGTTGCGGGCACATCCCCAGTGGGTGGTGTGCAGGAGGCAGCTGATCGATGTTTCTTTCTCATCGATGTTTCTAACTCTCTATCCCTCTCTCTTCCTCTCTGTAAAAAATCAATAAAATTAAAAAAAAAAAAAAAAGAGTCACGTTGGCCTTCGACTCTCAGTTTTTACTTTACGTTGCTGATTAATAGACCTGAGATGGTCAGTTTTCCTTTTGAAGCTGTTTCTGCCCACGTCCAGTCTTTCAAGTGACCCTCTGTCTTGATATCTGGCAACATTTCACCCATGCACGGCCCCTCTGTTCTTACCCAGCTGGCCGGGGCGAAGATGGAGCTCCTCAACCCAGGCTAGCCACCTTCCAGTCCCAGGGTCCCCGGCCTGTCCAGCCCTCAGGGTCCCCGGCCCCGCACAGAACAGGCTCTGCCCAGGTGCACAGAACGGGGGACAGTCTTTCCTCCCCCTCAGTCTCATGACTCACAGAGAAACCTCCTCGCCTGCACTCTGTGGCCGCCACCAAAGCCCCAAGGAAAATGTGATTACAACAGTGTCTTCTTTTAAACTCTCCCCTCCTCGGAGGAGAAAAGCCCAAGCACAAAGAGGGACCTGAAGCATCTCCTTATCAGCAGCCTGATAGGGGCCTGGAATGTTGGCCGGGGCTCAGGCACTCAACAAGAGGAGCATTCTCAAGGACGTGACCTCCTTCATCCATCTCCTGGAATCTGACGGGAATCCCTCCTCTCCGGTCTCCCCCCCCGCCCCCCCCCCCACCGCCGCCCCCTCCAGCTTCTTTCCTGAATTAGCAGTTGCCCCAGGGCCAGGTCTCTGGGGGCAGAGGGCATGTAGTGGTCAGGGAGGCAGGCATCCAGCAGGCCTGGGTTGGAATCCACCAATACCAGTCTCAGGTCCACAGGAGGAGTCACCCCCCACCTCCGCATCTGTCCATCGGGACCAGAATTGGACTTTTTGAAAAAGTAGCTTCAGAATTAGGGGATGTCCATAAAAACAGGGCCAGCATCCGAGGCATGGGGAGGGCCCGAGGAAAGGGAGGGAGGGAGGGAGGGACGGAGGGAGGGAGGGAGGGAGGGGGGAGGAGCTGGTCCCTGAAGTGAGATTACCAAAAGGAAGCAGCAGCTGCCTGGACATTCTGTGGCTGCCAGCCCTCCTGCCCTGTCGCCTGACATTCTGTGCCCCCCATCTCTCCGCAGTCGCCTAGACGCCTCAGACCTGTCACTCCGTTTCCAAGGCTGACGTGTGAGACATATCCCCGCCCTTGAACTGTTCTGTCGCTGCTCCCTAGCGAGGACCACTGGCCTTCGTCAGGAGGCAGGTGTAACCAGGGGCCTCAAAGCACTCCCATGCGTGGTGTCTCCTCGGGATGGGGCCGGGCCGGGAGCTCCACCTGCGGTCCAGATGCAGGCCCCCTTGCTTGCCCGCCCTTGGCCAGGCTGAGGCGTGAAAGGGCTCCTGGGATGGGGGAGGGAGGGGCGGCTCCTGGGGCAGGAGGGCTGGAGGGCGGGGGAGGCTCTCCCTGGCTCACACTGAGAGGGAGAGAGAGACGCACTGCCTGGGCCTGAGGCCAGGCCTGCTGATGGTAAGGAGGTAAGGGGCAGTGTCCACACAGAAAGCAGCCGGGCCCCTGCAGGCTCGCTGGGCTTATGATCCGGGAAGAGCGCGCTCCCCGCCTCATGCCAACAGGACGTGTTCCTCCCGCATCGGCGTTCCCTGCAGAGGCAGCGGGCAGCACCCCCGCCACCCCACTCGTGGGAAAGAGCAGGACAGCGTGAACACGGTCTCGGAGGCGGTGTTGACACACGCACGCTTCCTTCTGCAGAGGGACAAACACACGGATGGGTGTGCGTGTGACCAACGGGGTGTCGCCCGCTGACACCCAAGTCCTCCTGCCCGCTCCTCCGTGCTCAGGGTGGAGACTTTGCTTCTCTTCATTAAAGGGGCTGATGTGTCTTCCCTGACATCTGCGGAGGCCACCGCGGGGGTCACTGCTTGGAAACCCTGGTGCCTGTGGGAAGTCCCGACGCCAAGGACAGCCACACTCTGGGAGGCGGGATCCATGCGGGGCCAGTCTGTCCAGCAAGGCCGCGAGAATGTAGGTAAAACGCGCGTGGCCACCTCCCGGCAGCTGGCACCTCGCCCACGGCCTAACCTCTTGACCTGGAGGCTGCCGCGCGTCAGAAATAGCTCAGCAGCAGCCTGAGTTCCACCAGGGCGTGCCGAGAGGCTTGAAATCTCTCCTGCTCTGTAACTCTCTCTCCTCCAGCAAAAGGGCCCTGTGGCCCCTGCCCAGACCGGCACGGCGGCAATGACTTCATCCAAGGGAAGTGCTGGGCCTGGCGTGGGCCCCACAGGTTCACAACGTGCAGTCAGCTGCCCAGACTAACGATGGTCAAAGCCAGCCTGCGACATCGCGTCTAAGGCCTAGGTCTGTCTGGGTCAAGGCCAGCCCCTCCCACCCCAAGCCAGGCCCTCTCCTCCCTCTAGCTGTCTGCTTTCGGCCCGGGGCAGCCAAGGATCCTGGAACCAGCCAGACAGTAACTATACTCATCTTGGCGGGAACTCCATCACAACTCAACTCTGCCCCGGCCCCCACTCCTGGGAGCGAGCGGTCATAGACAATATGCGCAAGTGGGAGGGCCGGCTTCCAATAAAACTTGATGTGCACAATGGGCCGTGCCCACCCGGCCACAGGATTAAGGGGCTCCTTGGGAATCTGTGTGCCAGCCCTGGACGCGACAGGGAACTGCCTCGCGTTATCTCGCCAGCTTGGGCCTCCTTTCCTCACGGGCGACCAGATGGCTGAGCGGTGGGCAGCGGGGCCGGGGACCCCGTCCATCTATTCAGCATCTTCACAGGCCTCTCTAAGAAAGAGAGGGTTTTGCTCCCCAGCTGAAAGGCCTCTGGCTTCAATGCTCTTTAAAAAGCCCCCAAGGAGGGCGGCCTGTGGCTTCTTGCCCAAAGCAACCGGACTGTTGGGGGCAGAAGCGCTGCTATTGGAGTGGGGTGGGGTGGGGGGGGCAGCATCGCATGAGGCAGTCATGCCCCAAGGTTTCCCCCGTCTTTTGAGTACGAGCCCCCAGAATCCTTATCAGCCCACAGAGGGGTTGCTCCCTGCCTTCCTTGGTTCGGGCAATGCGGGGAGCCGGGCCAGGCGCCTGCTTCCAGGCAGGTGTGCGAGCATCAGAGGAACACCTGCTTCGGGGCCTGCCGGGGATTGACACGCAGCCAGAGGTTGCAGGGTGGCCACCCGGGGCGCCCAGGCTGCTGCAGCGGCAAGCCTGCCCTTGTCCATGAGCACAGCCCCAACTCCCCCGGGGGGAAAAGGGAGAGTTTACAAACATCACTGATGACCCAGGGGAGAGGGCACTTCCCAGGCGGGCTCATTCCCACGAGGAGAAGGGCTGATGGTCCCAGCGGCCACAGCACCAGCCCAAGCCGGCCACCCGCTGCGGAGGCCCCGGGTGGCCACTGGGCAGGGCACCAGGAGGCCTCAGCTCGCCGGCCGGTCCTCAGCACCCGTCCACCTTGCCTCCACACTAAGCACCACCTGAGCCAGGCAGGGAGGGTGGGGAGGGGGAGGGGGTGCGCAGTGGGGAGGGCAGCGGGGGGAATGGGGTCCTTCCATGTTCACCGCACTTGTGACCCCATCAGGCCACAGCACCGGCCATCCTGCGCTGGGGAGAGGAGGTCTATGGACCCCAAAGCGTTGCTCGCCTCCCCATGCTGCACGGCCTCACCAGGTGGACGCCCTTGGACACCTGTGCCCACCTGTGTCCCCCAGATGCCAGGAAGCGGCAACAAGCCAGCGGCGGAGACCACGGACAGGAAGCCCACCTCCCACAGGACCCGGAGGGGGCGTCTCTCCCTGCTGGACTGTCCCTGGGAGTCGGAGGGCTGAGTCCCCTCAGCTCTTCCTCCACCTGCTCCTGTGGGGAGGGGAGGCCCAGCATGGGTTGGGGCTCCTTCCAGCACCCCACGGAGAGGATCTGATAAGATTATAATAGCGCCGGCTCCATTCTCCCCGGGGGAGCTCCCAGGATGAGCTCACCTGGGCACCACCTGCGAGCCAGGAAACAGGGCTCCGAGGCACAGAGGGGTTCCTGTGTGGGAAGCGGGGGACCAGCCTCCCAGGTCCTCCCAGGCACCGCGACCCCCTCCTGGTTTTGAGTGTTGATTCCTCAGCAATCACCAGACACCGTCTATAGGAGCCCCGCCTTCCCGGGACAGGTTCCAGAGAAGTCGGATTGGGGGCGAGCGTGTGTGCGGGGTGGGGCAGCTCACAGAGGGCCCTGACCTCCAGGCTCAGGGGTTGAGGATCTCTTGGTAAAGAGCAGGGTCTGGCCAGCGCTGGGCCCAGGCAGACACGGGAGGAGGGAGGAGGGTGGCCCCATGGAGAAGAGGCACGGGGGTGGGGATGGAGATGGAATTGGTAGAAAGTGGGGGTTCCTGACCTTTTTCATGGTAGGAACGCCTCTCAGACTAATGCCTTCAGGGAACGAAGGTGGCCTCCAAAGGGGCCAGCGGTGCTCGCACAGGTTATCGGGATGTGGAGCGAGAGGGTGGACGGCACAGTATCTGCGTCTCTGAGCTCAGCGACCGTGAGGCCAGCCCACGGCCCGCAACCTCGCGAGTGGGTGAGGGGACGGTGCTTCCGAAGAGGCGGGCGCTCTGTGCCGTGGACACACCTGTGGCTGCTGCGGGGCCGTGGCCACAGGCACCGCTCACGCCGCTGCCGTCCATGCTTTTACCAATAAAGTGGAGGGAACCCCTACATTTCACTGAGAAGTTAGTAAAAATAAGGTGTCCTTTTTCCTCCTGATTCCCCCCCGCCCCCAAGTGAAGAGTGGCTGTAGCGAGGTGAGGGGCGTGAGAAC
The DNA here is from genome assembly GCF_027574615.1 of Eptesicus fuscus. Taxonomy (NCBI): domain Eukaryota; kingdom Metazoa; phylum Chordata; class Mammalia; order Chiroptera; family Vespertilionidae; genus Eptesicus; species Eptesicus fuscus. The sequence continues at coordinate 6,631,248 of NC_072475.1, forward strand.
CACTGAGAATATCTGGACCCTGAGGCCTGAGTGTCAGGGTACGGGGTGGAGTGAGCCCCAACAAAAATAGAAAAGGGCTGGAATTGTAGTTTTTGAGGAGAAGAAGGGGTGGGGTGGGGGACTCCTGAGACCGGTTAGTACCCTCCCCATTGTCCCTACAGGGAACCCAAGGCCCAGATGAAAAAGTGACTGGGGGGGGGGGGGCAGAATTTCCAACTTGACCCCAGAATCCTCGCTCCCAGTCCCAGTCTAGTCCCCAGGAGGCCACTGGGGTCCTGTCCCCGCGTTAACATTCCCAGAGCGACTGGAAGGAGTGGATCTGCCCGGCAGGTGTTTCCCAGGGGAAGAAACATTGTCTGCCGAAGCCCCCAGCGGCCAGAGGCCCAGCAGGGACAGGGCCCTGAGCTCCCCCCGCCCAGGCCACAGGGCCCTGAGCCAGCGCCTGTGAGGCCATCATCCGGCTACAAAAACACGTTCTCCGGGGGGCGGGGCCTTCGCAGGCAGCAAGCTTGTTTTCCACAAGAAGTGCCCGGGCAAGGGGCACTCATGGCCTCTGACGCTGCAGGGCCAGCTGGGTGGCCCCCAGTCCCAGCTCAAAGACCCCCAGGCCCCACCAACCCTGATCCGTGGTGCCTGGAGCACCCCACATCCCCGAAGTAGCCCCCTCAAAACCCCAGCCACACAGGAAGAACATGGGGGTCTTCAGGGTGCCATGAAGGGAGGGAGAACTGGGGGAGGAGCTGCCGGGGGGAGGGTGGGGGACTCTGAGCTCCTGTCACCACATCTGCTGTCGGCCACACTGGATCCCCACCCCCACCCCCTGGCTGCCGGAGCCAGGGGCCCAGTGCTCTGGTTTATGGGGCATCAGCCTGTCTTGTCTTGTCGGGACCTGGAAACGGGGATAATAACACCTACTTCACAGGGAAGGTGTGGGGATTAATGACTGGATGCTGCCAAGTGCCCGGTGGGGGTCTGCAGCCCTGAGCCGGGACGCAGGGCCCCTCTGACTGACTCCCGTGGGGCCTCAGGGCCAGCACTGGGCTGACCGGCCTCATGCCCCAGGCTGAACCTGCAGCCACTGAGGTCTCAGCCCTGAGAGTCCCCCTATCTCCCCTTGGGCTTTCCGACACCTGTTCTCTCCAGCCCCATCCAGAACCTTCCCTGTGCTTAGCAGCGGATGCTGAGGCGGCTGGTGCGGGCCTGGGAGCACTGAGCTCAGCTGGACAACAGCCCACCCTGCAGGCAGGCGAGGGTCCCGGACTGAGGTTCTGGGGACCAAGCTGGGCACCCATCTTCCCAGCCGTGTCCTTGACACAAGCAGGGGCCGTAGGACATTCCGCCAGCCCTTGGTCACCATCTGAGGAGCACGGACACGAGGAAGTCAGCCCCTTCAGGATGATACCACCACCCACGGTGCCATCAAATCACACGGGGGGGCGGGCGGTGGTGGTCTCACCCCCGAGACTCTCAGGACCTACTGGGCCCGGCACTGCCGTCTTTTCAGTCACTCCCAGGCACTTCTCAGATCAAAGACAATGAAGCGTCAGTGAAAGAACAGCAAGGCTTGCGAGATCCCCGAGGGAATACCTCTCCTCCCAGACTGACCATGCCCCTCGGCCCTCCTGGCAGGTCTCTGACAGGGGCCCGGTCCTCCCTGCATTAGTCAGCTTGGGCTGCACAACCAAGTCCCGCAGGCTGGGCTGCTGTAACTAGTAGTTCTCACAGTGCTGGGGCTGGCAGTCCAGGACCCAGGTGTCGGCAGCGCTGGGTCCTTCCGAGGCCTCTCTCCTTGGCATGTAGACAGCCGTCTTCCCCCTGTGTCCTGCCTTGGTCATCCCTCTGTGTGTCTGTGTCCTGATCTCCTCTTCTCCTAAGGACACCAGTTGGATTAAATTAGAGTCCACCTGCATGATCCCATCTCTATATATAAAAAGCCAGCTCCATAACCCCATACCGCCATAACGCCATAACAACCGAACGACTGGATGACCAAACGACCGGTCGCTATGACGCCCACTGTGGCCAGTGAACCAGCTGATCAGGGGGTGTGGCCAGCCAGCCAACCTCCCCCGACCAGCCTGCCCCTGATCAGACTCTCCCACCTCGATCAAGGGCGGGACCAGCCAACCAAACATCCCCCCCATCTCCCCGGCCAGCCCCAACCCCCATCAGCCTGCCCCTCCACTGGCTAGCCCCGTCCCTGATTGCACCCCCCACCCCAACAGGTGGCAGGGCCAGCCAGCTAACCTCCCACAGCCCATCCCCCAGCCCCACCCCCTATGGGCCCCTACCACCCTGATCAGCCCGTAGCCCGTCCCCCAGCTGGCTCCACCCCAGATCGGTCCCCCCACCCCATCAGGGGCAGGGCTGGCCAGCCAACCACCATGGCCCCTCCCCCAAAGAAAGTTGGAGAAAGTGAACACATCACTGAGTGACAGGGAAAGAAGGCAACATTTTAAGTTCAACACGCCTCTTTACAGAGCCTCCTAAGAGGTGGGAGGGAGCCCAGGAAAGAGCGGAGCAGAACCAGTCTGCTCCCCAGCCCTGAGGCTGTGGGGACTCGTGGGGTCAGGACCTGGAGGGCAGAGAGGAGGCAGAGGTGTGGCAGCTGTCCCCATGGCCCCAGAACACCCCAGGCCAGGAGCTGGGGATCACCTGTGAGTGAACTTTTTTGTCTCTCCTTCTTTGTTCCTTTTTCTTTCTTGATGAAAACAGGATTGAAATTGGCCTTGAAATGAGAGCAGGCAGCTCCCAGAAGGTCCAGTTCCCTTACAGTCATTATGTCTTTGATGAAAAGAACTGTCAACCTCAGAAACATTCAAACCTGTGAAGAACTGTAGTGAGTTTATTTGAGCCAAACTGTTGACAATTGCCGGGAAGCAGAATCTCAACAGGCTGAGACCATGCTCCGGAGAATGGCAGTTTTGCACCTTGTTTTATACATTAAATCCAAAAAGGAGGCATGAGCAGGTTACATGAAATCCATTGGTGAGAGATTAGGGAGGCGGGAGAAAGCAAAGCAGGGAAACCTCAGGGATTGGATAAAAAGTAAAATGATAGACACATCAACAATGAACTCGTGACAAAGAGGGAATCTGCGGTCTCAGCAGAGCAGTGCCTGAGCTTTGAGGGGTCCAGAAAAAGTAACATGACTTTCACATTCCAAGATATGTTATCGTAAGTGCAAAAAGATAGCAGGCAGGCTCCGATAAGGTAAAGATGGACTTTTGTCAGGGAAGATTCCGCCCCAGGACATGGCTACCCACCTTAGACTGCTTTTCTTTAAGGGGTTCATTCCAGACCATCCCATGTGCTTACTTCAGGTCTCTGAGTTCGCCAGGGCGCCACGCAGGCCTCCCTGCGCCAGTCAGGTTGGCATGTGGCCCCTTTCCTTCCACAGAACCAGCCTTTCCCTGGTGGAGCGCCTGATCTGACCGTCTTTATAAAAAGGCTGAGCCTCTGGCTGTCGTGAGCCTGGGGGCACATGCCTAGCAGACCAGGAGGAAATATCTGACTCAGCTGATGGGCCACTCCCTCCACCTCCAGACCATCTTTTCTTTGGGGATGGGAAGATGTTGAATGAAATCCCCACCCCAAACTGGGGGAGGCCACGGGAAGGCAGGTGGCCCTGTGGTTACCTGGGCCCGGAATCATGATTAAAGGGAACGCATGTGCCCAGCGAAGCACCAGCTGGGCCAACACAGAACCCACGGCCAGCCTCAAGGGCTCGCCAACTCCAGCTAAGCCGGGTGGCTGCCAGCTGTCTCTCCAAGATCCGGACGCACCTCCTATCTGTTGGAGGGCTGTCCTCACACCTCTGATGGTCTTACAATTATGCCCTCGCTGTAAGGCCGGCTTTATTATTATGACAGCCTGGATTTGTGGAGCATCTGCCTGAAAGAAACACAGGCCCTGCACAGACCTCTCCTTAGTTCTCGTGCCAAATCCCTGTGGGTCTGCCTCGGGGCAGGGAGAGGTTAATTGGCCATTAGTGTCTGGATAACTGAGGGCAGGAAGGGGTTAATGCCAAAGAATGGAGCTCAGCTTTCTTTGTCCTGTACTTGGTCCTGGGCTGGCTGTGACACCCACAGAAATTTTTTAAGAAGGCAGGGAACGCCTAGGTGGAGGAGGGTGCTGGTGGTCGCCCCAGAAAGCCCAAGGAAACAAAGATGTGGCAGCTGCTGGACCCCATTTCTGAAGCCCCCTGGGGACTCCTAGGCGGGCCACCCACCAGGAGTGCAGTCATTCGGGAGCATTAGTGTTAGTCCTGACTCTCTCTCCCACTGGGGCCTGGTCAGGGACTCTCTATGCCGGGAGGCCACCAGCAGCAACAGGGCATCTGCCACATGCAAGAATGAGAGGAGCACACAGCCTCATGGGGCCCAGGACACAGACCGAAGGCGATACTGACAAGTGCACCGGCAGGTCCCCTGGGGAAAACCCTCTCCAGCAACAAAGCCACATGTGGGTCTCCTGTTGCCTCTGACCCTGGACAACACGTTTACGAAACAAAGATGGGCAACCTGTTTCTGGCAGACTTCCCTGCTGGGGTCTTTCCGCATTAAGTGTTCAGGGAATCTGGAAAAGGGGCTGCGAGTAAATGGATAAACTAGACATGAAATATAAATTTTGAAGGCATGGGGGAGCCAGGGGAGGCTTCACTCTAGTGGCGAGCTCTCTGAATCTCCGGACCCAGGGCTTTTTATTCACACATTTTGCCCTTTAGCAAAGCAGATAAACATATCAAAGGTAAGGTTTGGTAACCAGTAAAGGATTATCAGGCTGGGGGAACTGCCCTCAGCTGTCTGGCAGCAGGCAATAATATATGCAGATCTTTAGCCCTGCTGAAGCCCCAAGGTTCATCAGCCTTCTGATGAACTTCTTGCATTTTATTATGCCCTGCTGGCATTAGCCTCCAGCATTCCCTTTCCTTGCCAAGGAGGGGATGTAGCCATGTGGTCATGTCCTACATGTGAGCCTGGCCCCACCAAAGCACAAACCTGCAGACAACACCCTAATGTCACAAGCACCAGGCTGCCACGGGCCACCACAGGGCCCACACACAGAAGTGACATGAACCACATGCAGTGGGGAAGGTCACTGAATGTATAGGGTCAGGAAACTGGCTCCCCACCAGCCAGCGTGTGACCTCAGGTAAGTGAATTGACAAATCTGGCATCCAAGTGGAGGGGTCACACCCTGACTGGAGAACCCCATCTACCACACCCTGCTGTGAGCTCCTGGCGGAATGGCCAACTGCAGGTCCAGAGCAAGAACTGTACCAGATGAGCCTGCAGAGTCTTGTTGGGCCAGAAAGCAAGGGCACTGTCAGCCCAGGTCAGGAGGACAGAAGGGCCACCAGGAAGGAGCATCATTGGCCAAGGATGGCTCAACTGAGTTTCCAAAAAGAAAGCAAATGCTGTTGACCAAGATACTCAACATATAAACCCTTGAGTTCCCAAAGAGACCCTCCAAAAACCCACCTCATTGGACACCCGTGACATACAGGACACCAACCTCTTACTCAAAGAACAGCCATTTGAAGGAGTAAGTAACTATCTTACTTTTTCCAGGTGAGCTTTATTTCAGGGTTGAAATATAGGCCTCGGTATAGTGGCTAAGTTCCTCCTTCTAGGGAATTTGAGCGGATACAAGTCAGAGGAGTGATAGAATTACAAATCCCCATTTTCCAGCCCCTAAGGAAATCATAGAGACGCAACAAGCCTCGGGGGGACATCACTGGGTGAAAGGTGGGACGGGTAGCCTTACCTGCGACAAAGCAGAGCACACCTGGGCACAACTGGGTCCGACAGGAAGCCCCTTTCAGTCTTGGGGGTGGGGGTGGGGGTGGGGTATTTGATGCTGCCGCTCCTGCTGTCCAGTCTGAGGTGGAACCAGAAAGCTACCAGGCCCCCCGCTGGCAGGGTCAGAGGAAAGCAGCCAGAAATGCTAGATGGGGTGCCGGACATCCGTTCAGGAGATGGAGGTGCAGACCCGCCAGGGCCCTAACAGAGAGCTGGCAGATCTCTGCCACTCGGGTCACCGTGTGTTTCACGGTCGAACTCTGCAACAGCGTATGTCATCGTTTGGAAATGCGTGGTGTTTTTTTTTCATTTCTAATCAACCCTTTGGGCCACAATGAACTGAAGAAAGTAAAGTACATGTTAAATAACAAGAGATAAGTCATTGGATTTCTGTTTCTCAAGAAAGTTGATATGAATGCCTAACTTACACACGTTTGTCAAAATGACCCACAATGTGTCAGTGAGGTCCATGACCGTGTGAAAACCGGAAGACGCGGATCCGCTCAGGAAGCCAGTATTTACTGCAAAGTCATTGATGGTTCTCACACAGCCGGAGACAGATTGGACACAGCAGAGTTCGGTGGTCACTCTGTGAAGAATGACTTTTTATTTACTTCAAATGACAACTCTGATGAATTGCATTCATTTCCAGGTTTTCTTGTGCATTTACAAGATGAGGTGTTGGCTCCATGAGCAGATGAATTTCACAAACAGGTGAAAGATGCCAGTGTAATGTGTTATCAGACACTTCAAATAGGAAAGCCAATTAAGTTAATTCGAATAATTATTTAATTTTTATTCAAATCACTAAATAAAAGTAATGCTTTCAGCATGTATTCTGTTGAAGATGTGCCATTTCATTTTTTTAAACTGCAAAATGTAAATTCAGTTAAATATTTAATATTGGTAATATCATTTGTTGTGGTGGTGATAATACAAATACAAAAGAAGTCACACAGCAGCAGCATGGAAATGTGCTGTCATTAAATTAGAAAATATGGAGGAGAGCCCTAGCTGGTTTGGCTCAGTAGATAGAGCACCGGCCTGCGGACTGAAGGGTCCCAGGTTCGATTCCAGCCAAGGGCACATGCCTGGGTTGCTGGCTAGGTCCCCAGTAGGGGGTGTGTAGGAGGCAGCCAATGAATGATTCGCTCTCATTATTAATGTTTCTATCTCTCTCTCCCTCTCCCTTCCTCTCTGAAATCAATAAGAATATATTTAAAAATAAATGAAGTATGGAGGAGAAATAGAATTGTAATTACTTGTAGGAAACACATAATTTCTAAATGAGCCTTAACAAGGGCAATCTATCTCTAATTGAATAAAAGCTGCAGATATCGAAACGTATGAGTATTTTTACATGGACGGAGTTAGAGTACCTGAACTCCAAAATTTCTAGGACGAAGCTAATGTAGATTATAAACAAGTGCTTAGCCAGGCCAGGACAGACTTTCTTTCTCTGAGGTCCACCATCGGTCGGATCTTAGAAGCACGGAGCCTTTGGAAAGTCCTTCATGAGTCAGTCTGAGGTACTCACCGTGGTACTGGGTGTCTGTGCGTGCGTGTGTGTGTGTGTGTGTGTGCGTGTGCGTGTGTGTGTAACGGGGTCCTCTAGATGGTGGTTGCCTTTTGTTCAAACAAGTCAACAAGTAGATAACCAAAAACTTCTTCTTTTGAAACTGGTGGCAAATTATGGCAATTATTGAAAACAAGATCACAAACAGGAAGACTCTTTAAATCTGTAGCTGCAAAAGCATGGGAGGAACTGAATAAATAGCACAATGCCTGCCCCAACAGTGTCAGAATGACTGGAATTCCGAAACCGCTCCTCGGAATATCTCCCTTCATGGGGAGGGTTTTGGTGGAGCGCATACGTTAATTGGACGGGTATATTACATATGTGTGTATATATAGTGTCAGAGTGCAGTAAAATTGAGTAGGCCTATGATTTTCAGCATATAAACTTGACAAAGCACTCAAAAGTGCCACATGAGAAAAGACGCCTGTTTGACACATTTGGCCTTATAAAAACATTTGTGTAAGAAAGATTCTCTGGATGGAAGCCGAAACACGGAACCTGAGAAAATACCGGGGCTGAATCACTGGTGCTTTTATGACAAGAACCGTGAGATTGTTCTTTTGCCAGAATTGGCTCAGGCTGTTTACTCACCTGATAACATCAGGGTTCACCGGGAAGGCTCCATTGAACTCATCGGCAAACTCACATTTTTAGTCACAACATGCCTTCTTGAACAAGACTCCAGGGGAATTTTGTGAAAAGTGAAAAGTAACAAGGCAATTCTGAAAAGAATACATCCTTGTGTAAAATATCACTAACATGCCATTAAAGCAAATAAGGTTAAACACTGATTCCGTAATGTGAACATTTATCAAGAACAATTGTTCAGCTCCTAGTTGCTTTGAATAGCCAGATAAGTAAAGCATTTTTTTGGTTTTATGGGGTTGGTTTATTTTTTGCTTTAAGGTAACAAGTGTTACTTTTATTTTGTAGAGAAATACTTAATTTTTTTCTGTAAGTACAATGTTCACTTTATTAGAATGACAATTACATAACACCCTTGTATTTTCCCCTTGTCTTTATAAGCTAAGGTTTTTTGTAGTGCAAATTTCTTTTTCCCCAACTTTATTGAGTTATAATTTACATCCAATAAAATCCACCCATTTTAAGTGTGTAATTTTGGTGAATTGGACAATTGTTAAGTCATGTAGCTGCTTCCACAATCTAGATCAGTGGTTCCCAACCTTTTTTTGGCCATGCCCCACCTAAGCACCTCTGAAATCCTGTTGCCCACCCCCTCTCTGTGACATGTAATTCTTACTACTCAAAAAGTGAACTCCTATTCATCTGAAGAAGCCTAAAAGGCCATTAACTTGGTCTAAACAAGCTTCCAAAGAACATGGCATCCATGAAAAATAAAAATAAAAGAACAAAAGGACAGTTGAAGTACTGAGGAAGAAATTACTAAGAAATTGTTTAAAAAATAATAATAATATGAAGTGATATGAAAAAATAGCAACTAAAGTTTCAAAACATATAGAGAACTGAAATGCATAAATATGTCACAATATATATTTATATACTGTATATGAGGCCCCTAGAACCATAAGAAAAGCAAAAAATTCACTGTTAATAACTCATTCTCGAATTGCCCCCCTTAAAAATCAAATTGCCCCCCGGTGGGGCGTGGGCCCCACGATAGGAACCACTGATCTAGACAGAGAACTATCCCATTCCTCTAAAATTTCCCCTGCCCCTAATGACCACTCATTTTGAATGCACTTAAAAATTTTTAAAACAACGCTGAGGTATAATTAGCAATAATAATCTGTACATATTGAAAGTACAGTCTGAAATGTTTTTGACATATGTACACACCGTCGAAACCATCACCACAATCAAGAGAGTTAACCTACATATCCATCCTTTCACGGAATGGAGACCCCAGTGTTTACCCATGTCGCTGGTTGATGGACAGTGGAGTTGTTTCCATTCTCGGCTATCACCAGGGAAGCTGCTATACCCATCTGTGCAGAAGTGTCCACGAGGACACGTGCTTCTGTTGCTCTTGGTCAATACCTAGCGGTGGAGTGCCTGGGTCACACTGCAGGTGTAGGTTTGCTTATCTTTTTTTTTTTTTAAATATATTTTATTGATTTTTCACAGAGAGGAAGGGAGAGGGATAGAGAGCTAGAAACATCGATGAGAGAGAAACATCGACCAGCTGCCTCCTGCACGCCCCCTACCGGGGATGTGCCCGCAACCAAGGTACATGCCCTCGACCGGAATCGAACCTGGGACCTTCCAGTCCGCAGGCCGACGCTCTATCCACTGAGCCACACCGGTTTCGGCGGTTTGCTTACCCTTTGAAGAAGCTGTCACATGGTTTTCCAAATTGGTTGTACCGTTTTCTATTCCTAAGAGCAGTGCACGAGTTCCAGTGACTGTGCATCCTTGCCAGCACTTGGTGTGGCCGTCTCTTTAATTGCGTCTGTATGTGGCGATGGCCCATTGGAATCCTAATTTGCATCGTCTCCATGACTGATGCTGCTGGTGATCGCCTTTTTGAGAACTTATTTGTCATTCTGCAGTTTTCTTTGTTGAAATACCTAGTCAAATAATTTGCTCTTAAAAAAAAAAAAATTGGATTCCTCCCCTGGCTGGTTTGGCTCAGTGGATAGAGCGTCAGCCTGCAGACTGAAGGGTCCCAGGTTCGATTCCTGTCAAGGGTACATGCCTGGGTTGTGGGCTCGATCTCCAGTAGGGGGTGTGCAGGAGGCAGCCAATCAATGATTTTCTCTCATCATTGATGTTTCTGTCTCTTCCCCTCTCCGTTCCTCTCTGAAATCAATAAGAATATATATTTTTAAAATTGGGTTCTTGGTTTTCTTATTATTGAGTTTGGATAGTTTTGTATGTACACTGGATACAAGTCCTTCATCAGATATGTGATTTGTCAGTGTTTTTTCCGGTCCATGGCTTGTCCTTTCATTTACTTATCTGTGTATTTCAAGAGCACAAATCCTTAAATTAGATGTTCAATTTATCAATTTTTCCTTGTACAAGGCATGCTTTTGATGTTGATCTAAGAAAGCTTTGCCTAACCCAAAGTGACTAAGATTTTCTCATATGTCTTCTAGCTTTTTAATAGCGTTAGGTTTTACATATAGAAACATATAGATATATGGCCCATTTTGAGTTAAATTTGTATGTAATTCAAGATATGGTTTTGAGGTATAGACACACAAATGTTGCTCAGTTTCTGGATTATCTCTTCTGTTCCATGGGTCTGTTGGTCCAGCCTGATGCCAATATCACACCGCATTTATTACCGTAGTTTTGTAATTAACCCCAAAGTCAGGCACAGTAGGTCCTTCGAATGCTCTCCCTTCCCAAAGTTATTTCTTGAGGGCACCGCGGCCCAAGTAAAGTGTTCACATGTAGAAGAAGTCTGGAAACACCAAAACTCAGCCTGGGGAGGCCCTGGCAAGGAGATGTTTGATCTTTACTAGCCACGTGGGGGAAAGTCACGTCATGAGTAAAGATGTCAGCTCCTTCAGTGGAGGAATAAGGCACTGGACTCCCGCTTGTCCAAGGTCACAGCACTGGACTCTGGCTTCCCATTCGTCAGCCCCGAGGCACCTGGCCACCTCTGGGTGGGGGTGTGGCACCTCCCAGGACGCAGAGGAGAACAAGGATTCTCATTTTCTGATGACAAACAACCAAGGTCCCCCTCACCTCTGTAAAGTGGAGGTAACCCTCAACTTAAATGGGAATGTGAAAGATTGAACCGTTACATTTAAAACCATCTAGTCCACAGTCATAGCTCAGTAAATGGCTCTTATTCTTCTTGTAAGAGCTGATCAGCTGATCAAGGCAGACTGAAAAGGTCACTTTTTCTAGCCAGAGACCCAAGCACTCACTTTAATTAATCCAATTAAAAATCATCCCTGCCCCTCCCTCCAGCACCTCCCCCCCTTCCCTCCCTTCCCCCCCCCCCTCGCCCCACTTTCTCTCTCAAGTGAGCTCCGAAGAAAACATTCACTCACCCATTGGCTAACCAACTGCGGGCAACCCATTTAAGGGCTATTTTATAATTTACTGTAATTAACTCACTACGCCAATTCTAGGCATTAATGTGCCCCCAGAGGAGCCAACGTCATTGGGACGGCAATGGGGACTGATGGGAAGCTAGCCCTGGGTCACAGAGTAGCAGGGCCAGGGCCCTGTCTCGGGGGAGGCTGGAGGTACCCGCCCCCCCATGTGGAGAATCAGTCACCACACCCCTGAGTAGCCCAGCAACTGAGTGAGGACTCTGTGTGGTCACAGCGGGGGGTCATCGTGGGGGGGGTGGGACACCTCCCAGGGCCACCCTGTGGGCCTCTGCTGTCCCTTTGAAACAACAGTCACTCAAAACAAGAATCTCAAAGCCACTGTTTTGATCTGCTGGGATGTTTGATGTGTCTGATAGTCTTCCAGAAGGGGCTCTGGGATCCTGCGTCATCCTTGGCGCAGGTCCCAGTTCACTCATCCTTCAGAGGAGGATGAGGAACATAAACAGGTTCCTGGAGGCCTCAGGACGGGGAGGGAGGGAGCGGCAGGGCGCACTCACACGTGGCCGAGGGGCCCTTTGATCAGAAGTGCAAGGATTATGAGCCGGCTACGTGAGCTGTTCGAAGGCGAGCTCGTCTTTGTGTCTGCTGGTGATTCTCAGGTGGTTTGGCAAAGATTAAAATGGCTCTTCCTAATGCAATCTGGGGACAGCAGCCTGAATGGCAGCGTTCTGGATCAAAGGTAGTTGGGTGTCCTGGCATATACAGGCGTTTAGTAAACATGGATTTCTGAGTTTATGACTGCATTAATGAATGACAAATAAGCCAGAGGAAGGGAGGAAGGAAGGAAGGAAGGAAGGAAGGAAGGAAGGAAGGAAGGAAGGAAGGAAGGAAGGAAGGGGAGGGAGGGGAGAAGGGGGGAGGGGAGAAAGGAGGTGTGCCCATAGGGTCCACAGAATTGAGTGTCTCTCTTCTGGGCACTGGTTGAGGGCAAGAACCCTACTCTTCAGCAACTAACTGCCTGCTACTGGAAGAGAGGAAAAAAGATCCACGTGAGTGTAATGCAGGGAAAGGCTTGTGACTGCCCAAGAGGGGACAGAGACAGGGCGATGGCATTGCAGAAGGAAAACCTTGTAGTGTTTAGTAACATCTAACAGGTATGGTGCCTATACTCGATGTCCCACAAACACACTTCAAACACCTTTACCAGGTAAGCACCTGCGATAGAAATGAGGAAGCATGTAATTTGCCCAGAGTCAACCAAGTCCGTGTGATGCCACTCCATGCCCCCACCCACAGCCCATCCCTCTCACCACCCCTGGGCTCCTGTGTGTCAGGGCGGGTACCTGGCCAGGCAGGTACATTCTGAGTGGGAGAATCTGTTACCTCCATGGCAGGCCCCTGGTCAGTGGAGGAGGCTGATTTTGAGTTGGGCTTGAGGATGAGAAAGACTGACAGGGCGGTCCCCAGCTTGGCGCAGGTCATCCTTGGCACAGGTCAAGGTCAGGTGTGTGAGATGAATGCGTTTCTCACGTGCCTCACCTGACACTGGGCACTTCTGCAAGGTTTATTCTGTTCTCTCTTCCCATTTTTCTTAAAGGGAATGGTGACGACTGGGAGGAAGGCAGCCCTGCTTCTAAACAGCTAATTCCCGTAGCCTATGAAGTGGACTAGACAGGAAACCATGAAGGCAGTCTCCAGGGCAACCAAAGGTAATTGAGCACCAGAAGCTGTGCACCTGGGCCCTGCGGGTGCTCCGAGTGGCTATGGGAGGCCTGTCTCCACCCCTGAGGATGGAGAGCTAAATGCTCGCTCACCGTGCCAGCCTCCTTCTGCTTGGCCCTGCTGGAGCAGAAATCCAAACAAGACGTGTCAGACCCTCACTGTGGATTAGGATGCATTGGGCTGCAAGTAACAGAATAACCCATCACCAGTGCCTTCAACAAACAGGGCTCTCTGTCTCCCAGCACAAGAGGCCTGGAGGTATATCCGTGCTGGAAGCCTGAGGTTCATCTGGTCAGAGCCCGCAGCTCAGCAGTCCTCAGCTCCTTTCTCCAGGTCACAAGGTAGCTGCTGGTCCAGAGGGAGGCTGGCACGGTGATCGAGCACTTAGCTCTCCATCCTCTGGGGTGGAGACAGGCCTCCCATAGCCACTCTGAGCACCGCAGGGCCCAGGTGCACAGCTTCTGCAGGACAAGCGTGGTCCCGAGCTCCGAGCTCCGAGCCCACCTGGAACTCTGGGAGCCTCCTGCTCCCCCATCTGCAGTGACTCACCCGGCTCTTGTTGCAGCCTGCCCGGCTGTAAGCCCTGGATGTTTGCTTCCTCCCTGGAGACCTGCCAGCCTGAATTATTTATGAGCCCAATGTACACACCAGTGGGGTCTGACGAAGGCCACCGAGGGGCCAGCCTGTCTGTAACCCCACGCCTGCGAATGGGGTGCTAGGGCCTGGGAAGGAGGCCACAGGCTTTCTTGGAAGAGGAAGAGGAGGGGGTAGGAGGGATTGGACAGACACTTCTCTGAGGTGGCCCGAGCAATCCACTCCCGCCTCCCACGGTTTCCCGGTGCCTAAGCATGACTGCAGTCCCGGAGGTGAGGGCGGTGAGCACCGGGGGCAAGAACGGGGCACGTGTCTCTCTCTGGTCCCCGGCACACAGGCCCGAGTGCAGAGAGCGAGAGCTCAGACTCTGGGTTTATGCTGCGACTCCTGGCCGAGACAAGGGCCTGACCTCTCTGTGCCTCAGTTTCCCCCTCAAGCCAGAGGGTTGCTGTGAGGATTAAATGCAGCCATCCCGGTGCAGTTATTTGTAGAAAGAGCCCCCACTGTCCCGCTCTCTGACCCATGCCCCTTGGCAATGCGACTTTGCAGCTCACACGCCTGGCATCCGGGCGAGCCTGGGACGCCGCTGGCCAGTGGAATGCCACACAAGTGCCATTGTGCCTACCTGCGCCCAGCTGCTTCTGCTGGCAGGATGCAAAGTGGCCGAGCCAGGAGGAGCGCTGTAACCGGCCCAGGGAGTAAGTGGCAGAGGCCAGAGGGCTCGGCCCACAGGACCACCCGAGGCCAAAGGTCACACACACTCCTCCCTCATGGGCGTGTCCCCTGGAAGGGAAGAGGGCTCTTCAGAGACGTGAAGGCATCATGTTCGTGGGGACTGAGTTCTGGTCTGGGGGACACCTGCCCCACAGGTGTCCTTGCGTTACTAAGTCTGCAGAGGAGTTGGGGGTGGGGGTGGGGTTAGGCCTTCACTCCTGTCTTTATTAAAGGGGGGGGCGGGGGGGCGGGGCTGGAGTGTTTCTAGGCTGATTGCTGGGTTTGTGTTTAGGTTATCTCCCTACTTTTTGCACAAAAGATGCTTTCTTTTTATGTTGGGGGAGGGTGGGTAGCTGAGGGTCTGCACCTCCCTCTGGTCTCCGGAACCACAGGTAAGTGTGTGGGGAGGTGGATGGGGCTGGAAGGAGTGGGAGCGCCCAAACCCAGCCCCGGGGCCTGGAATGCTCGGCTCCGCAGCAGCTCCCAGCCTAGAGCCGGGCGTCAGGGCTACAGGCCACCAGATAGTTCTATTCGGTCCTTAAAATCATCTCGTAGTCAAAAGCAGAAACACACGGTCCACAAAGCCACCATTGAGCATCTCCTACTTGTCTTTACATTTTACAACCAGGTCCCTGAATAAAACATAACTGGGACGGTTCACAGGCCCGCTCAGCAGCCCGGGGACCCTTTCACGCGGGGTCCCTGCAGGTCCCGTCTGCAATGTCTGCAAAGAACACAAGGAAACCGCACAGCCACAGACGAGGCCTTGGCGGAGAGTCCACGGCTTGTGCAGTAAGCGGTGCTAATGGAGGAAACGCCTGAGCGAGCTCAGAGCGCCCAGGTCGGAGCTGACTGCCGAGCCCCGCCCCGTCGGTGGGCTCAGAGGGGGGCCCGAGAACGTGCATCCCCGCAAGGTCCAGGTGCCACTGATGCTGGTGGCTGGGGACCCCACTTTGAGAACCTCTGCTTAGTGGAGGAAAGCCTGGCTGTGCAGTGTGGCTCTCCCGCCGACCGGGCTCACAGTGGGAGACAAGCTACTTGGCCCCTCTGCCTCAGTTTCCTCATCTGTGAAGCTGAGAATATAACACCTACCCCACGTGGCAAACACCACCTATGCGTTATGTAAAATGTAGTTGAGCACCGAGAGAGAGAAGAGGGGATGCAGGACCCGGCCACCTCCCTGCGTGTCCTTCCTCGCCTTCCTTCAGTTCCTCACCTGCTGGGCTGGAGGGAGTGGGTCCCAGCCCTGCTTGATCTCAAGGTCAAGTTGAGACTCCTAGGCCAGGGCTTCACTCACCTGCACTTACAGAACCGGGAGAGCCAGTTCCTCTGGGTGCAGGATAAATGCTGGGGCCTGAAAGGGGGAGGGGCGGAAAGTGAGCCGAGCCCAGGGCAGCTGTAAGGAGGTGGCACGGAGCACACTTGATCTGTTTGCAAAGGAGTCGAGGGTCCCACACCTATACCTTTCCCCCGTCACCTGCACACTCCCTTGGCCACCCTCCCGGAAGTCTCTGCTCTGAGGAGCAGGGTCCAGGGCAAGGCCAGGTGGTCAACCTCCCCCCGGGTCAGCTGCGCCCACTTTGCTGACTGGGGATCCCCCTGGAGAAATGAAGCCCTTTCTTTCTGTGTGCTTGGTGCTCCTCGCCAGCCTGGGACCCAGAGCTTCCCCTGCACATCTCTCTCCCTTCATCCTTCCTTTCTCCACAAAACCCCACAGAGCCGCTGGAGAACTCTCTGGAACAGAGACCCCGTAGCCATCGTCAACAGTGTTCAGTGCCCCCCACATGGCTCCTCATAAGCCAGCCCCACCCTCCCACACCCTCTGTCCCCATCTCCTCTCCTTTGGGGGCATCATACATCCGGGTGCTGCCCACCTCCAAGCCTTCGCACCTGCTGTTCCCTTCTGCACCTGTCCACCTGCAGACGCCCCAGGCCAGCCTCCCAGGGAGCCTGCTTCTAAGAAGTCTGATGGCCACACGCATCTCTCAGCCACCACCCTGTGCTGTGTCCACCGCTGCTTATGTAACTGCACCCCGGCCCTGGTGCAGACAGTCCCTGCTCACATGTCTGGCTCCCTCACTGAGCCCCTGGGAGCAGAAGCCTCCACAATGAGCCCTCTGTTCCCCACACAGCCCGGCCCTGAAACTCGAGCCTCATCAGATTTGGGCAACTCGCTCACACGCTGCTCACTGCTCGCTGCTCGCGAGATGGGCTCTGGGCTCTGACCACCTGCACCCCATTCCAGCTTCACCAACGAGCTGAGGCAAGTGAGTTCACCTCCCAGAGCCTCTGATCCCTTATCTGCAAAATGGGTCTAACCTCTGACTCAGAGGAGTAAGAGGAGCCAGGCAGAGGCACGCCCACCAGAGACCGGGGCATAGAGAGAACTCAGCTTTTGAGAATTAGAAAAACCACACACCAGGCGGCCAGGAGGGCGACCTACTCACGACTTCAACAGGCAGGAAACCTATCCGAAGCCAAAGCGCAGGGAGGGCGGTCAGACCACGCATTTCCACAACCGAGGGCAGCCGTCCTGGCTCCCAGGCCCCTCCCCAGCCAGTGCTTTCTGCATCTGTTCTAGAACATTCCTTTCTCTTGACTTCTCATTAGGAGGCACCTGGGCCTGCCCTCCAGACTAGACTGTTCTTGGTTTGGATGGGCTAACACCTTAGGTTTGACATGTCCAGGCTGCCGAGGAGGCAGGCGCCACTCAGACAGGCATGGGTCCTGTGGTTTGGCCTGAGGGTGGCTGACATGGGTCTGTTTTTCTTCTTGGGGACCGGGGCTGGGTGGACAGGGCCCCTCTCACTTGTCACCCTCCGCCCGCTGTGTTTTCTTCAGAAGGCATCCAATACTTGTCAGTGGGCTGAGAAAGAAATGGGTCCCTTGGAGACGGGGAAATCGGAAACCACCCTACCTGACTGCTCACCTGAGTTACAGGGCGACAGCCTGCACCCGTGAGGGGCTGCTGGGGTCCCGCTCACTCTGTGAGGCTCAGGAACTGCATTGGGGGCAGAGATCAAACAGCCCACAGACACACATATATACACACATGTACACATGCACAAACACGCACCACACACAGGCATATGTGCGCACACACACACACGTGTTATAATCCCAAACCACAAGCACCTAGGTTTTGTCTTTTTTGCTTCAAGTTTTCACACATCAGAGGTTAGTTCAGGCTCAGGAGTGCAAGACTGACGGTAATTCATGGCCCATACGTGTGCCCATGAGCACAAGTCCGCATGCAGCCCCCTACACTCAAACCACGGTGATGGAGGAGACCCAGTACTCTCCACCTCTGATTTGAGGGCAAGAGAGAAAAACGACCTTAAGCTGCAGTGGGAGTGAAAGCTGGGGCTCAACGGGAGCTGTCCTTCCCCAAGGTCAGTTTCTAAAACAGGAAACGCACCCAAATCCTGTGCCTACGCCGGGCCCATCAGAACCAGCTAGTGCCCTCCCCAGAGGTGGTTCTGGCCTCC
This sequence comes from Eptesicus fuscus, assembly GCF_027574615.1. Taxonomy (NCBI): domain Eukaryota; kingdom Metazoa; phylum Chordata; class Mammalia; order Chiroptera; family Vespertilionidae; genus Eptesicus; species Eptesicus fuscus. The sequence goes on from NC_072475.1 coordinate 6,649,144, forward strand.
GTCTGTGCCCCGCTGAGGGAATGGGGGGAGGAGTAGAGGGAGTCCCCCCTCGAGGGTTTCAGCCACCCCAGAGCCCCGGGGTGTCGGGCCAGCTGCCCATCTCCCTCGGCAGGCAGCGTCCGCCTGGGTGTGGTGACCTTGAGAGCAGCCTGGTCAGCCAGGACTGGCTGTGTTGATTCGGGCCCGTCTCCAAACTTCCCACAGTTCGTTCTCTCATCTTTAAAACCGGGAACTACCAGCCACTTTATGAAATGACCGTGAAGACAGGATAATAGTGAAGCCCTGAACACATGGCATGGTGTGAAATACGTGTGCAACCAATGTGGGCAACGAGGTGAAAACACACCAAGCGGACAGGGGACAGGACACTCAGGTAAGAAACGGATCATCTTTTTAAAATAAAAAATATTTTTATTGATTTCAGAGAGGAAGGGAGAGGGAGAGATAGAAACATCAATGATGAGAGAGAATCATTGATCTGCTGCCTCCTGTACACCCCACACTGGGGAATCAAGCCTGTAACCTGGGCATATGCCCTGCCCGGGAATCGAACCGTGACCTCCTGGTTCATAGGTCCATGCTCAACCACTGAGCCACGCCAGCCGGGCCGGATCATCTTTATTTAGGAAAATACACCCTTAAAAAGGCACCCGAGGACCTGGATGCCCATAGACAAGAGAGCAGTTCTCCAGACAAGGAGAACTGGTAGGAAGAGTGGAGGGGAGAGAGAGGGGAGGAGGAGGAGGGAGCAGCCAGGAGTGGCTCACGAGGCAGATCCCCCAGGAGAGAATCCAGAACATATCCTCTAGGTGTTGGGTGAGAGAGTTTCTCTTCTACCTTAGACAAGTACAAACAAGGAAACACAAAATCTCCCCTCACTGATAACTCTAATGGCATTTTAAAAAATAAAGACATTCAGTGGTAGAAGACAAGCAGTACAGGAAGGTACAAAATGAAGGGGAGACACTCTCCCTGCCCCAGCCCCTCAGTGTTGCCCACATAGTCTCCGCTCTGAGATACCAGGGGGCCACAGGCCTGACTTTCAGCTCCAGCCACTCTGACAGCAACTTGGGGTCCCCAAGCCCCTCCGGGAGCCCGCCGCCCTCTGCCTGGGACTGTATGAGTTTCCTGTGGCTGCTGTAACAAATATCACGAACTTAGTGGTTCAGAAGAACACAAATGTGTTCCCTTGCAGTTTGAGGGACCAGAAGTGCAAAATGCGTCTTAAGGCGCTAAAGTCAGAGTGACAGCGGGGACGGCTCCTTCTGGAGACGCTAGGGGAGCATCCTTTGTTCCTCATCCAGCTTCCGGTGGCGGCCCGGGTTCCTTGGCTTGCAGCCACATCACTCCAGCCTCTGCCTCCCTGGTCACATGGCTGCCTCGTCATCTGCTTCCCTCTTATGAGGACCCTTGTGGTGGCACTCAGGCCCACCTGGATAATGCCGGATCATCAGCCCATTCCAAGATCTTCAATGTGATCACGTGTGCGAAATCCTCTTTTGCCATAAAGGTCATATTCACAGGTTCCAGAAGTTGTGATGAGGTTGTCTTTGGGGGCCATTGCTCAGCTGAACACAGGGCTCACCCCTGAGTTGGGGGAAGAAGAGGGTAGTAAGGGCTCCTCGGCTTAGCCCAGCAGTGCCACATCAACTGAGCATTCAGTTCTGACCCACATTCCTCTTAAGAAGCCCCATCTGATATGTGACCTAGCACCCACCCCCACAGATGTTCCCCGTGCCTGTAACCCCGCCAGGAACCGCTGCTTGTCCAGACCCAAACTCCCTGGCTCCCCAATCCTCACCGGATGCTTTAAGGCTTAAGTTTAAGCCTTTCTAGGCAGTGGGGCCGGCCATGAGCACCAGGCCTGTGGAATTTTTCCCACTTCCCAGCACACCTCCCAGACGACAACTCCTTCCTGCCGGCCCCCCAACATCTCCTATTGCCCTCCACCAGCTGGCCCGGCCTCTCGCTTTGTGCAGCTGCCAGGATGGCCTCCCAACCTCTCCCTGGGACCCCACTTTGCCAACCACAGGGCTGCTCCAGCATCTTCCTCTCTTCTGCACCTGGACACTCCTTCTACACACCTGGCGTCTCGGTGGGACCTGGGATCCACCCACGGGCCAACACACAGTCCTGGCTAAGCTCACCTCAGGAGCGGGAGGGGAGATGGTGATGGAAGCTCATGGGCTCGTGGGCCCACGATGTGAGGGTGGCTCGTGGGCAGGAAGACCGTGGGGAGTATCTGCCCGCCGGCTACTCGCTCATCTGCGGGGACCCGCCTCGGCCCTCAGGACAGGAGCAGCAGTGCGGGTCTTCCCAGCGAGAGCCGTCCTGTGTTCACGCTGTCAGCCAGCACCCGGGGACGCCGCCACAGGCCCGCAGAGCCCGGAGCAGGCACCGGGTTAACTGTCTGGCTCCTCTCCTCTGTAATTAGCAGCTGGCAGGTGGGAGGCTGCTTCGGACGTTAAATTGCTGCCACAGGTGCAGCCACTGCCCTGAACCTAACCACCACCTTGTCGGCCAGCAATCATGGCTGCTTCCCGGAAGGGGAGGACAAGTGCATTCGACGCTATCCATCGTCGAACGGATTCCCAGTCCATGGGTCCTCGCGTTTGCACACCAGCCCCAGGGCCAAACCACGGACCCATTCCTGGGTTACAAGAAGGCAAAGTGACAGCCGGAGCAGGGACTGGGGTGGTGCAGCCACGAGCCTCTGGAAGCTGGAAAAGGCTCTCTCCCCTGGAGCTTCGGAGCGGACCAGCCCTCCACACCCCGGCAGGAGCTGTTAAGACGCATTTTGGCCTTCTGGCTTCCAGAACTCTAAGAGAATCAATGTGTGCTGTGGCCGGCGTTGAGGCTTAGCAGGGGCCGCTGGAGAGTTTCATACACGGGCCAGTGAGGGCTGACGGGAGATGCAGCCTCTCCATCAGCTTTGAAACCATCCTCCCCCCTGGTGACAACAAAGTCGCAGACAAAGTTACCGAGCCCCTCCCACCTGGGGACCCCTGCTCAGCGGCTTCTGGCAGGATGACAATTCACCTAGTAGGTGGAGGGTGCCTGCTCAGTGCTAAACAGATGCCTCCCCCAAGGGGAGTTTTGCTAAAAGCAAGGGGGACACAAGAGGGGGCAGAGTGCATTGAGCCCCTCCAAGCGGGCAGCAGAACGCCTGGACTCACCCTCTGACAGCCTCACCACACCTGGGTGCAAAGGGACCCCCTGGGTGGCAACAAGAATCTCACACCCGCATGCCATTTTCACACCAGTTTCCCTCACTCTTCAGCCACCTGCTCACTGGAGGGCGGCCGGAGGGGCCCTCCTCTCACAGAGGGGAGGGGAGAGGGGTCCAGAGAAGCTGTGTGTGTGGCCAGGCCACGCACAGGTGTCAGAACCCGGGAGCAGCCTCAGGGCACAAAAGCATTAGGAGCTCCCTGCCATGGCGCTGCCACCCAGGCCCTCCCAGGCTGTGCCAGTAGCCTTTGTGGACGAAAGGGGCCACGTGCTAACATGCAGCCGGAGGTGAGGCTGGGGGTTGGGGGGTCTTGAGCCTTCCAGACCTTTTCCACTCCCCCCCTTATCTCTTCCCTGCGGCAAGGCCTGGCAGCTTCCTTCCCTTCCCCACGTGGGCAGATAATCACTATTGATCTTCACTCCCCAAAGCGCCCACTTCACTCGGGAGCCACTTTCGAAATGCCTTTCCCAGGCTCAGCCCTCGCCCGGAGCCATGGCCTTGCCAGGGAGGGTGATGGGCGAGAGGAACAGTGAGTGACAGCTGCCTGCCTTACTCAGCCCTCCAGGTCTCAGCCTGTGCCTCCTTCCAGTCCACAGGGGTCCTGGGGGACCGGCGCTGCTACCAGGCCCGACGGGCACGGCTGGGACTGGACCCAGCTCCGAATCCAGAGCCCGGCCCGTGGAAGCTTCCCTGTGTCTCGCTGCCAAACTGCTGGCTCCTTCCACTCCCGGGGGCAGCCAGCCCTTGCCCTGCTCCTCGGCGTGTCTCTGCTGAGCGGTCACTGTACAAGGATGTTTACATCTTCCCAATTGTCTCCAGTTCCTTGTGGGCGGAGGAGGAGCCTCTGATGAGTCTCCGGCTCCAAAGCAGGACAGCAGTGACCTGCAGAGCCTGACGTGGATGAAGCACGAAGCGACCGGTCTCCCCGCGGTGGGAATGAACGAGGACCACGCAAATGAACACAAGCCAGGGCTGCATCCCTGAGTTTGTTGTACACGGGGAGTGGCCCCATCACTCGTGCTGGTGCAGACTCACAGGCAGGCGGCCACTGGGAAAGCTTCGTCGGGGAAAACCAGGAAGGCTACAGGCCTTGGGTGCCCTGGCGGAGGCACCCTCCCAGGAAGCCGGGGCAGGCTCACGGACGTGGGCCGTCCTCTGTCATTGGTTAGCGGAGCGTGTTTGACTGCCTCTGGTTAGTCCTCAGCAGAGAGAATACAAATCAGCGGAGCTGGCACTCACTGACCAAGTCCCGGCCGCTGTAAGCTGCAGAGGTTGCGGGTCTTTCTCTAACCGTGTATGCTCCGGCCACGGTGTATGTGTCCGCCGGTGGTATTATATTGTACATGATGCTGGCGAAAGCCTTCTCATTCTTCATTTTTGATCGTATCTCTGCTTCCTGGCAGTAGCCTTTGTGGACGCAGGGGCCACATGCTGACCTGACAAGCTCGGGGGAGGCCTGCGTGGCGGTCTTGCAAACTCAGAGACCTAAAGTCACCACAAAGGATGGTCTGAAATTAAACTTGAACTAAAAGCAGTGATGGTGGGTAGTCACCTCCTAGGCCGGTATCTTCCCTGACAAGGTCAACCTTTACCTCAACTGAGCTTATTGTCTTTTTGCATCTACCGTAACATTCCATTGAAATGTCAGGGTAACTTGTAACTTCCCTTTTTCTAGAGTCCTCGGGGCACAACCAAATGTCCTGGGCGCCAGGACAGAGACACAAATTCCTTCATTGTTATTGTTATCATGTTAATTGTTGACTGTTAATTATGCTGTACCCACCTAAGTAATGTGTCTATCATTTTACTCTTTATCCAATCCCAGAGGTTCCCCCACCTCCACCCCCGCTTTGCTTTCTCCCGCCTCCCTAATCTATCACCAGTGGATTTCAGGTAACCCACCTATGTTCCTCCTTGGATTACAATGTATAAAAATGGATGAAAAACCGCCATTCTCTGGAGCTTTATCCCAATCCGTTGAGATTCTGCTTTCTCGCAATTGTCAACAGTTTGGCTCAAATAAACTCAAAAAAATGCTTTACCGGTTTGCATGTTTTTACATGAACACCTTCTAGACATAAAACCACGAGGCCAGAGAGCGGTTTTAAGGCTCTTCCTACATTTTTCAAAATTGCTTTCCAAACAGGGTGCACAACTTGCGCTCCGCACCGGCGTGTGGGCGCGCCCGCCCCACCCCCAGCCTCACAGAAATGGAGCATCATCAGTGTTTCCAAGGGCACGCGTGGTCTGATGGCCAGCGAGGAGGCTACTTCTGCACTGTTTTCATTGGCATTTCTTTGACTGTTAGGAAGATTGAGTTGATAAAATTTAGCTTTTTTAAAAATTTATTTTAGAAAGGGAGAGAGATAGAAACATCAATGATGAGAGAGAAGCATTGATCGGCTGTCTCCTACACGCCCCACACTGGGGATCGAGCCCACAATCCAGGCATGTGACCTGACCAGGAATTGAACCGTGTCCTTCTGGTTCATAGGTCAATACTCAACCACTGAGCCACACCAACCGAACAAAATTAGCTTATTTTTCTAAGTTTATTCATACAGCGCAGTGGTTAAAGGCTTTGCTGTGGATCAGAACCTGGAGACTTGGGGAAGATCCGTAACCCATCCAAGCCCCTGTGTCCATCTGCAAATGGGGAGTCAGCTGGGGCCCACCACGCGGAGCCCTTGCGAGGATTCCCTGGAACTCGGGAGCTCCATAAACAATGCCCTCATGGGTATCTAAGCCTGCTTTTTCGCTGTTTTTCTACTGGAGTGTATTTTTCACGTTAATTTATAAGAGCTCTTTTATATATTAAGAAGGTCATCCCTTTGCTTGCCCATACTTATGCAGATTTTTTTTTTTTTTTTACGTTTACCACTTATTTTTACCTTGCATTATTTTTACTCCAGGAGATTTTTATTTTATGTGGACAAACATACTCCTACGTTTATGATTCCTTCCAGTAATTTTATGTCAACAATTCCTTCCCAGAACTGAGAGCAATTAAATACATTTTTTTCCATTTTTAAAAACTAATTTTGATTCTTAGGTTTATCTCTTATATTCACAGCCAGACTATTTTGGTTTCAGTTAGTAGGGAGGATCTAACCCAATCTGTTCGCAACACCATTTGGATAATAATCCTTCTTTATGGATTTAAAAGCAGGAGGTGACATGATAAGGTATGTTTTTAAGGAGCTTTGCTGGCAGGAAGAACAACAGGAACCATAAAAATGGCTAATCTGTGTTTGGTGTTTACTGTGTGTGGGGCTCTGGTCAAAGCCCTCAGCACGTGCTGACTCATCCAAGCCTCATCCCCACCCAATGAGGAAACTGACGCATAAGCTGGAGTCTAAGTAACTCGCCCAAGGTCAGCCTGCGATGAAGCCCAGCTGAAGGGCTGAGTGAGACCAGCTTAGCCAAAGCAAGGGCCGGATGAAAGGTGGATGAGCCGACCTAGACTGCACCAGGGAGGGGAGAGGAGGGGCAGACTAGTGCCAACGTAAGAGATGAGCCTGGGATCTGACAGTCAACCACCCACTGGGGCCCCATAGGGGCGCGCAGAGTTGAAGAACTCACGGTGCTGACTGCACACTCCCCACAGGTACCCCTTGCTCGTCACTGCTCCCGGCTCGCCGGGGCTGCACAGGCGCAAAGGCAGTGCAATCCGCCTTCTTTCCGAACACCAGTCATTGTCCTTGGCCGGGTGGGCTGCTCTTTCTCTTTCGCCAAAAGCCCTCCCACGTGTCCCTTCCTCTTCTCTCTGGGTCACCCTGTTCCTTGTACAAAGCCGCCCTTTGGCCTTGGGCCCCTGCAGAGGGAGCACCCCAGTGGCATGCCTGCCGTACCTGGGCCTTCCGCTTACTCCCAAGTTGGCCCAGGGTCCCCAAGCTGCAAAGGCCACTGGGGGGGGGGGGGGCGGGGGTTCCTGTAAGGTGGCCTGAGGGGGCCTGAGGCTGCTGTCACTGACCAGCTCCTCCAGCAGCCACGGCCAGGTCAGTTAGTAACGGTGGGCCATGCCGGCCGTCAGTCCCTACCCTGAGCCTTCCCTCGGAAGAAGGAGACGTGCAACAGCCAGGGGCTGAGGGCTCATCTCCACGACCGGCCCCCACCTTTCAGCACCGCGGGCGCCAGGTCTCAGAACCCAAAAGCAGATTAGGAGTCGCCCCTACGTCAGCCTCTCTGAACAGCATGGAAAGCAGCTTTGGCTTCAGGCAGAGCGGATGTGGGGTCCCTGGTCTGCCTCTCACTGCCACACGGATCCGCTTCTTCTATGTCCTCTACTTCCTCTGTCTAAATTGGGCCACAAGCCAGGCCAGCATGGCTCAGTGGTTGAGCATCGACCTATGAACCAGGAGGTCATGGTTCAATTCCCGGTCAGGGCATATGCCTGGGTTGTGGGCCCAGTCTCCAGTGGGGGGATGGGGGGGGGTGAGGGTGTGCAGGAGGCAGCCGATCAATGATTCTCTCTCATCATTGATCTCTCTCTCTCTCTCTCTCTCTCTCTCTCTCTCTCTCTTCCCCCTCCCCTTCCTCCCTTCCTCTCTCTGAAATCAATAAAAATATTAAATTGGGCCACGGAAGCTCCGGCTCAGGGTCCGGAGGAAGATGGACTGAGACAGCGCACCCACAGGATCCAGCGGGTGCCGAACTGGAAGCACATGCTCAGTAAGCAAGCTCTTTAAAGTGGGGTTTCCTTCCTTTCTTCCAAGTGACCAGTAGGCCAAGGCTTCCTGCATCCTCCATTAGTTACCCAGAAATGCCCTTGCGGGTGAGGCGGTGCGGCCTGGCACACGGAGCCCTCCCAGGCCTCTCCACGCTGCCGCTCACCGGCTGGGCTGCTCACTTTTCACTCCCCTCCTGCAGGTTTAGAATTCCTTATCTGCAAAAAAATAGAATAAAATAAAGTCGTAATTCCCATTGCCTGGTGTTGCCAGGTGACAGGGGAAAGCCCGAGGGCTGTCGTCTTGGCGGGCGGAGGAGCCTGTTCCTGCGCCTCCTTTTCCGGTAGCTGCCTCTCCTCTGCGTGGGCGCGGGAGGTGTGCGGGCCGGGGGCTCCCGTCCACAGGCCTCTCTGCGTGTCCCTCTGTCCCCCACAGAGTCCACTTTCCGCCTCTACGCCTGACGGGGGGCGGCGTCCCCCACCTCCTTCGCTGCCTGGACGCCCTCCTGTTAGCCTCCTAGCGGGTTGCTGGCAGTCCTTGCGCTGCGGGCATGCCGCTCAGCTCGCGTTTCTGGTTGAGGGAGACACTTGTTCCATGACATCATTTCACTTTTCTGTCAACAGAGCCACGCATACCTGCTCCTCCACCCTCCTCCGCCCGCCCCTTCCCTCCACCCTGCAGCCCAGCCGCGGCCCGGTGCTGGGGACACGTGGGACAGAAACCAGGTCAGCACATTGGCGGGGTGGAGCCGGCCCGGCCCGAGTGGCCCAGGGGAAAGGCCCTGGCGATTCATGGAGCTCAGTAAACAAGCTCTTTAACGCTTTGGGGTTTGACATCTGAAGCCCTCTGTCCCCCCGGGGCAGGGGCAGGGGCAGGGGCAGGGGCAGGAGGGGCACCCACAGTGCAGAACCATCTTCACAGCAGGAAGTCAGGCCCCGCCTCCCAGCCCTGCCCCCACCTTGGGCCTCAGCTCGAAAAGAACCCCCCCCCCCCATCCTTGGGTCCTCCAGCATCTTCAAGGCCCCCATTCTCTGCACGGCAGGAGCCCCGTGGTTACCTGCCTGGGGTCAGGTCCTGGCAACGCTCCATGGTAACAGTGAGCTGAGTGAGCGCCTCAGCCGTCACCTATGAAACGGGGAGGACTCCTTCCCTGGGGAGGACTCCTTCCCTGGGCGTTACCCTCAGGGCCCCAGGGCAGAGGGGTCTTGATGGGGAAAGGCTTCTGCAGAGGGTGGCTCGGCTCCCAGCACACACTGCACCAAGCAGGGCCTGCCGATTCGCCGCCTGTGGCCACCTGCTGGGGATGCTCAGGAAGGTGTGGGGACCAGTCAGGCAGGTCCCCAGGAAGCTGACTGTTGGCCTTGGATCACCAGCTGGTCCACACCCCGAGTGTCAGCCTCCGGGAGGCTCACCGGCCTGTTCTGCTGTGTCTCCGACCATGTTATCCACACGCTACACCGGGCACAGGCGGTGGGCAGAGCAGATGCCCCGAGAACCTGCCCGGTGGGCCTCCTGCCCCCTCGGCAGCGACTGCACACGGCGCTCACCCGTCCCGGCACCGGCTCAGTGAATTTCCTGGACCAACTCCTTTGGTTCTCACCTAACCCAGTGACGTCTGACTTGGCTCAGCAAGTGTGTACTGAGTGCCTGCTCTCTGCGAAGTTCGGTTCCAAGCACACGGGAAACAGCAGCAAATGAAGCATATGAAATCCCTGCCCCTGTGGCATGTGCTAGACGCAGCCCCGTGTGGTCGTGATGAGCAGAAGCTCAGGGCGGTTAGACCACGAGCCACAGGGGGTATTATCCCACTTTATAGATGGGGAGACCGGGGCACAGGTGTGCCCAGGTCACCAGGCTCATTGCGCCCAAGTATTCTGACCACAGGGCCCACCACCCACACAAGTGAAGCGGCCTCGCAAGCATCTTCCATGAAGGACTGGGCTCTGCGGCCACAAATGCCTCTGCCATCCTTGACCTTGAAAAATATAAAAATGGTGTCTGGCTCTTGGGGCACAAACCAGGTGCAGGGGTGACTTTTGCTGGCTCTAAGCCTCTAGCTTTGGCACTTTGCGAATTAACTCAGATCTTCCCAAAACCCTGCAGATGTGAGATGGATGGTATCACCTCCATTTCACAGGCAAGAACATCAAGGCTCTGAGAAGCGAAGTAACTCGGTGGTCATCACCAACAGCAAGGATTCCGGGCCCGGTCTGTCTGGGTTGACAAGATCGGGCGCTGCTTCCCTTCTGCCCGATGGGGCTTACTTTTGACACCGTCTTCTTAAACCCTTGATTGAAAATGCAGCATTCATCGTTCCTCAGAGAAATGAAACACGGGGTCACCATACGGTCCAGCACCGTCACCTCTGCGGACACGCTCAGAACAACTGAAAGCGGAGACCGGGACAGGTACTTGCACACCCACCGTCATAGCAGCGTTCTTCACAGCAGCCGAAAGGTGGAAGCGACCCAAGTGCCCTGAGCAGGTGAGCGGGTGAACAACGTGTGGCATCTACACACAATGCGATATTATTCAGCCGTGAAGAGGAAGGACCTTCTGACACAGGCTACAACATGCATGAGCCTTGAGGACATTACGCTGAGTGAAATAAAACCAATTCTGTGTGATTCCACTTACACGAGGCTCCTGAAATAGCCCTGCAGAACATGAGTAACCGAGGTGTGCCTGTCAGCCCAGGAACTGACCCAGAGCACACGCCACAGGGCTCCCAGGGACACCTCGGAGGCCACTGCTCATTGGAAAACTAACCTTAATGCATCATGATAGGTATTATTTATTGGGCTCTTACTATGTGTCTGTACTGCATGTACTCTACTTGTGATATTTCACTCCCACAGCCTCCCAGTGAGGAGGACACCCCCACCCCCACTTCCCAGATGAGAAAGATGAGGTTTCAAAAGGTCATGTGACCCACCCAGCATCAGTCAGTTGGTTGGAAAGCCTCCCCACTCCGGGGCCCCTCCTCAGTCGCTAACACAATGGTTTGACCTCTGCCCTTGGGAAGTACACAAAAGCTGTTCAGAGCCAAGGCAGGTGGGTGATCCAGCTACACGATATTGTTGTGCGTTCAAAAGCACAACTAAAACAAGTGAGATGTGCCCTGGCCAGCATTCCTCAGTGGTTAGAGCGTCCGCCCACACACCAGAGGGTTATGGTTTTGATTCTGGTCAAGGGCACATACCTGGGTTGCAGGTTCAATCCCCAGACCAGTCGGGGTGCATGTGGGAGGCAACCAATCGATGTGTCTTTCTCACATCGATGTTTCACTCTCTCCCCACCTCCCCCATACCTTCCACTCTCTCTAAAACTCAATGGAAAAAATATCCTCAGGTGAGGATTCACACACACACACACGCGCACACACAGACACACACACATATACACACACACAGACCCATACACACACAGACACACACACACACACACACACACAGTCACACACAGAGACAGACACGCGCACACACATAGACACACACACAGACATACACACACGCAGACACAAACACACACAGAGACACATACACACACACAGAGACACACAGACAAACACATACACACACGCGCGCACACACATACGCACACACACGTGAGCAAGGGTCCAGGCTGTCAGCGTAGCTCCCACACTGGCTCTGGAAGCAAAGCTCCACCAGAGAGACTCAGGTGCTTGTGAGAGTGGCAGCGCCTTCTGACCAGTGGGAGTCCCACCCCAAACCATGGCTCCGGAAGAATGGGTTGACTTAGATCAGGTTCCCAGTGGTCTGTCCGGCCCCTGGCTGAGCACTGCAGGGGACACAGAACTGCCTGTCCCAGGAGAAGGCCACCAGCAGGAGGCGGGGCCACCCTGAGCGGGGAGCAGTGTGCCGGGCGGGGTGCAGGAGTGCAGCAAAGCCGGGATGAGGGTTTCCGGAGAAAGCAGGATGGGGTGATGGTGCTGATGGGAAAGCAGAGACGCGTTTGGTGCGGGAGGAGACAATGGCAGGAGCACAGCTTCCAGGACCGCAGCAAAGGAAGGGGTCTTTCAGGGTGTGGACCCCTGGCAGCCTGAGGGCGGGACCAGCCAGGAGGGTATTAAGTTGTGTCCCTCCAGATACCTGCCCATCTCCTCACCTCCAGGGCCCGGAGTGCGACCTTGGGTCTTCACAGATGTCATCAGGTTGGGATTGGTGTGGGCCCTACATCCAGTACGACTGGTGGCCGTAAGTGAAAAGGGAATGTGACACAGACACGCACACAGCGGGGACGACTTGAGGAGACATCCAGGGAGAGGCGGGTGGAGACGGGGACAGAGGTGCCGAGCCGGCTATGAGCCAAGGAGTGCCAGCAACCCAGACATTGGGGGTGAGGCATGAAGGTTCCCCCAGGTCCTTCAGAAGGAGCACGGCCCTGCCCACACCTCAGTTTTTATTTCTGGCCTCCAGACTGGGAGAGAATAACATTTCCGTTGTTAAGCCTCCACGGTGGTAGAATTGGTTGTGACAGCCACAGTGTGCCAAGGCAGAGGGGAACAGCTCGCTTCCAATTTCTTGGAGTTGGACACAAAGCGGATGTGTCCTGTGGTTGAGGCGAGGGATGAGTCTGCCTGAGAGCAGGCCTCCCTTCCCTCCACACTCCCCCCGGAGCAGCGGGGCCCTGAGGGGCCCTGTGGGGGCCTGGCTGCAGGAGAACCCCATTCCACACCCGAAGGAGGCATGTTGCCGTGTGTGAACAGGACAGGAAGTGAGGGGCGGGACCCAGCTTATGGCGGGAGAAAGCTCCCAAGCTCCTTTGCTGCTTAAACGCCAGCATTTGGTTCCACTGGGAAAGAAAACAAGAGTCTGAAGAAGACTGCAGGAAGAGATCGGGGCCAGATGAGCAGTCTCCATCTCCCCCGCTGTCTGTCGCCAGTCCGGCCTGTTGGAACCCCTCACTTGTTAATTGGTGGCTGGCTGTGTAGCAATAAATCCACCTGTACCGACTCACAAACCTGCCAAAGGCAGGAGATGATTCTGCCTGAGTCACGGCCGCCTGTGCTCAGACTTGAGCCTGCTCAGGGACCAGGGCACGAGCCGCCGACACAGTGGCAGGGAGCTCAGCCACCTGGGGTGCGCACACTGGGCTTGCCTTTCTCAAATCAACTCGGCACAAAGTGCTTGTGCTGAATTTCTCCTGAGAGGAGGGAATGTCACTTTCAGACTATTATTTCTTCCTTCTTAGATCTAATTTTATAATATTGCTTTAAAAGTCAAATAGTGTTGCAAGGCTTATGATAAAGAGGTTATCATTGCACCCCTTCGTACCTCCAATTCCCTCTCCCTGCAGCCCCCCCTACTTTCAGGTCTCTGTTTTTTAATCATTACCTCCTCACTTAAACTAATATAATTATCCTATTGTTTCTGGGTATTTGTTTTTAGCTCATGTACCCCACCCCTCAGCCCCTTTCACTCTACCCACCATTTTCAAAATTCACTTGCATCAAATCTTTGGCCAAATCAATGTTTAGTGTTGACATCATTATGACTCCTTAAATGTTCTTGCAACTGAGCCACTTAGGACACTGAGATTATCTTTCCTTTCTTGTGCAACTTTTTGTTTTTCCTGCAGTTAACAATTGCCTCACTTTTTCATACACTTAAATTTTTGATATACCACTGAGCAATTATTCCCCAAATTATCTGACAAAGCTGGAAAATTCATCAGAAGTCAAACATTCATTTTCCCTTTGTTCTGTTGCTGCTTATTTTTCCCGTGGACAGATCCGCTCCGGAGCCCTTGGCTCTCCTGTCTGTGTCTGGAATGGCTGACTCGGGGAAGTGGTTATCGGCCTTGGTACTTCAGTTCCCTTGTGGAGGGCCGCCCCCTCTACCACCTTCACGTACTGACTCAGGTCTTCCCCAGCCCAGGTCACGGGGAAGGAGGGCAGGCCACATGTGGGACCACACCCACTGGGAAAGGCAGCTCTCTCTCTCAAGGGGAGGGACACTGAGCTCCCTGGGATCAGTGCCGGCCCTACCCTCAGAGCCTGATGCCAGCCAAGGGACCCCGGTCATCAGCACGAAGGGAGCACCGGTTGGTCACTTACTCGTGGGCTAAGTAGCATGTGTCTGTTTCACAAGGCCCCCGTGAAGGAGCTGTGGTGTCATCTCCATGCGTAGTGAGGTGGCAAAGCCAGGATTCCAACATACTCCCTTCGGCCCCTCCGCCGGCCAAGTGCAGAGTCAAGGACCAGGACCAGATAGGACAGAACCATCCCTCCCAGGGTTTGGACCACTTGCCCAGTGGTATCAGCCCGTGTTCACGTCCCACTTCATCGCCCTTCCAAGCACAGTTAGGGGGTGACTCAGCCCCCATGGGAAATGCTCACACACATTCCAGCTGCCAAGGAAGGTGCCAGCCAACGTGTGGGTGCTCTTTCCTCACTGGAGGCCTCCAAGGGGAGACCCTGCACCTCCCCCACTCTACATGGAGACAGCCCTGAGGGCTCGGGCTGGCCAGGGCTGCTGCTAAAAATAGTTCCGGCCCGCAGCCAGAATCAATACCATCATACTTTCCACACCAGGTATCAGCACAGGTGGACAATGGAATCATTGACTGCCACAATCTCCCCACGCAGCCTTCTGCGGGCAGAGGGAAGTTCTCGATGCTGGCTGTGGCTGCTGGAATTCCCACCGCGGCTTCCACACGCTTGCCCGTGGCAGGAGGGCTGACCCATGATCACAGCTCAGTCCCAGGAGAGGAGCTAACCCAATGCGTGTTTTAAAACGCGTAGCTCTGAAATTCACGTGTTTGTTGTTTCAAATCAAATCAGTGATAACATAGGTAAATTAAGTCTACGAACATGGTCTACAAAGGGATTCTTTATTTGTAAGACAAATTCTCAGCAAGCAAACCTTTTGAGTCCTGAGAACATACTCAAAATTTGGATGGACGAGCCACTGTCTCATAAACTAGACAGATAAGCTAGACCAGTGGTCGGCAAACTCATTAGTCAACAGAGCCAAATATCAGCAGTACAACAATTGACATTTCTTTGGAGAGCCCAATTTTTTAAACTTAAACTTCTAATGCCACTTCTTCAAAATAGACTCGCCCAGGCCGTGGTATTTTGTGGAAGAGCCACACTCAAGGGGCCAAAGAGCCCCATGTGGCTCGCGAGCCGCAGTTTGCTGACCACGGAGCTAGACAGATACTATCCCCTGTTCAAGGTAGTGTTTGAAAGCCACCCCCCACGCCTGCTGCATTAACACCCCCGGGGTTCGTTTCCCAGGGCTGCCTTAATAAGTGGCCCAAACCAGGAGTTTAGACCACAGAAATGTACCCTCCGATCTAGAGACCAGAACTCCCAAACCAGGGTGCCGGCCGGGCCAGACACTCCCTGACAGCTTTGGGGGCGTCCTGCCTTGCCTCTTCGTGCACCCTCAGCTTGCAGATGGGACTGCAGTCACATGGCTGCCATCTTCCCTGTGCTTTCCCATCGGCCCCCTCTGCATACGTCTGTCTCTGTCCACATTTCCCCTTTTTATAAGAATGCAAATCGTATTGGGTGAGGACCACCCTCGAGACTTCATTTGCATTTTGTCACCTCTGTAAAGACTCTGTCTCCAAATAAAATCACATTCTGAGGTTCGGGGATCAGAATCCTCACGTATCTTTTGGGGGGCACATAACTCAACCCATAGCTCTGCCCAGTGCCCAGTGGGGGAGGAGAGGAGAGGAGAGGGGAGAGAGAGCAGCAGGAAGGCGAAGGAGGCCTGCCTGCCCCAGGCCCGCCCGGGTCATTTCTGTGGTGTGAGTCCATAAAACACGCCGGGCAGACAGATCACAGGGCATTAACGGGCAGAGCGAGGGCACAACATCACGGCCCTGCCAGACGGCAGCGGGCAGAGTGTTCAGTGCAGAAGACACCTTTCTGAGGTTTGTTTGTGAGGCAATTGGGAGCTAACCCCAGTCCAGGCACCTCTCTGTCTGGGCCAAGTTCTAGGTGGGTCAGTGACCCTGGAATAGCAATGCTGGCTGGTGGACTGCCCAGCACGTGGAGAGCCAGCACACCCGAGGTCGGCGACCTTCCCAGGGGAGAGGGAAGTGCTCATTCGAGGTTAAGGGCGAGAAGTGGCCTCTCCCCAACCCCGGAGCCTGTGCACGAGGAGCCGCCTCTGACTAGGAAACCAGGATGGGCCACTGAGTGTGAATGATAATAAACTGCACAAACCCACCAAAGTCGTCCCCAAGAGAGCACACGCTCCTGGAATGGCCGAGGGCTCTACAGTCCAACATACTCCGCAGCCAAGTACAACGTCTAAATGCTGCCGCTCACAGAACGTGCAAGGCCCACGGCACGTGCACTTGGCTGACGGCTGGCAGGTTTGCGCTGTGTCTGTCCTTGAAGCCGCCCTTGCCGCTCATCACAGGGGCTGAGCCCTGCACCCTGGGTCTCCCAGGCAGCCCGCCGGCTGGCTGTGGCCGGGCTGGGACAAGGGGGGCGCTGGCCAGCTGGAGGGCAGAAGGGAGAAGCTCTCTGCCTGGGGCGGCATCTGCCTCCAGCATTGCAGTCACGGCCCCGTGGCCTCGAGCTCCGCTCCCACCCAACAGGCTTCCTGCTCTGTCTTTTTGGAAGGCGTGGGTGGAGGGTATCTTGGCTCTCGGTCCTTGCCAAAACCCTTCCCTTCAACTGGGAGGTGGGTGTCCAGGAGTGGCTGTGAGACTCAGCCCGGCCAATAAGAAGTAAGGGGACGTCGCTCAGGGCTTCTGGACGAGGCAGCTTTCTGTGACGAGGAGCTGTGATAGGGATGCCCCTTGGCCACCTGCCCCTTCTTCCTGCATTGGATTGTCCTGGAAGGATGTGCTGCCTGGAGCCCCTGAAGCTATGTCGCCACCGAGGGGGAAGCCATGAAAACCTCACCAACTCAATGCCCTGCCTCCAGACTTTATGAGGAAATGAGAAATACTGTTTCAGTCCTGGCCGTCGTGGCTCAGCTGGTTGGAGCATCGTCCCGTACACCAATAATGGTGGGTTCAATTCCCAGCCAGGGCACATGCCCAAGTGGCGTGTTCAGTCTCCTTTTGGGATGCATGCTGGAGGCAACTGATCAATGTTTCCCTCTCACATTGATGTGTTTCTCTCTCTCTCTCTCTCTCAAATCAGTTATATATATGATACTTTTTCAACCTCTGAGAGATAGAAATTCTATTTGTGGCCAAAAGCATCCTAACCACAGAACTCTATGACCAGAGCCATTCTGCTGATGGCAGAAAGCCGGGAGGCCAGATTGTGTGTTCTCGCTCTCTGCCCTTAGTCATTCTGGGTAGAATTTGGCTTTGACACCCGACCTGACACCTGCAGACCAAGCTGCTATAAATGAAAACTTTGCCCCTTGAAATGTCCTCATCTCCCCATTCCCCGGGGGCCATAACCTTCTGTTTGTGAAATGATTCCTGGTTTCCACGGAGACCAGGACACCTGCAGTGGAGGCAGTGGAGGTGGAGCTTCTGTGGGGTTCAAGGTTCGGTCCTGGGGGTAGGGGGTGGGGAGGCAGACTCGCAGGGCCTTCTCTTTAATGGCCTAATTAATATCATTCACACACAGCAGTCCAGTCACTAACTTTTTTAAAATTTTTATTTTATTGTTTAAAGTATTACAAATAGTAGTACATATGTCTCCTTCCCCCCCCCCCTCCACCCGCATTGACCTTCCCCTGGCCTCCCTTACCCCCCCCCCCCCCCGCACAGCCCCCCCCCCCCCTCCCCAGTGTCTTGTGTCCATTGGTTATGCTTATATGCATGCATACTTTTTACCTAATGGCAGGGAGACAGGCCTGCCTGGGGCTACCTTCCTTATCTCCCCAGGTTTTCCCATTGGCCCCTGGGTGTGCCTCAGCACACCTGGCTGGGAGGCCCCAGGGGAGAGGTGAGGCATACGCAGCACTCCCAGGGGCACAAGGTGGCACCCAGTCCCCCCACCCCATGCGATTGGACCTGGGCAGCAGGGCCAGAGGTGCACAAAACAAGGTCCATTTCTAGAACTCTCAGACCTGCTGACTCCATGCAACGCAGCAGGCAGGTGGGCAGGAACGCCCATGAGGCACCCCCAGGATGCACTGTCCCCCCCCCCCTCGGAAGCAGAGCTCTCATCACCTGTCCTGGACGGACCAGGGAGCCTAGACTGGGCTTCATCCAGCCACTTGTTCTGCCACTCAACACGGATTCATCAAGCATCTTCCATGTGCCATTTCTCTGCTCACAGGTGGTGGGCAGAACAGGGCCCCCCAGGGATGATGACACCCAACACTGGGAACCTGTGTGTCTTACGTTATATGGTTCGGTGAAGGCTCTCAAGCTGGTGAGATGATCCTTTCCTATCCCCGTGGGGCTGATGTCCTCACAGGGTCCTTATCAGAGGGAGGGAGGGAGTCAGAGAAGGAGAGGGGTGACCACATGAAAGCAGAGGTCGAAATGATGCAATTGCTGGCTTTGAAGATGGGGGAAGGGGCTGAAAGCCAAGGAATGTGCGAGGCCCCTAAAGCTGGGAAATGCAAGGAAAGAATTCTTCCTTAGACTCCGGGGGAACCAGCCGCGCTGACAACCTGGATTCACCCCCAGCGAGGCCAGTTCAGACTTCTGAGCAGCCCTGGAAGGTGATGAATGCCTCTGCTCATGTGCGGGAAGAAGCCAAGGCCCAGCGCCCAGCCCTCCCCTGCTCTTCAGCAAACACGGACGGGATGCCCACCTCCTCCTAATCACCCGGGAGTGGCGGCATTGGCTCAGTTCTGAGGAACAAGGTCAGGGCACATCGGCCCGGGCTCCAGCAGGCCCGGGAGCTTCCATCCAGGGCGGTGGGACCACAGGCCGCCCTTCCCCCGGGCTGAAGGTGGAGGGAGAGGCAGCTGTGAAGGCAGAAGGAGGCCACCTGCAAGGTGGAGGCCTCCAGGCCCAGGAAGGCCGCGCTCGGGTCGGCCCGGGTGACGGTTTCCGGTGGCAGGTCCCAACAGGCTGCTGCTGGCTTTGATGAATGAAGGAAAAATGTGCCCGGAGAAGTAGAAGCGGTTCTGGTGACTGGGCAGCCTCAGCGCTGTGTGGCTGCGTTAACTCCGTCCCTCCCAATGTCTCCTCTCCGGATCAGGAGCCCGGCCAGCACCCGAGGGACCCCAACGCTGTGTCTCTCAGGGGAAGCTGGTCCTCTGAGCTTACCTGGATGCTAAGTGGAGTCAATGACACTGACCCCAACAGCAAGAGGAGTTCAGTGGGAGCCTGGGTGGGGTAATTTAGTGACCCTGTGAGTCCACAGTGCCCACGGCTCTTGGTCGGGAAAGGGCAAAGGGACGGTTAACTGTGTGTCAGCTCTGTCGGGCCTCGGTGCCCAGACATTTGTCAGGCACTATTCTGATGTTACTATGCGGGTGTTGTGGATGAGATTAACCCCTAAAACACTGGACTTCAAGTAAAGCAGTTCCTGACCCGCTGCCCTTGGTCAAGTCACGATGCCTGAAAATGGATGGAGTCCAAAGTTTTATGAACTATAAAAAGTATCAGTGGTATACACTGAGTGGCCAGGTTACTATGATCTCTGAACGCATACTAATCTGGCCACTCAGTGTATTTGTATCTCCAATGGGTACCAAAAGTATTCCAGACTTTTGTTGGAGATCAACCACCTCTTTGCCCTGAGCTTTCTATCAGCCAGTGCAAAGGGGAAAACGGATCAGGTGCACGGTTTATAGTATATTTGATATCAAATTAAGTGAGGTACTCAAGGGAAGTACACTGAGTGGCCAGATTATTATGCGTTCAGAGATCATAATAATCTGGCCACTCAGTATATACCCAAAAGATGTGCACGCAGGGGTTGGAATAAGTACATGTACACCATGCTCATAGCAGCACCAGTCACAACAGCCCAAAGTGAAAGCAACCCAATGCCCATCACTGCATGAATGGACACACAAAATGTGGTCCCGCCAGCCCGTGGAATAGTATTCAGCCATGAACAGGAAGGCAGCACGGATGCCTCCTACAGCGTGGGAGAACCTCTGCGTTGCTATGCTCAGGGAAAGACGACACACACAAAAGGTCACCCACTGTACGACTTCATTTCCATGGAATGCCAGGACAGGCACATCCATGAGGCAGACTGGTTGCAGGGGTGGGAGGTGGGGGGGGGGGGGCAGTGAAAATGCTGTGGAGCTAGATAGAGGTGGTCGCACCGCTTTGCAAATGTACTAAACGCTCTGGCTGTGCTCTTACAATGGCTTATTTTATATGGTGTGCATTTCGCCTCAGTACGTGTTTTTTTCATTGATTCCCCAACAGAGGCAAGTCCTACGGCTGCCAGGACCTGAGGTAACACAAGCAAACAGCTGCTTGTTCACTCTCGCAGTCCCACCAACAAAGGGGGGCGGGGGGTAAGCGGCTCACCCTGGGAAACCAGCCACAGGCCCCCACTTTTCACACTGAGTTTTTCTTGTGTTTTGATTTGCCAGTTGTTTTTTTAAAAATATTTTTACTGGGTTTTTAGAGAGAGGAAGGGAGAGGGAGAGGAACATCTATGTGAAAGCAATCCATCAATTGGCTGCCTTCTGCCCACCCTGTCCAGAGGGTTGACCCCAGACCTGGGCATGTGCCCTGACCAGGAATTGAACGAGCAACATCTCATTGTACGGGATGACACCCAACCAACTGAGCCACACCAGCCAGAGCTTGCCAGTTACTCCCGTGGATGTAGTAAAGTCATGGAACGCAGCTATGTGGTGTGAAGGAGTCAGACTAAAGCATTCATTCATTCTTTCATCCATTCATTTCCTCAGTGTTTTGAATGATGTTTACTGCCCAGGGCCATGTTCCCGCCAAGCAGTGTTGGTCACTTACTGTTCTCTTGTTTATAAAGGACAGTGCCCGCAGGTCCACCGCCTTCTCTGTCCCTCTGTGAAGGATGGTGGGTGATGGAGGGAACCGGCCTCGAGGAGAGTGAAAGGGAGAAGGCCTAGAGGTCCCAGCCTGGAAAGTCAGGGCTCACGTGGCCTCTGGGTGACAGACAGGAGGATGGTGCAAACAGGCCAGACCTGAGGCTCAGATCTCTCTATGATGAGAAAGGTCCCATGGCAGGAAATGGAAGGTGTGGTCCATTCACCTCGGCAGGTGGGGCACCACCCACCAGGCCAGACCTCAGGCAGCATTGTCAGAGGTGGGGCCAATCGCTTCCCACTGCCCAGCACGGCCACCAGAAATAGCTGGGTTTGCCTGGTTACATGGGGGCAGCTGGAGGGAACCTGGTCAGGGCCTCAGAGAGAGGTCAGGATTCAAGTCTCCTGTGGTCAGAGGCCTTTGCTTCCTTGGGAGGCTAATCCGGAGTCTGGGTGGAGGGCAGCGAGCAGGAGGAACAAGCTCATTAGGGAGGCCCCACCCGGTTACTCAGCGCCAAGCAAACATTGATTATTCCCACTCGGGGCTAAAGGAACGAGAAGGAACATTCCCTGGTTACGCTGCCTTCCCAAGAAGCCACCACAGGCCTCTGATGTTTATCTGCGTGGAAAGAGAAATCGGTGTGGAGTAATTCCTAAGCCAACCCTTCAATTTCAAATCAATGGAGCAGGTCTTCGGGGTCCGTGAAGTTGTGCATCAGTACCCAGCCCAGTCACCTGCCATAGAATGTTGAACTGATGTTGGAACTCAAGGCAGCTGCCCTAAAAGGCCAAGGCAGAGCCCTGTGATTCCTATAACTTGGGATCCATCAGAGAAAAGGGTCTCCCGCCATCACACCCTCCCTGTCCCTCCTTTTGCATCCCATCAGCAGCCAAACAAGCGTAGGCAGCATGTTCAGTCTCTCTTACATGAATGTGCTTGCTTTTTAATTACATCAGCGAGAACACGCCGTGTAAAAAGACAAAAAGTCAAGAAAACAGACCTGGTTGCCCACCGCCCTCATCCAGCTCCCACCCCGCGGGGCAGCCACACTCAGAGCTTGCAGCCCTTGCCCCCGGTGTTCACCCAGCACGTGCCTGCACTGCCGTCGGCCTGCTTCAGGTATTGCGTTCCGGCAGTGGAAGGTGGAGCTGTAGCTCTTTCCCCATGACCCCACCCACACCCACAGCCACCAGCATAGTTATGCCATCGTTGACAATGAAATAAAAATTCACTATTTATCATATACATCACTGTGACTAGGTCAGCATGATCAGACCCACCCCTTGCCTGTGTGCACTACAGTGAAAACTTTCCTACTACACAGCTGGAAATGTCACATAAAACGTGAGAATTCTTTTAAATGGCTAGATAAACACACCGGGAAGAGTGGGAAGGAAATCTCCAGGGGCCAACGGAGAAGAGGGAAAGGAAGCCCAGCCTGGGGAATACCGTGCTTCAGACCGTGAGACTGCACTGGTCTCTACCAGCGGAGCTCGGGTTGAACATCCCAGGGGCAGGACATAAGGCTGTGGCTATGTGACACCCCTGAAGGGTCCCCAGAGAGAATATAGCCACCTACCAGCAAAAATGAGAAGACCCAAAACGGTGTCTATCTCAGCCTGGGCCATGGCTGGAAAAACAAAACAAAAAAAAAACACCAAAAAAAAAACCTTGAGAAATTTGTAGGGATGACCCGTCCTCTTCAGGTTTGGGATTATAATGTATACAACCTACTTAGTCTGTAGTCTGACACCACGCAACCCAGAAACCAGCAGGAAAGCGGTGACAGGCTGGCAATGCAGCCGGGAATCTTCCAAACCCAACCTCTCACGGTGAAGGGATATCCTCAGCCCGGACATGAAAGATTCCCACAGGTAGAACCCTGCTGAAAATGAGCTCGCAATCCAAAACCGTAAAACACAAGGAAACAATCCCCTAGCAGACCCAATAAACAGAGAAAAGAGGCCCCTAAGAACCTCAGGCAACAGGACTACTAGATTATGGCTTAAACAGGCATGTTTAAAATTATTATAGACTAGGAGCCCGATGCACAAAGATTTGTGCAAGAATGGGCCTTCCTTTCCCTGGCTGCCGGCACCACCTTTCTGCTCCGGCCCCGCCTTCCCACACTGCCCAGAGACCCTGAGCAGCTGGGGCAGTGTGGAATGCCTGCATCGTCACCATGGTGACTATGCAAGCGTCCCACCTGGCCCATGGCCGCTCGGCGCCTGTGTATGCAAATTAACCTGCCATCTTTGTTGGGATAATTTGCATACTCACTACTGATTGACTGGTGGGTGTCGCGAAGGTACGGTCAATTTGCATCTTTTCTCTTTTATTAGTGTAGATGTAAAACAAGGACTTGAACACAGACACTGCTGGGGGCAAATAGGCCGATTCAGAAGCAATGAAGTGCAGATTTTAGAAATGAAAACAATGGCGAGTGAAGTAACAATCTGGACGGTACATTATGTGCAGGTAGAGGCAGCCTCGGTGTCCCACAGTCAGCCCCACTCAGCAACTAGAAGACATAGCTCCTGCTGCAAGTCAGTTATGCAGAAAGTAGCCCAGGGAGGTAAAAAGATGGGAATCTACAGGAAGTTGAGAACTGAAAGAGAAGATGAAAGGAGTTCTGGAGAGAAAAATCACTTTCTCCGAGTGCTGATGGCGTCATTCTCTGGTCTTCCAGCTTCTCCTTGGCTGTGCTGAGTCTGAGGCCTCAGATCATCCCCCTCCACCCCCTGGAAGCTCTAAGGTCACCTCTCCATACCCGTCCTGACGTTCCAGGCCTGCCTCTCCGTCCCAGGTCTGACATTCCAGGGCACCATCCTCATGTCATCGCACACAACTGAGACTTGTGTCCTTTCGTTTGAGGATGCCTTCTTTCTCTGTTCCTGGAACTCCCAGCATTGGGATGGTGGGCCTCCTGGAATGATTCTGACCTTCTTCCCATCTTTTAAAAGTTTTATTTCTCTCATATTAATTTTTTTCCAATTTCTAGTCTCTAAATGTACACACACACACACACACACACACACACACACTCTCTCTCTCTCTCTGGTTCGGTTCCCATTTATTTTAAATCCTTTGTTCTCTGATTTTTTTCCTCTGCTCATTGGGTTGGTTGGGGACGGTGTCTTGGTCTTTCATGGGAGGGGCCTTCTCTGTGTCTAGTGGGATCACTGTTCATTTTCCAGCCACGAGTTAGTAGCAGATGTTTGGAAATCCCGTGTGCATGGGTGAGGCTCATCAATGGGTGAGGCTCATCAATGGGTGAGTGTTACTGCAGGATGCTGGGGGTGGGACCTTTAAGTGTCAGGGCTGCAGGCGTCTTCCTGCTTGGAGGTGCTGGGTGCTGAGAGAAGGGAGAAAGGCTGCAGGGTGTGGGTGGCTCAGTTCTCACCTTCAAGTACATGGAATCAACCTAATTCCTCCTACTGAGCTCCTTCCCCACACCACGCCTGCAGCCATCAAGCCCAGGCATGGCTGATTCAAACTTGACCGGCTTTGATGGAGTAGGGGCAGGGCGGGAGAGCCAGCTGGGCAGCGGGGGAGAGGCCTGGTCTCCCTGCTCCTGGTGGAGACGGTCAGCGGTCCCATTTCTCTCCCATCTTCTCTTCTCCCTTCAGAGTCTGGTGCCTTCACCCCAAAGAGTCACGTCATTATTGTCAGACTCAGCCATCATACATTCCTCTATCACATGGCCACCAATGTTCCAAGTGCATGTTCTCAGTTTCTGTGCTTCTCTCGTTGGGGACCAGGAAAAAACAGTTCACCGGCCACGTGGCCGGCACACATCTCTCCACGTAAGTGTCAACCAGGCCCGGCTGGCCCACGGGTGACAACTTCCAGAAACTGCCCATCAAGCTGGGAACCGCCTCAGCACGTGGGCCAGGTGACCTCCTCACAACCCACCTGTGCCCCGTCACGGGGTGAAGGGAAGCCCGGACGCCCACCCCTGCCGTTACTGTGAAGGGTGTTTGCAAGTCCCTCCTTGGGACACGTCCTCGGTGCCCGCCCTCTGTCCTCCCTCCCCAGCTCCTCCCTTCAGGACGAAGGCCTTTGCTCCTCTATCGGCCCTTCCCGTCCACCCTGGAAAGACCAGCTGGGACCACGCCTCCTGGTTGGGCACCTCGTGTTGGGCACGCCACCAGCACGGGTCCTCCGGCGCCATCCAACATCATTTGCCTCTCTCCTCCCCCCAAAGGCCAAGGTGGGGTCTCACGTGGCTCTGTGCCCTTCCCCGTGCCCCCGGGCAGCCCTCCCGTGGCGAGTCTTGCGTCCTCCATGCGCTGTGTTCCTGGGAGGCGCAGGAGAGGCAGAGGCAGGGAGAACCCTCCTCCCGGGCAGCGGGTGGGCCTCCATTCACCCCCAGGCGGCCACTGCGCGGCTCATCCCCCTCAGCCTCCCAGGAAAGACAGCGAGACAGGCGGTCCCGTGCCACCCGGGGAGGAGGCAGCTGCCGCCCCCGGTTAGCTTTCTCCAGAGCCAGGCCACCTCCCCACCGCAAGGTGCCACCTCCCCACCGGCCTCGCTCAGGGTCCCGCCAGGTGCCACCTCCCCACCGGCCTCGCTCACGGTCCCATCAGGTGCCACCTCCCCACCGGCCTCACTCAGGGTCCCGCCAGGTGCCACCTCCCCCAGGTCTCGTTTTTCCGGTGGCACCACTGGGTCCAGGCAGTGACTCAAGCAGGCAAGACACCGCAGGGAGACGGAATTCTTTGTAGTTGCCACAGAGGGTCGGAGGCTTGTGGAAACCTCCAGGCTCTGTTCCAAGCGACAGCATCCAACCCAGATCTTGTTATACGAAAAGCAGGGTCCCCCAGCACCCCGGGCCCACGCCCTGGGCAGCACCACTCCTGGGGAGCGTCTTACTGAAGAGCTCCACGCCCTGTGTCCTCAGCCTTGGCCCACGCACAGTCCCGCGTGGGGACGAGAGGCAGAGGTCCCCGGCCTGCGGGCTGCTCACCTCCTACTGCAGTTTTCCGCACCGAACCCAGCGTCTGAGCACTTTCTTTAAACGTTGAGCTTGCTTCTTTCGGTGCAAACATCTGTGCTAACGATCCTAGCACTTTCCATGAGCCAGGGAGACAACGCCCTCTTTGCTGGCCTCTTTCTTCATCCCAGTTGCCTGGGCAGCTCCAGAACCTTCCCCTCCTGCAGTCAGCTGGGTGGCCACCCAGCAAGGGGACTGTTCGGCAAGCATTTTCCCGTTATCGGTGGCTTCATCCCCTTCGGTTAGGTGGGTGCTTTCTTAGGTCCCTTGTGGCTTAGGAACACACAGGTGCCCCCACTCTCCTTGGTTAGGGATCCTGGCTCTGTGGGGGACCCTGGCTCTGTCAGGACCCTGGCTCTGTCAGGACCCTGGCTCTGTGGGGACCCTGTCTGAATGGAGGACCCTGGGTCTGTGGGGACCCTGTCTCTATGAAGGACCCTGGGTCTGTGGGGACCCTGGGTCTGTGGGGACCCTGGGTCTGTGGGGACCCTGTCTGAATGGAGGACCCTGGGTCTGTGGGGACCCTGGCTCTGTGGGGACCCTGGGTCTGTGGGGGACCCTGTCTGAATGGGGGACCCTGGGTCTGTGGGGACCCTGTCTGAATGGAGGACCCTGGGTCTGTGGGGACCCTGTCTGAATGGAGGACCCTGGGTCTGTGGGGACCCTGGGTCTGTGGGGACCCTGTCTGAATGGAGGACCCTGGGTCTGTGGGGACCCTGGGTCTGTGGGGGACCCTGGCTCTGTGGGGACCCTGGGTCTGTGGGGGACCCTGGCTCTGTGGGGACCCTGGGTCTGTGGGGGACCCTGGGTCTGTGGGGGACCCTGGGTCTGTGCCTCCTCTTTCAGGGGCCACTGAGTGACTGGACATGACTCTCTTCCTTGCTCCAGAGTTGGTCTGGGGCTTCCCTGGGCCCTGGAGCAGGGTTCTCCTGTGCTGCTGCCTCTAGCAGGGGCCCCCAGAGTCTCTCTCTGACCCACCCACGGTGTCTTCACAGCCACTGGCAACGTCTCCACGGCTGGTCCTTCCAGAACACCACCGCCCTTCTCCCCGGGCCCAAGAGGGGCCCCCTGTCCGTTTTCCTGAGAAAACGCGGACACACGGTCCACACACAACTCCAGTTGTTTCCGTTGTCCCAGCTCCCAGTGGGCTCTCCACTGAGGGCCCCGTGTGAGAACAGCCGTGGCTCTTACCACCCCCCCCCCCCCCACACACACACACCAGCTTCTCCCCTTTCCAGGAAGAGCATCCTGATGTTCCTTTAGGAAACCACCACCTCCACATCCAGGGGTGAATCCACTGCCTCCCCAGCCTGGTCGACCAGAACATTCTCTTCCCACACATGGTTTGGGAACGGGCACAGCCAGGCCGACAGGCAACCATCCTGCATCAGTTCAGAGCTGCCATGAGTTATGAAATGCATCGTTACCTAAAGCATCTTCAAGAGCAAAAAAATGATGCCCATTTGGATGGAAAGAAGCCATGACTCTCAGCTATAAAACTGCAGGAAGAAAAAAGAGTCTAAGAATCTATGAATTCTGTTTCATTTGGGGTTTCGGAAAGGGGGGAGCTCCCTTTCCACCGGGACCCTCCAGCGGAGGCTATTTAAGCTTGGAGATGTCAAGGCCATTGTCCACGGGGTCTGTCCATTAGTGAAACCAACACCGAGGACAGGTGACGTGTGAGCGCCTAGATCCAGCCATTCCTGACACTGTCCCTTTTCTTCGCCATGGGGCCTAAAGCAGTGACTAGTATCACTGCGTGGGACAGGCTGCTCATCTAGCGTCCCTCCTCACCCAGTCACCGGTGCCACTGTCCCCCTGGCCACGCGTTGGTGCACAGCAGGGAGAGGAAACGGTCCAGGACGAGGGGCCGAGGGCCTCCAGAAGCAGCCACCACAATGGGAACTCAGGATCGAGGATTCCCTCCTCTGAATGGCAACTCCCAAAATGCCTGCCGCCTCCTTTCTGCTGCGGGGCCAGCGGCTGCCTTGGCAACACCGCCCACCACACCCACGTTGCTGAAGTAAGTAGCTCATGCTTGGCACCGCGAAATGCCCGTGGCAAACCAAGGCCCAGAGAACCGGAATGGGGTTCAGTGACCTGGAAGAAGATGGCAACTCTTGGCTCCTCGGCGCGGGAGAGGAGCAGCCTGGTGGTGAAGCTGCTGTCTGCGAGGAAGCCTGGAGAACGCAGGGCCACGTGCTGCCCACCATCAAGGTGAGAGCCCAGGAGGCTGGCTGCGCTGCCCTCTGCGCCACGGGGACTTCGGAGCACGCTGCACCCAAGTCCCTACCCTGGGCAGCACACGGAGCCGTGACACCCTGGCGCTGGGTGTGCACACTGTTCCCGGGCCTCACTGCTTCCAGGCCCTCCCAGCAGACAGGCCTGGGAAGCGTGTAACCCGCGAGGATGTACACGCCCACCTTCCATTACGGACCACGGCTTCACACCAATGCCTTCCGCCACAGATTAACGCCCCAGGGTGGTGCCAGGTGATCCATATTGTGTCCACTTCCTCTGCCAGGAGGTTGGTCCCATCATCCTCACCATGTGTGCACAACCGACCCATCCCCGTGTGTACAAGGAACCCCCCTGCCCCGCTGGTGGCCTCGGCCAGCGTCCCTCACACGGGCTGTGCCAGCCTGGTGCCCAGCCGTGCGCCTGGTGAGTTCCCTGGTCTGTGAAATAAGACACGTTCGCTTTTCTTTCCTTTTAAAGAAAAGCCTTTTGTGCCAGGCATCAAGACCTATGACCCTTTCCTCCCTAAAGCTCTGCCCTTTGGCTTAACTCCCCCCTTTCCATTGGGCCCCTCCATCATTTCCCTTTCTTCCTGGAGATAGCAACAGGCTAACGTTACGGTTTTTCTTCGCTCCCCAGGAAATCTGCATTTCCTCTTTTCCCGCTGACCCCCATTCCACGCTTTTCCGTTCAAGAGCACCTTCTGGTTTGAGGACTGCATGAACTTTGCTCGGAGACCTTCCACTTTGGGTCAAAACTGTCTCCTTTTCCCTGGGAGGAAATGAAAGTGAGTCTTACGGTTGATGTGCCGTCTGTTGCTCTGGGGCCAGGAGTCCGGCAGCACACCCTCCGCTAGTCCTTCCTGGGCCCCAGCCCCGGGGCACCATGGGAGAGGCCTGGCGCTTTCCTTCCGTGACGCACTATAAAACCAGGCACATGAAACAAGTAACTTCAAGGGGAGAAGGGAGAGCTGTATTTTTATACATTATCACGTCTGTGGTATTTCTGCCCCAAGTATGTTACCTAAATCAAATCCTGGGTGGAATTAAGACACATCTCAAGGACATGCTGCACAATAACTGCCAGTCCTTCCTTAAAAAAAGGCAAGGCCATGAGGAAGAAGACTGAGGGACAGAGGCTGAGACTCCTGACGGCTGCGCACAGTAGGTCCTGGGCCAGGCAGGAGGAAAGGAAGTCGGTTGTTACTGCTGCTGTGGTTTCTTCCCTATAAAGGACATTCTGAGACAGTAAAATTTAAAACGGACTTATGGATCATATGGTAGTAGCACCTTTATGTTAATTTCTTGATTCTGATGGGTGCACTATGGCCATACAGTAGGAAGTCCTTGTTTTTAGGAAACACACACAAGTGTTTGGGGTCATGGGCACAGTGTCTACAACCTAAACAGATGGGTGGACGGGTAGGTGGGTGGGTGGATGGATGGACAGACGGAGCAAATGAGCTGAAATGTAAAGGGATGGGGAATCTAGGTGAAGGGTACACCGCGTTTTTTGTACTCGTCTCCTACCTTCCCTATACTTGAAAATTATTTCAGGACGTCAAGTGAACAAATGGAAGCAAGGATTCTAAGCGCGGAAAAGGAGACACAGACGTTGGTGTTGGGAGCTTCTTCTACCAAGACCAGACCGTCTCGCTGCCGGTTCACACACAGGTGGCAGGGCCCAGGTCGGAGGCAGGAGGCCTGGTCCGCCTTCCCCTCCTTCATCCCTGCGTGTCCCTGGCTAATTGAGTGCCTGCCCACGATGGCTTTATGGAGGAGCATCTCCCCCCTCCCTCCCCCCGGCCCCGCCCCCATGACCGTCTCAACCTCTGGTTTTCAGAAATCAGACTATTCGAGCTTGTGGCTAAGAGAAAGCAGCCTCGCCGACGTCCACGAGAGCAGAAAAGAACTCAGCTTTATTGACATCGGTACAACAGCAGCACACACAGCACAGTAAAAGCATGAGGCATATTAAAACATAGCCAGCTCGCAGCCGTCTGGATAGCTCCTGTCACAGAAAGGAAGTACCCAGACCACAGATTCACGTTAACATACACGGTATATTAACATCAATCTCTGTATCATACACCACAGACACGTTTGCACACAGGACCACCTCCTGCAGCAAATTCACTCTAAGAACAGTATTGGGGAGGGGGGCCCCACGTGGCACACACAGGACAATGACCAAGAGGGCCAGATCACCACATCTTTTATAGCCACGCGTGCCTGGGGGTCTCCCGGAGCCGCCCTGGGGGTTCCACAGCTCAGAGGTTTGTAAAGGGTCAGAGGGCCCCTCTGACACCCCCCAAACGGCAGCGCTCCTCACAGACGACCTCCTGACCGAACACCGGAGCTGGAAAGGGGCCGGCGAGCTCGGTGGTCCACCTGACCAGGTAATACTGCTTAGAGTCCGAAACTGAGGTTACAAGTGAATTTTTAAATGACTCTTGCATAGTTGGCTCTAGAGTTCAAAACACATTTTATGCCACAGGAAATGCATGAGAGCAATCAGCTGCTGGGAGGCCCGTGGTCGCCACAAGGCCGGCGGAGAGCATCCTGAGCCCGGCAGAGCGGGTCCGGCCGCGGCGCTGTGTAACACCAACCTTACCACTTCACACGCGTTGCTCACACACCAGACCCCCGAAGGACATGAACATCTTTTTCAAAGGTTTAAAGCCACGGTCGACACTGTGTTCGTCGAGGGACAATGTCCCATCACACAAGGGTTCCACGAAAACCTTCTGAAACAGGCGGCCTCGTCCGCCGCTGCAAATGAAGATGGAAGACACGGCTCCTCCCACCCCTCGGCCCGAGGCGGGCCGGCTCCAGGAACCGACCTCAGGAGCAGGAGTACAGCGAAATGATTTCAACCCATCGTCCCTCTGACGCCGGCACACGGATGGGCGGATGGATCAGCACCTTCTGACACCTTCATTCGGAGGGTAACCCGCCCACACCGACTCCGGCACGCACCGAGGGTCAGCCGCTTCCCGACGGCCTGTTCGGTCCAAGTGCCGCCAGCCCATCAACAAGGTGGGGGGTGCCGACCAGCACGGCCCCAGCCTGTCCCCGCCGCGGAACACGACCACGGGACGAACACCCCGCACGGGGCCGGTCTCCCAGGCCGGCGCACTAGGTCTTGCTCCGGCGGAGCAGCGTGGCGGCGGGGCTGTGGCCGCCCTGGAACTTGAGGCTCTGCAGGTTGACGTGCGCCCCGTGCTTGAGCAGCGTCTCCACCGTCTTGGCGTGCCGGCCCCGGGCGGCCAGGTGCAACGCGCTGAGCCCCTGCTCGTCGGACAGGTTGAGCACGTCGGCGCTGACCAGCTCCTCCACCACCTCCGAGTGCCCGCCGGCGGCCGCCAGGTGCAGCGCCGTCTGGTTCCGGGGCCCCCGAGCCAGCACGTTGGCCTTCTCCTCCACCAGCAGCTTGACGGTCGCCAGGTGCCCGTGCCGAGCAGCCAGGTGCAGGGCGGTGCAGCCCTCTGCCGTCACCGCCTCCCTGCTGGCCCCCCGGTGCAAGAGCAGCCTGGCGGTGCTCGTGTGCCCGGTCTCCGCCGCCACGTGCAGGGGCGTCTGCTCGAGCAGGCCGCAGAGGTTGACGTCGGAGCGCAGGTCGATGAGGACGCGGGCCACGCGGTAGTGCCCGCGCTGGGCGGCCAGGTGCAGGGGCGTCCTCCCGTCCAGCGTCTGGGCGTTCACGCTCACGCCCGGCTGCTTGGCCAGCAGCTTGACGATGGGCAGGTGGCCCTGCCAGGCGGCGTAGTGCAGCGGCAGCCAGGCGTCCTTCCCCTGCAGGCCCACGTCGACGCCCCGGCGCAGCAGGATGCGCACGACGCTCTCCTGGCCGTGCTGGCAGGCCACGTGCACGGGCGTGCGGCCCTCGCAGTCCGCCTCGTTGATGGAGGCGTTCTTCTCCAGCAGCAGCCGCGTGCTGCACTCGTCCCCGTTCTGGGCCGCGAAGTGCAGGGCCGTCCACCGGTCCTCGTCCGCGGCGTTGACGCTGATCTTCCGGGCCAGCAGGAGCTCCACGACGCCGCGCGCCCTCTTCTCCACGGCCACGTGCAGCGGCGTGGAGCCCTTCCGGTTGGTCAGGTTGGGGTTGGCGTTGTTGAGGAGGAGCCACTTGACGCACTCCTCCTGCCCCGCCTCCACGGCCACGTGCAGCAGGCTGGCGCCGCCCTCCAGCACCAGGTCCACGTCCTGCGGCTGCAGGATCTTCATCAGCCGGCTGGTGTCCCCGCTCACGATGGCATCCACCAGCTTCCTCTTCTGGACGTCCGTCGTGCCAAGATCTGCGGGGAGAGCGGGTGCGGGGGTCAGACGAGGCCGTGCCCGCAGGCGTCTTTCTCGAAGCCCGGCTGGTGTCCTGACGCCGCCCACTCCTCCCCACGGCCTCCAGGTCGCGTGTTACCCGAAATGGCTTACGTGTCGTGTGGTCCCTGCTGGTTTAATTTTAGATCTAGTGGGCAGACCCCGCGCAGGTCAATGAGTGACCCCAAGGGACTTGTGTCGATTTGCAAAATAAACATCATTCTAGCCACGCTGCTTAGACAAAGGATGTAAAACTCAGGCCCCCGCTGGCTGTCAGAAATGGCAGTGATGGCTAACGGGAGGGAGGGAGGGAGGGAGGAAGGGAGGGAGGGAGGGAGGGAGGGAGGAAGGGGGGGGGCTGGGAGGCTGGGGACAGTGAGGGAGTGGCAGACCAGCCCCGACACCCACAAACCAGCACCCAGAGCAGGGGCCGGGGCAGGGGCCGGGGCCGGGAAAAGCACCCTCTAAAACAAAAACCCACCAAAATTAACATCAAGAGATAAGAAGAGCTGAGACGCGCCCCTCCAACAGGCAGGTGTTATAAGCTCCAAGGATAACTCCTCATTATAATGCGTGGCCACAGTGAATGGGGAGCCGGTGAACAAGAAGTATGGGGGTATTTACCCAGCACTAGGAACGGGGGCATAGGGCTGGCCTCCCCAAGAGAGATCCAGGGTGTGGGGTTCGATTTGTCTGCTGGTTCTGGATGCAACTCGGGGTTTTCAATGTGGAAACCTGAGGTCCGCCCCTGCACCGGTGCCGCCCAGGTCAGACCCTCCCGCACGGCCAGGTGTGTGGCCCATCAATCAACATGAAGGGGCACCGGTTGGGCCAGCGCCCCCCTCTGGGTTTGGGCTCAGGGAGCCAACCACGCCACGGACACCCGGAACCGATCGGTGGTGGGATGGAGAGAACGAGGAGTTACTGTCAAGCCAAGAACCAGGACGCCTCACTCTTGTAGTGGTTCAGGGACATCCATCCCCACACCCCGCCCACCGCCAGCCCCATAATCACGCTCACGATCTCCCAGGGCACAGGGCCCCCACTCACCGCCCGTGGAAGGCTCCCGCTCGAAAGACAGGGACAAGGACCCTCTGGAGGAGAAGGCAGAATCGACCGAGGACACGCCCGACAGCCGCTTGCCGCTGTTGGCCGATGGGAGCTTGGATTCGGAGGAGCTGCGGCTGAGCTCGTCGGGCCCCTCGAGCGTCTGGGAGATGCCGGAGTCCAGCTGGGACAGCAGCTCCGAGAGGCTGTAGTCCTTGTCGAAGGCCGGGGCCGAGGCTCGCTTGAGGGGCGTGGACACAGGCGCCTGCGAGGACGAGCACAGGGAGGTGGGTGAGGCTGCGTCCGCCACCCCAGGGGGGAGGCAGAGGAAGGGAGGGGGAAATGCGGTCCTGGCTTGTCACACTGGGAATGTAACTCGTGCTGTCATACACATGGCCCCCTGGAGCCCAATGACACCGCACTGGCCCAGGGGTGGGAAGACCTGGTAAGGAAAGACTGGCTGGACCAAAAACCGGAAGTCCAGCGCCAGGCTGCCCTGGACCCCGTCCGCACAGGGTATGGCACCCAGCGTGACTGGGACAAAAGATGGAGCGTGGGCACGTGGACAGGCTGAAGCGTGAAGCTGGCTGCTGGGCCGTGTCCATCAGAACAGGGCAGTGCTGGCAAGAAACAAAGGAAAGGGGTGGGACTGGGACTGGGGCTCCCCCAGCTCTCCCCACATTGTCTGCAACCTGCGACCTCTCCTTTGAGCTGTGCCAGTCTGGCTGGGGGCCCGGTCTGGACAAGGGCGGGGCGGGGCCAGCGACAGTGACAACGCTGTGACACACCCTCTACAGCAGCCGTCGCCAACCTTTCAGACCTCACGGACCACCCGTGTTCCGCCGACCACCGGCTGGCGACCGCTGCTCTATATGGCCTCCTCTAACAGGGACAGGGCAGATTTCTGGTGAGTGATCAGAGTCTGGGGCGACTCAGGACTCTTCCCACACCGGGCCCATGTGACCCCAAACCCTCCCTCTTCCGGGAACTGCTGATGTGCTCGGAGCTGGTGTTTGGTGCGCGGAGTCACACCCGCTTGCTGGATGCCTTTCTTCTCCTTGTGGGGTGGGGAGGGCCTGGCTGCCTCCCCGGGACACCTTTGCTCCCCAACCTCACGCCCATGCCGTTCAGACAGCGGAAACGCACACCATAAACGCTCACTTGCACCCCAACTCACACCAGCGGCCGGGGGTGCACTGCCCAACAGCGGATAACGCACTGTAAGGTTAGTTATTACCAGGCTTCGCCTCACAAGTCTAGTATCTGCGTGCACTTAGGGTGACCTGGCCTTGGAGCTCCTTATCACATCTTACATCACCCGTGTGGCACTCACAGAACAAATCATTCATTCGTGAGAAGATCCCCAAGACAGGGCTGCAAGACAGGCAGATCCCAGAGCCCAGGGGCGCCACCCCACCCCCAGCCAACAGGGCCCGGCAGGGCTGGGTCAAAGGACATCCACCTGGCGGCATTCGCTTTCCAATGGCACAGTTCATTGGTAACCAGACAGGCGGTGGGGACGGGACCCAGTCAGGCAGGAAGCGTCTGGGGCACCGAGCCTGCCAGGGGACGGGCCGTCCTGTCACTGGGCACGGGACTCCCGGGACCGACTGAGGTGAGTGGGGCTCCCAGGGAGGCCGGGCCGCAGATTGAGGGCACGAGGGCCCAGGCCGGCAGGGGGGTTTGTGGAAAAGAGGCCTTGGGTTGGAAAAGTCAATCCCCACGCAGCACAGAGGCCCCCTCGGGAGTCCCCGTACCTCAGTCTTGGGCTCCGGAGGGTCTTTCACATCCAGGTCCTGCGTTGCCTCTTTCACCTCGTCGTCGGGTTTCTCACACAGGTCCTCCGTCTCCGACGTGATTTCTTTTGGGGAGAAAACAAAGAAGGGCTTGTCACCTGGACAATGACCTCCGCATACACTCCATACGAACGTGCCACCTCAAGGAAGGGACGGGGACAAAAGAGGTGACGCCCCAGGGCATCCACAACTCAGGGACCCGGGCAGCACTGGTCTCTCCACTGCTGGCCCCGGCTGAGCCCACAGGGCCTCCACACGGACCAAACCGGGGCCTCCGTCAGCAACTTCTGCAGGTCTCACCTGACTCGAGGAGGAGTCCAGGGGTTCCAGATCCCCAAAGAAGCCTTCAAGAGTGGGGAGGGGAGAGTGCAAGCCCCCCCAGCACCCGGCACATGAGCCCCCCCCCATTTGTGTGTCCCCCTGTGCTTTCAATGCAATGGTCAGTTTCCATTCCATCAGGATCTCTTCCCAACCAGACGACACACCCGTTCCCTGGGGACAAGACCCCGAAAAAGGGCAAGGCCGGAAGTCACCCCACCCCTAAAAGAGGCACCGCTGTGTGTGAACCTGAAATACCAAGCACAGGCGCCCCTGGGCAGCAGGCCCCGCCCCGGGCTGCAGCGGGGGTGGGCGGCTAGAGCTGACGTGCATGTTCCAGTTGCCCATCCCGGCCCTGGCACCGAGGGCCGGGGGCAGGTGCCAAGGCCAAGCCGATGCTGCAGGGCTTGCTGGGGACACCGTCTCTGCACGGCCTCCTCCCCTGGCCCTCTCCCCAGCCCCGTCCTGGTCCTCTCTCCTGGGACACCAGCAGCTGGACCGAGCAGCCACGTCTGGGAGCGCTGCACCGGGCGCCGTCTCCGGCCTCACCTTGGAAGGTGGGCCGCTCGCGGGGGTCCCCGTGCCAGCATCTCTGCATGAGGCGCAGCAGGTGGCTGCAGGCCCGCGGCCTGGCTCTGCAGACGGGCGGCAGCTCCGGGCGGTGGCCC
Source organism: Eptesicus fuscus (assembly GCF_027574615.1). Taxonomy (NCBI): domain Eukaryota; kingdom Metazoa; phylum Chordata; class Mammalia; order Chiroptera; family Vespertilionidae; genus Eptesicus; species Eptesicus fuscus. The sequence continues at coordinate 6,685,310 of NC_072475.1, forward strand.
TTCACCACCTTCACCATGATGTGCAGGATGTTCTTCTCGTCTGCAAGGGAAAGGCACACGCGTCAGGGCGGAGCGGGCCCTTATCTGGAGGGAACACAGCTGTGGGAAGCGCCAAGGGGCATGTCTGGGGCCTGTCCCTGCACCTCCTCAGGCCGTGGCCTGGAGACCCCTCGATTCTTCTGAGAGCGCAGGGCTTCCGTTAACCTTATGTTCTCGGGGCACGTCTGTTCTTCCCTCCCAGCATTTAGAAATGACCCAGCAATGGTCAGTTTCACACCCTGGGGTGTGCAAATAGGAGCCTTTTCCCCCAAAATTCATAACATGGGGCCCCACCTGTCCACCTTTCCAACATCCTTTAGAGACACACTTGGGCTCATTAGCATATCATCATCATCATCATCCTGGTCACAGGCTGAGGGGCCCCAGGGGACCCTCAGCGGGTCAGATTCCTTTCTCTGCTCATCCTACATCCAGTCCGTGAAGCTGGATTCCAGGAGTCTGGCCCCCGCCTGACCTCCCACCCCCACAGCTCTCCGCTTTCCCACGGAGCGCCCGAGTCCGCGTCCGGGCAGATCAGCAGGTGTGGAAAATTGGCCCGACGTCCCGACCGCTGCTAGGATCCGGCTCTGATGTTTTGTTCCACTTCCCCGTTACGTCTTGTGCAACAACTCTCTCAGGTTCCTACACATTATTTCCATGAGAACTCAGACTTCCAAAAACCCAGCGTAAACTAAACACCTGGAGGATGTCCCGCTCCCACGCAGATGGGAAAAGTCCACCAGACGCCTTCTGCTCCCGCACCTTGAACTCGCCTATCTACCAAGCAATAGAGCACGCGGGCCTGGCCTCCCGATGTCAACATCAGGCACCTGGCCTTGGGTGTCACCTCCACCAGATAATTTCAGGCCAGACTAGCTCGCTGCCACCCATAAGTAATCCAGACCATGGACCTCCCAGAGGAGGGGCGTTAGGAGACCGGGTGCCGGGTGGAAGGACAATATGGCCAGGATCCTACAACGGCCTCGTCTGCGTCTCAACCGGCAAAGGGACCTGGGGCCCCAGGGTGACTGTGACCTGCCCTTTTGGGAATTATTGGTCAGGCCACAATATTAAGAGTGGCCCAGATACGCTTACAGAGGAAAAGAAACTCTCCAACGAGGCAAAAAAGTGCCTGACTTTTACAGTCAGTGTGGCACCAAGTCGAGGCGCTAAAGCTCTGAGGACAGAAAGCAGATCAGCGTTGACAAGCGGGGAAAGCACTTCGGCTCCGGAGCGGGTGCTGGTGACCCGGGTCACCCATTTGTGTCAAAACCACTCAGTGATCCTGGCACCGGGGGCCCAGCACTATGAATGGACTTCACGTGAGCAAACCGTGCATTTAAACATGGTTAAGGTGGTCAATTTCACGTTATGTGTATTTTATCACAATTAAAACTTAGAAAATGTTAAAAAAGGAAAAGAACTGGCTGGAAATAACCACAACCGGCCAATGCGCAGGCAGGCAGCAGATGAGCAGGCGCTGGGGGCTGGGGTGGGGGCGGCGGAGTGACTGCTTAATGGGCACAGGGTTCCTTTGGGGGATGAGAATGTTCTGGAACTAGATAGTAGCGGTGACTGCACAACACTGAATGGGCCAATAAATGCCACTGAACTGTACACTTTAAGTGGTTAAGACGATCGGTTTTATGTGTGTGTAGTACATCACACACGCAAAGAATTCGCTGACACCTGAAAACCCCACTGAGCACCGCCCTTGGGGTCTGTGCCTCTTCCTGCACACGGATGACACCCCCAGAACACTTTGTGGGCACGCCGGACCACCTGGTGGGCAGGACAGAGCAGCCCCGCTCCCTCGGGGCAGCCCCCCGGGGGCATGTGACCACGGGCACGGCTAAGGTGGAGAACGAGCCGCACAGCCTGCCGCCACTGTCCCGGGGGAGACAGCGGCACCGCCCCCCAAACTACGTCCGCTCACCTGCAAACGGCTTCTTCTGCGTCAGCACGCCCCAGACCACGATGGCGAAGCTGCGGGGAAACCGCAGGTTAGTGTCTGTGATAGAGCGACAGCGCTCGCGCGAAGCAATTCGTGTGAAGAGAGCCCCTCCGGCCTTCACAAAAGAGAGACGGCACCAGACGCTTCTCGCGGTTTATTTTAAACAGGCACACGGCCGGGGCACACGTCCCACTGGTGGCTCGGATGTTCAGCCAGCGAAGCTGTACGTTCCAACACCACGCGGGAGCCCCCAAAACACTGCCCCCGTCAGCTCGTGGGCAGAGGGGCCCGTGCCGGCTGACTGCACCACGACCTTCCTGCCAACCCTGGGCGCCCCGTGCCGACTGCGGCTCTGGGCCTGGCGCGGCTTGCCCATGAGGGTCCATCCAGGGCCGAGAAAGGGCAGGGAAAACATGCCGGCAACCACGAGCCCTCCTGAGCCCTTCCTGGTTGCTGGAAACCATGCACGGGGTGTGGCCAAAGGCTCACAGTTGTGAGTCGGCAGAACGGCTTATTCTTGTATTATTGTTTATTAATCACTGTGCTATTTTTTTATACGAACAACAGTAAGCCTCTTTTTGCCCCACCCTGTATACATAATTTAAAAAAGTACTCTGGAGACACCAACAAATAGCTCAAGCTAAATTTAAAAAAATACGTCTATGAAAAAAACAGGAGTCCAAACCCTGAGCCCCACCCCGCCCTGCGTGGACAGCAGCTGTTGACAAGAAGTCTCCATTGAATATTAATGAAAACCTAGGCATTCAGACTTTGAAACTCCCCGCTCTAAAATAAATAATCGGATTCCCCTGAACCCTGCAAGCTGTGGCAAGCACCCCCGTGCCATTCGCCAGCAGCCTGCAGCTCCGAGCCTGCTCAGCGCACGCACAATGGTTTTATTGTCAAACCAGTCCGCCAGGGCTCGGGCAGGGACAGGGACAAAAGGGAAAGCTCGGGCGCTGCGGGGCCTGGGGCCACAGTCACCGTGCGTCAGACAGCAGCCACAATGAGGGGCTTACGTGCCTGCGTGCGGCCTCCCTCCCGCTTTTCTTCTCCCAGAACCTTTGTCATCAGGACCTTTACAATTTGGAACGGGGAGGCCCGAACGACTCGGGACCTGTGTGCACAAGAATGTTTAACACAGGCAATACCTGCCTATGTAGTCAGGGACACTGACCTCTTCTCCCTCTGAGTGTCAGATTAAAAAACAACAACAGCCAATGCAACAATAGCCATTCGGTGTGAACGGATCAAAACGATACCCATGTTTTTGTCAGAATGGCAAAAACACCTATTTTGGGGTGTGCCGCAGAATTTTAGTAATTAAGTGTCTGTGCCCCGAGGGGAGAAAGGCTGGAGGTCGCTGCTCTGGTGCACGATGCACTGACCTCGTCTACAAACAGGCCGTGGCTGTCGCTGTCCCTGGCGAAGGTAAGTGACGCTAGGAGGTGCAGGCTGCTGGGCCCCAGGGACCGGGTGTAGGAGAGCCTGAATCACAGACACTTACAGCAGCAGGTTCTTTCCACAGACAAGATGCACAACCCACGGTTTAAAGCGAGTTTCCAGCGCGGAAGTTGTCGGCCTGTTATGTAACTGGCCCCAGTGGCACCAGCCATTCACATCCTCCGCCCTTGGCCAGCATCAGGCACATCCTGTGTTCCCAGGAGAGTCTGTGTACCCGGGGCAGCCTGTGTACCTGGGGCGGCCTATACCCACCGGCTAACAACCCCAAACCCTTTCATTTGGACTGAAGCTCGTATCTGATGGTAGCAAGGAGTCTCTGGGAAAACTGCCCTTCAGAGCATGAAGAATGGGGGCAGAGAGACCCCGCGGCCTGACACGCATGGGGCAGGGGCTGCACAGCTGTACACACCTGTACACGTCGTGCTTGGTGTCAAAGAGCCGGCTCTTCTCTCGGATGCGCTCGGGAGGCAGGTAGGCGATGGTCCCGAACAGGCCGTCCATGCTGAGGTCGTGTGAGTGGGACAGCCCGTTGCACTTGGCCAGCCCAAAGTCAGAAATCTGCAACAGAGCGGGCAGAGGCGGCTCAGCAGGCGCCGGGGCGCCGTGCCGGGCGCTGCCCTGCGGCTGCCACTTCAGAGGCCTGGTCAACATCCCCGCCACGTCTGACCGTCCGGGTCCCTGACACCCTGGGAGCGAGCCATGACCGGTGCTCCCTCGGCGGGTGGGCGGGCACGGAGGCTTAGGAAGACCAGGTCTGAAGCCGTTAGCAGCTGATGGGTGGGGGGAAATGACGCTTTGAGGAAGGAATTCACCGGGAGCAAGAAACCAGGAGAATCGTCGCCTGCCTCTGCCAGGCAGCACGCTGCCGCTGTGGTCGACAGCCCACGTCGGCATGAGGGCAAAAGGCAACGCTTAGCGTTTCCGGGTTTGCAGACGACACAGGAAAGCGAGGCTGACCAGGCTGGTGCTCAGCAATCCGGTTCCACAACCGGGCCAGCTGGGCAGGCGGGCAAGTGGCAGCAGGCTCTTTAAAGGGAACTGCGCCTTCAGGAGCCCTTTAAAGCGAGCAGAGCACACACCACAAAACCCTCCTCCACCGGAACGTTCTGTGATCAACAGACGCTGCGGACTCCTCCACCAAACGTGGCACCCAAATCAAGGACGGAAACACGTCTCCTCCGTCCCAGGGGCTACCCGCCTGGCGGGGCGCCGGGAGCCCAGCCACTGGGCCCACCTGCACCTCCTCGTCTCCTTTGCACAAAGGGGTCCCGACAGCTCCCAGACCCCCCACTGGAGGAAGTGAAGCCACACAGACTCCTGGGGGGACCCTCGCTGCCCCTCAGGCCCCCACATCCTCGGAAGCCGCTGAAGCGCTGTGTGTGGGCCACAGGCGCTGGCATTAAGGGGCTCAGAATCCACATGGAAAACAGCCCCTTTATGTTCTCCTTCGAGGTGTATCGAGTCCTGTAAGCCTCCCAGTCAGCTCCAGGCTCCTCCCCAAACACGCCTGTGGAGCGACAGGAACTGGGGCTGAGCCAGGACTTAACTCTGGGCTCACTGTGCCAGCTCACGGGTGAGCCAATGTCCCGATGGCATCATCACCGCGGAAGGCAGGGAGAAGCCAGGACCGGCGGCCCGACCCCTCAGGGTCCTCTGACCACCTCTGCAGGGAGGTGATGGGAAGAAAGCCTGCAAGAGTGGACCCGCCCTCTGTTTCTGTGGCCAGGCTGTGCCGGGCCTGGGTCCACAAGGGCAGCCAGCCTGGGCATTTCTGGGCCCCTGGCAGCTGTCCGTTCCCTGGCCTTCAAGAAAGTCCCCACTCTGGAAAGGAAGCGCCAGTTCCCCAGAATGAACCCATCACCCCGACCCTGCAGAGCCATAGCAGCTCACGGCCATGCCCCATGCCGGCACCTTGGCACCCACCGCCCCACCTCACGGGCAGCCTTTTCGCATCATGTCTGCCACTTTCCCACATAGCCAACAGCTTTAAGCGCACTTGGTGGAGGAAAATTAGCATAAATTCTATGTTGAAAGCTCTGACATCAAAATGCAGACTCAGAAATCAGAATTCCCTGATGGCCGCTGACCCTCCGCCTGCAGAGTTCTCCCCGCGCCCCCTGCCCTTTTCCACCTGCCGTGCAGGGCCTGCCTGGCCTGTGCTCCCCCACCCACCCCCTGCTTCCTCAACAGCGGGTAGGGGCCACCCCTGTGAATGGCAAACACCCGTCCAGCTGGACCGGACCCATGCGGGGCGTGGCCAGGGCTGTGCTGCCTGAGAAAGGCCCTGTAGACCAAGGGGACCAGGACCCTCAGAATCTTCCGGAATATAGTCTCGTCTGGGCAAACTGGGGCAGAGGCGAGCCTGAGGCTTTAAACAAAGTTATTTCGTCTTCAGCTTGAAATGGGTCTACTCCTCATACATCAGAAATAGCATGTTAATATTATTTAGTTAATATTATTTAATTAACATTATTATCAAGTATTAATTGAATAGCGTCTCTAATACACTTAGCAAAGCAGATGGCTGCTGTGAGATCTCCCGCTCGGATCACCCTATCTGTGGACAAAAGGTCGCCTTCGGGGCCCCAGGGCAGGCTGACACCTTATCTCATTTCAGGATTCTAGAATAAAGGTTTATTGCTTCAAATTACCACCACTGCAAAGTGCCCAACTGGCCAGGCAATGTCTTAGAAGCTCAAACAAGGCCCCGTGCCCTCCCACACCCTATTATCGATTTCTGAGAATGCAAGGTGCGAGTTATGTAAGTCCAGTTTTCTGTTTGTTTGGGGCTGTGCAAGGTGACGAATGTGCCTGATTCAGCAGGAGTCACAGAGAAGCTGCCACTCGGGCCTTTCGGGGTGCCCTGGGCGTGGAAGCAGCAGCGACACCTCGCTCTCCCTGCACGGAGACAAGTCCACGCAGGCTCCACCCCACTCCCGGCTCAGCCATCCTAGGCTCCTAATAAGGCCCCACTCTTGAAGGAATCCTCCCTCACCTAGTAAACTGGCAGACCACGCCAGGCCCGCCAAGCCAGGTGCTTATCAGGAGAGAGAGGAAAGGTCACACGGGCCCCGGGAGAGCCAGTGCAGAAATGACCTACAGGGACAGCAAGGCCACGGTGCCGGACAGCCGACACCCCACTCAGCTCCTCACCGAGCCGGCATGAGGTGCCTGCCGTAGACCCGGCGGGGGACCCTCCCTAGATACATGGCAACGTCCCAGACGTGGGAAGATGACTACCTACTGGCCCCCAAAATGCCGACACCAACGACACCAACCCTCAGGAGCACTTCCGCGGGCCAAGCACTGACCCCTCACAATAGGGAGGTCTGACCCCACCCGTCAGGGGACAGCCCGGGAGGAGGGCTGTGCTGAGGAGGACACTCGGAAGGAAGGGGTCACTGGGGCTGTCTAGGGATGCCCACACATTCCACACAACTGTTAGGAGGGTGGGAGGGAGCGGGTTGATAGGAAAGCCCAGCCAGGCCCATTAGGGCCCGGGACTCTGGGGCCACCTCAAAGGCACGTGCTGCAGACACACCTGTCCGAGTTCCGGGTGCCCGCCCGCCAGCCCTAAGAAAAGCATGTTCCCAGCAGCCTCCAGCACAACACCACTCAGCAGTCATGAACGCTGCGTGCGGGAAAGGCCTCCCCACCCCCCTACTCCTCCTGTTCCCCCAAAACCCAGCATTTCCGATTTTTCTTGGGCTGCTTCCTCCACCTAAAGGCTCTTCTGCCTGCACCCCGCTGCCGACAGCAGAGAAGTCTGATGCTCTATGGAGACTCGGCCCCACCCCAAGCTGGGTGAGCCTGGCCATGACTTAACCCTCTGAGCCTCAGCTCGGCGGGAGCTGGGGGCCACCGCCCACTCGGTCCCCCGCTTTGACCATCGGGGCAGCTCCGGCAGGCAGGGCCTCTGGCACACAGCGGGGGCCTGTCACCACCTTCCCTTTCCTGTATGCGGTCACGTTTGCGAGCTACGGTGTCATCTGCACTGGCCCCCACGGGATCGCACACGCTAGTGAGAACTGTCATGTCCGTATGTGCAGGCTGCGCCACTGACCACAAGGAAACCGGACAGGGCAGCTTCCGTCCCAGCTAAAACCTTGTTACGAGCGACACCTACTTAAGGGACAGCTTGTAATCAGTGTGCAAAGTGAAAACAGCATTTCCCCACGGCCTCGGGCTGGCTCAGCCCGGACAGGTGTCTGCTGTGTAGACTGGCCCAGGGAGCGGCCGTGTGTGGGCCACCCAGTGCCACTGACCTGTCACAGGGGAGAAAGACGAGGAAGCCAGGGGCAGGGCGGGACTGAATGGGGTCCCTCCTCCTCAGGCCAACAGGCAGGGGTCCTGCGAGCGCAGCAGATCAGCCACGTGTCAGAGCACACAGCTGAGTCCCTTCGCCCGGCCCCAGCGTGAACCAGAGGACGCAGGCCAGTGTGGATGAATCCTCTCACTCGTGCGGGATGAGGGGGAAGGGCCTCCCGAGCAGGTGAGCATCCCCGTGTGGGGAAACCATGAAGAACCCAGCACACGAAGGCCTGCCAGAGACACAGTCACAGACACACAACCTGACACACAACAGACAACACGGCCAACCCCCCCACGCCCCGATCTCTCACCCCATTTCCTAGAGGACATCCACTAAGACCAGATCCGCAAATCCACAATCTCTTTTGCCGGGGTGTGCAGAATTTAGAGCCAGGTTCCAGGATTTGGGGGTGTGACCCGTGTTGAGTCCACTCACACCAGCCATGACAAGACAGGGGATTCCAGACATCCTCGGGCTAAGAGAGGCCTCTCTGCTCACGCTCTCTTCCACGAGGACCACATCCTCGTCCGCCCTCACACTGCCCGAAGGTTCCCCCGAACCCCGAGTCCCCCTGCGCTCTTCCGGCACTCACCGCCTCACCCCAGACACACAATTCCTTCAAGAGTGGGGCCTTATTAGGAGCCTAGGATGGCTGAGCCGGGAGTGGGGTGGAGCCTGCGTGGACTTGTCTCCGTGACAGGGAGAGCGAGGTGTCGCTGCTGCTTCCACGCCCAGGGCACCCCGAAAGGCTCGAGTGGCAGCTTCTCTGTGACTCCTGCTGAATCAGGCACATTCGTCACCTGACTACCAACTCCAGGTGGCTGGCCTCTGGGTTCTAGTTCTGCTCTTCTTCCTACTTTTGTTTTATAAGCTCACCAGAAACAGAATGAAAAAGAGCAGCCCTCACAGGCCTCACGTCACTAGAACAGAATGAGCCCCATCAGAGCCCCGTGCCAGGACTGCAGCTCCATCTCAGAGCACCCCTCATCCCCTCCGCCCGCCCCTGCAACCAGCGAGGGGGTACAGCCTGAAACTACATCTCACACAGAGATGGCCAACCCCCCCACGCCCCGATCTCTCACCCCATTTCCTAGAGGACATCCACTAAGACCAGATCCGCAAATCCACAATCTCTTTTGCCGGGGTGTGCAGAATTTAGAGCCAGGTTCCAGGATTTGGGGGTGTGACCCGTGTTGAGTCCACTCACACCAGCCATGACAAGACAGGGGATTCCAGACATCCTCGGGCTAAGAGAGGCCTCTCTGCTCATGCTCTCTTCCACGAGGACCACATCCTCGTCCGCCCTCACACTGCCCGAAGGTTCCCCCGAACCCCGAGTCCCCCTGCGCTCTTCCGGCACTCACCGCCTCACCCCAGGCCCCACGGGAGGCCCTACCTTGACGTGGTAGTGCGCGTCCAGCAGGATGTTTGCGGGCTTGAGGTCCAGGTGCAGCAGCGGCGGGGACATGCAGTGCAGGAAGTTCATGCCCACCGCCGTCTCGTGGATGATGCGGAAGCGCAGGTCCCACGGCAACGGCTCCGAGGCCAGCAGCTTCTCCAGGGAGCCCGTCTCCATGAACTCCATGACCAGGCCAACAGGATCGCGGCAAATGCCGTACACAGGCAGGATGTATCGGAACTTGGCCATCTCCATCTTCTTGGCTTCTTCCAAGAGCTCCAAGCGCTCCCTGAAAAAGGGTCAATGGCATGAGCAACGCACGCTGGTCACCTGGCCACCGCACAGAGCACCGCGGCCAGAGAAAGAAGCAGGTCCACAGAGCTGACAGATTACTAACACATGCACAGGAGCTCGCTTTAATGTGGCGGGATTAAGTGCTGGGCTGCCCAAGACCTTCAGCTATCCCAGCACACCTGATTATTATCGGAAAGCCACAGGCAGCACGGAGCCAGTGCCCGCGCCGGGACCGAGGGAGGAGGTGGGTGCTGGGAATCCCTTCTGTTGGACGAGGGAGGAGAAGTTTAGGCTCCACTGAAAGCTGCAACAAACTACCCACATGAAGAATCTATCCCACCTTTTTTGTTGAGGCCAGCCATTTAGGTGGCCCAGCTATTCCTAAGTCCAACCCCAAACTTAAACCAATGGCACATCCGTCTAAAGCAGGGGCTGCAGAATGCTGCCCAAGAACCACTTTTTGTAAACCATTTTTTAAATGTATAGTAAAATATACACAATATACTCTGTGTTGTTTTAACCATTCATAGGCGTATAACACAAAGGCATCACATACAGTAGCCATGCTGTACAACTCTCACCACTATCTACACGCAAAACTTTTGCATTATCCCCAGAAGAAATTCTGCACCCATGCAACGTAACACTTCCTCCCAGCACCCACCCTGCCAACCACTTCCCTGCTTTCTGTCTCTAGGAGTTTGCCTACTCTAGGGACCTCAGCAGTGGAATCATACAGTATTTCAGTAACTGGGCCTGTTTCACTAATCACAATGCTTTCAACTGAGGTCCACCTGTGCTGTGGCGCATACCAAAACTCCACTCTTTTCATGGCTGCATGATATTCCATCGCAGGAACACCCCCATCGCGTCGATCCACTCCCCTACGGATGGACCCCCGTGTGGTGCCCGCCTTTCGGCTATTGCAGGGATGGGGAACATCAGGCCCGCGGGCCGTAGGAGGCCTGGCGAGATCATTTGGTCCGGCCCTGCCGAGGCACGGAGGGTGACGTAATTAAACGTTTGACCAACGACAGCAGGCTCGTTTTTAAGCTGGTAATTCTGTGTGGCCTGGGAAGGGTGTTATAAATATCCCAATGGCCCTTGGCAGGAAAAGGCTCCCCGCCCCGGGCTACAGTGACTAACGCTGCTGGGAAGGCGTGATGGACAAGTATCTGTTCGAGTGCCGGCTTTCACTTCGGATACACATCTAGGAGTGAACTGTTGGGTCATGTGGTGGTTCTATGTTTAGCCTTTTGAGAATCTGCCAAACAGCTGTCCAGAGCCTGCTCGTCTTCCCGGAAGGCAGTCTCACCATTCATGTGGCTGTGGCTGCATGCGCACCCCAGGCAGAGGTGAGCAGTTGCGACACAGACCCCGCGGCCTACGTAGCCCGAAACACTGACTCTCCAGGCCTTCCAGAAGGTGTGCAACCCCTGGGCTAAGGTCACTGCCTGGAGCAGCCTGCGGAGTTTCAGACTAGCTCCCAGGCCTTGGTGGGTGTTAGCATTTTAGGTCAAAGGCTCAGAGCGCATCCAGGAAAGAGGCCAAATCCTACGAGGACAGGGCTTGACCACAGGTGATGCAGGTTGGGGGTTCCCAAGCCCAGGTCCTGGAGAATGGGTCCTGGGTGGGTGCTGGGGAGCCCGCCTTCCCAATACGCTCCTAAGGAAAAAGCCCAGAACCACAAGCCCAGACGTGCCACGCGGAGCTGGGAGCACGCAGGCAGCAGGCTGGGGCGGCCTCGAGGACCCCCCAGAATGCAGACTCCAATACAAGCAGCCCTGCCCCTAACCCAAAACAGGCTAGTTCCCACCACAGGCTCTTCCAGAGCTTGGCTGCACCTGCCCGTCACCTGCCCCCTCCCCACTCCCTGGCCTACTACAGGGTCCTGCTGGAGAGTCCGTTTCTTATGGATCTGCCGCCCCTTTGGGACCACCACACGCTCCCAGGCGTCCCCGACAGTTAGGAAAGCACTGCCCAGGGAGGAGGCGGCCAGCAAGGAGGGGCCAGGATCACACTGTTTACCAAAGGCTGCAGCACCCGAGCTCAGCCGGCACTCAGCTCTCCCGGGGACACTCCCATTCAGGCCCCGGGGCTCGGCAGGAGCTCAGCCCCTCTGCCCGCCCACCTGTCCAAACCCGCTGGGAGCCGAGCCCCATGAGAGCGCCCGGGAGCACACGCCAAGGGGCTGCGTGGTGGGGTCTGGGGAAGGATCCCTGTGTGCAGACCTGTGATGCTCACCCAGGGACGACCTCGCCCGCAGGGGACCATGGGCACTCTCTGGAGACATCTGGGTGTCACAAATGGGGGCTGATCCTGGCATCCAGTGGGCGCAGGCCGCCAGGGATGCTGCTCAGCACCCTTCAAGGCACAGGTCAGCCCCCAAGACACAAGTGCCGACGGTGCCGTCTGAGAACCCCGGCACAGACCAAGTCAATGCTTTGTCAGCCAAATTTAAAATGAGCCACGAGTCTGGAGTCACCCACTTAAACACGCCCAGCACTTCCTTGAACTTTAATCCGTCTCTAATTAAAATGCACTTACTGACTAGTAATTGCTGAGCACCTCCTCTGTATTAGAACTGATGATAAAGAGAGCCCTTCCCGGCCTTCACCAGGCTCACCTTCCAGGGAGAAGATGGAAAATGACACCAGATCAAGAATCATGGCTGAGAACCGGAGCACTGTGAAGAGGAGGTGCAGGGCCCAGGGGAGACTTTATAGAGGTGGCCCCTGACCAGAGCGGGGGAAGGGCAGCGAGGGCTCATGAGGGACTCAGATGGGCGGCGACCTGCTCCAATCCCAGGCTGGGGAGAATCCTTCAGACTCCAAGACTGACTGGATGTCGGGGAGCGAGGCAGCAAGGGCCACCCTGATCTCCTGGGGTTCCCCATGTATGATGCAGCAGCCGAGGGGGGAAGGGGGGGATGGAGGGGTCGAGAGTTTGGTGTTTAACAGGCTCTGGAGTGGAGAAGAACCCCACTGGCCTTAGAAACAAGTGCAGCACGAATGGGGAGTGCACCATGACATCGCTACAAAACAGAACAGAGTTCAGCCTGACGTGCGTCCTTAGCGCTCTGCTCACATCACAGACCCAGCCAGTTCATGGAGAGCAAGACGTCCACAGAGGGCCCTGCCAGCTTGCGGGGCCCCCGGGCAGGGCTGTGAGCTGCTCCCCCACTTTGGCAGGACCTCAGTAGGGTCCCTGCCTGGCCCGGGCCAGCCAGCCCCTCCCTGCGGCCTAGCACAGAGCCAGGCTTGGGGGTGACACAGACACCCACCCCTAACCCTGTGCCATCTGAAAGGGGGAAGGACTGGCACGAAGGTCAAGCATCATTTAAAAGGAAGCTGGTCACTTAAGAAGGAGAGAGAAAACGACACCCCTGAGCCGGCTCCTTTCTCCGCCCGGGGGGGGGGCGGGGCGGGGAGGTTTGTTATCTACACGACACTGGCCCCACGACACCGCTAAGGACACGCACTCCCTGCTGTGCAGCTGGGGGTCTGCATGTGCTGCTACTCCCTCCCTTCGTTAAGAACCAGCTCTGCCCTAACTGCATAGAGTGTCAGCCTGCGGACTGAAAGGTCCCAGGTTCGATTCCGGTCAAGGGCATGTGCCTTGGTTGCGGGCACATCCGCAGTACGGGGTGTGCAGGAGGCAGCTGATCGGTGTTTCTCTCTCATCGATGTTTCTAACTCTCTATCCTTCTCCCTTCCTCTCTGTAAAAAATCAATAAAATACATTAAATAAAAAAAAAAAAAGAACCGGCTCTGTGACCCGTCTGCTCCTATTTCCTGGTGGGCCCTTCCTGGGGCCCCGTGCCCACGGGCACTGGCACGGGCCCCGCTGCAGGATGCGGAGACCCGCTTCCAGGGCACCGGGCGGGTCTGGAGCGCAGGTGTCCGCAGGCTGGCCCCGCGGAGGACCATTTCCCACCATCACAGACATGCTTACATGAGTCCCCTCTGCCAAACCCGACGGAGAGCAAACCCGTGTGAGGGCAACGCCAACTATCCAAAGGCTGAAGGTCTGATGGAGCAAAAGCTCCCAGCCACTCTGCAAAGAACGATTTCTTCCATTTGCCCAAAGGGCTTAAAACCTAAAACCCGGGTGGCTTCTGATCGCTGAGCTCATTAACACATCACTCCTCCCTCCCACCTCGAGTTCAGCCAGTTCGTGGCTCTCGCCCCGGCCCTTCACCAGACTGAGACCCCGTTCACCGCAGTTTCAAAAACTCAAATAGAGCCACTGCCGGTTTGCTCCAGAAGGCGGATCAGAGCTAGAACGTTCTCAGAGAGCCCGTGTCCTCTTTGGAATCCAGGCACAAACGACACGGGACACTGCTGCAGAGAAAACCAGGTCTCCTGCAAACGAAGCCACAGTTTCCAGGCAGGGATCACCTTCTCGGGGCAGCCGAGGAAGAGGAGCCGGGACCGCCCAGCAGCAGGTTCCAGGGGCCTCAGAGGTCAGCGGGGGGCACAGGCCTGGGAGGAGGGCTGGCCAGCACCCCCTAAAGGATCAACCCCAAAAAAGCTCATCCCGTTCATATTTCAGTAACTACCAAACCCAAATCCAAATGGCCCCACGCTCTAGGTCTTCCTTCAGTTGCTCCTGGGGCACCCCACCCCTGCTGGGAAGCCCCAAGGACCACCCCCAGCCTAGGGAAGCTACAGCCCTTCCCGGATGGGATGGGATCGGATCGGGTGTCTAAGCGACATTTGCAACTCAATAAGCCTGAAAGGGGCCTGGGGGAGCCGCTGGAAAGGATGGAAAAAGGGACCCTCCTACGGAAAGAAACCACCAATTGTTTCCTGTCCACAGCCATTATTCTTTAACCGCTTTCCCTCAAAGCACTGCTTCTGGGTCAGGTGGACAACACGAAAGGAACCGTAGCTCTATTGTTGTTATTACGATTATTCTAGGACCCCAAGGGATTTTTCAGGACAGTCCCTAGGCCCCAAAGCTGGGCGGGGCCGAGGAGTGCCCCAACCTCCACGGTGCCAAGCCTCGGTCAGGGTCACCCCATTCTTCCCTGCTGGGAGTGAAGTCCCGCGCCACCCGAATCCACTGACATCGGTCTCACGTAAAACCCCCTGAAACCTGTGCTGCTCAGGAGGCCCGGCATCCGTTAGGCACGGCTCAGGAGGCCCGGCGCCGGTTAGGCACGGCTCAGGAGGCCCGGCGCCGGTTAGGCACGGCTCAGGAGGACCGGCGTCGTGTTTCTCTCCCGTAATCATTTCAAAGCGTCTCCTCCTTCGCCATTTGGGGAAGGATTGCAACTTCCATCCCCCACCCCCAGGATCCCCCTTGGTCCTGGATGGAAACTCTCTGGGCATTAACAGAACCCAGTTGAGCTTCGACGGGTTAAAGATCCTTTCTCAACAGCAATTACATTAATTCCTTTTTTTTTTTCCTCATTTAGAGCTAGTCAAAGCGTAGCCCACCACCACCACCACCACCACCACCACCACCACCACCACCAATCCCAAGAAGGGAACTGGGTGGAGAGAAAGAGCAGTAAGATCAGGCGGATCATTTCTAAGACGCTGGCCGGAGAAGCCTCCACGCTCAGGAATCCCCAAGCCCCGTGGTCGGCAAACGGTGGCTCGCGAGCCACATGCGGCTCTTTGGCCCCTTGAGTGTGGCTCTTCCACAAAATACCACAGCCTGGGCGAGACTATTTTGAAGAAGTGGCGTTAGAAGAAGTTTAAGTTTAAAAATGTGGCTCTCAGAAGAAATTTCCATCGTTGTACTGCTGATATTTGGCTCTGTGGACTAATGGGTTTGCCGACCACTGGCCTAGACCAAAGGCCTCCTGCGGCTTCCCTCCCTTCCTGGGAACGGGGACGGGGCGGCCCTGGGCCCTCCCCGGGCGGAGAAGCAGTCAAGGCTCCGGGAAGACGGGCCGGGACGGGGGAGGTGAAAAGTGTTCCCTAACAAAGCGCTCCTCGGAGGGGGGGACCTGGAACCAGGTTTGGGAAAAGGCAGCGGGAAAAGGCTGTCATCACTCGTTAGCTGACGCTCCCAGCACGGCTTTCTCGCCTCGCACCAACCCGATTCCTTTCCCAGGGAGCCTGCCAGGGTTCCCACACTGCTATTTTTAAAGCTGACAAGAAACGGGCTTGCCGGCTTGTCGGCCCTGTACTTACAGACCCGGGGGCTGCTCGGGCTCGCCCTGACGAGCCGGTGCCCATGGAGCATTAGCTGCTGGGCCGGTGCCCAGCCAGGCGCTCCCTTACTCAGGGCTTCCTCCTGGCCTGAGGGCTGGGCTGGAGGAAGGGGCCCCTGGAGTCACCACTTCTGGTCTAATGGAAACACCCCCATCCCCAGACTCTACCCAGGCGCCCAGGGCCCCCTAAAGACGGTCAGCCCTAAGGAGCAGGAAACACGGATCTAGGACGCACCACCTGCCCCCTCCCCGCCAGTCCCCCCCCTCCGAGGGGTGTCTGGGTCTGGGCAGCCCCCACCTTCCCGTAATGAAGTGCAGGCTCCCAGGGCTGGGGCCTCTGCTGCTCTGTGGAGCCCAGGGCGCTGCTGGGGATCAGGCCCTGCGGTGGCTGAGGGCTAAGGCAGGGGTCCTCAAACTTTTTAAACAGGGGGCCAGTTCGCTGTCCCTCAGACCGTTGGAGGGCCGGACTATAGTTTAAAAAAAACCACTATGAACAAATTCCTATGCACACTGCACATATCTTATTTTGAAGTACAAAAACAAAACGGCAAAAACACCCGCATGTGGCCCGCGGGCCGTAGTCTGAGGACGCCTGGCCGCTAAGGGGTGGTATGAAGGTGCAGCCAGGAGACCCCAGCCTGCCTGGAGGTACAAGCAGCCAGTGAAAACCAGCCTGGCCCACACCGGCACCTGTGGTGGGTCCTGATGTAACACGTGGAGGGGAAGGGAAGGCCCAGAGCTAGGGGAGGCCATCAAGAAGACCAGGGCTCCTGACTGACTCCATACGGCCTCTGCATTCCCTTTTAAGATTTGGGGGGCAGGTGCTGACAACGACTTGTCTTGAAGTCACCCAAGACAAGCTGCACTGTCCCTTGTTTCACGTGAAACCTGCCCCTGCCCCATCTGGAGTGGTCTCCCTTGTCCCTCCAGCCTCTCCCTGCCCTCCGTGTACGGGGCCCATTTTAGATTATTCGTGGGGAGCTCCTGAGGGGGCTGCAACCCAGCACCCAGGCCCCCTTGGCAGGAGCTAGAGGTGCTGCCCTTCAAACAGGTGAGTCAAGCCGTAGCCCAGAGGAGTACAGGGCCGGGGCTGCACCCAGGAAAAGCCTGTTTCCTACTCGGGAACAGCTCGCACATAGCAGGGTGCGGGTGGGAGGCAGCTCATCAAAAAGGCACTGAGGCCCGGCCGGTGTGGCTCAATAGTTGAGCGTGGACCTATGAACCAGGAGGCCATGGCTCTATTCCCGGCGAGAGCACATGGCCCGGTTGCGGGTTCAATCCCCGCATGCAGGTGGGGGGGCAGGCAGCAGGTAGCCGATCAATGATTCTCTCTCATCAATGATGTTTTATCGCTCTCTCCTTCTCCCTTCCTCTCTGAAATCAATAAAAATATATATTTTTTTAAATAAAGGCAATAAGGTCTAAGGACTGAGGGGGTGACGGTTCAATTCCTGGTCAAGGGCATGTACCTCGATTGCAGGCTCAATCCTTGGCCCCGATTGGGGTACAATCAATGTGTCTCTCACACATCGATGTTTCTCTCTGTCTCTCTCCCTCCCTTCCACTCCCTCTAAAAATTAAAGGGAAAATACCCTAAGGCGAGGATTAACCGAAAATAAATAAATGATATTTTTAAAAAGCAACGGGGACAACCTGCCAATCCTAACGAAACAATGAGAAGGTCTCGCTCAGGGGCGGGGACGTCTGGCCCGTGGGCCGTATATCGCTGGGCCTGGCCCTGCCCAGGCATTCGGGTGAGTTAATTAATGTTTGACCACATGTAGCAGGCTCACTGTTAAGTTGATAATTTTGTACGGCTCTCAAATGATGTCATACATATCCAAATGGCGCTTGGCAGAAAACAGGTTCCCGACCCTTGGAGCTGCCCGGCAGCGTGAGAGACACAAATCCCAAGGAGAGGCTCAGGCGGAATCCAGTAAATTCAGCCAGAATTTTCCTGGCCAAGAGCAAGGGTTTGGGCATCTTCTCAGTTGGAGAGCTCAAACCTGTGCCGCAGAGACAGAGCGGCGGCAGCCGGCTCGGCGTGGCGGAGTGCAGGCGGTGCACGCTTCCTGCGGGGCGATGCTGACCTCGACATGCCACCACCTGCCTGGTTAGGGCAGGGCAGGGCAGGCTACAGTTAAAGGACAAAACACTTTTCCACCAGGCTATGCAGGAGCCTGCGCGACCCGCTTCACGTGGAGAAAGCCCACCTCCGGCAGGGCCACCCGAGAAACAAGGGCCAGGGGCTGGAGGTAACACATCCTGGGAGGCAGGCTGACGCATCTGCCTCCTCCAATACCAGAAGCGGGTGGTAAAACCCTCGCTGATGAATGCAACACTTGGACCAGAAGACGCCATCAGACAGATGCCCCCAGGAGCGTACCAACACCCTGAGGGGGAGGGCCTTGCCTTTCGGGATCGAACCACTGGCTGGCATTCAAAGTGGGGTTTGCATGTCGTCAAAATAACCACAGCGCCCCTCCCGGCCTGAGCCGTTCCCAGGACTGCAGCACAGCGAGGGGAAAAGAGCATGCACAGACAGCCTCACAAGCCCCCGACCCTCCCAGTGAGGTATTTTTATGTCACCCCTCTACTGAAGTTTCCAGAAAACACTGCGTTAGAGGTGTTCAGCTAAAGGCCCCCGATCTACTGTATTATCTATCTCCAAGGCCAGGATGAAAACACAAAGTCTGCGAGCGCACCGGGCCCCGGGGAAGCACACACTACAGTCTGTGTCCCTTAGTGACACACAGTCACCCGCAACATCACCACCATCCTAAGGTGAAACGAGGCCCCAGCACCCCGGTAAGCGGAGGATCGGAAGCCAGGCCTCTGGGCCGGCAAAGGCGAGGTGCGAGGTGCGGGTGAAAAGGCGCTGCTTTTCTGAGTCTCCTGGGTCCCCGGCTCAGTGTATAAGGGGGATCTCCACACGCAATGCAAACACAACTTCCACAGAGAGCGCCAACTTCACCGCAGCAAAAGGACCTACTGCGCACACCCGCAACACAAGGTTAAGTCACGTATTTAAATGGACTCAGCTGAAGCCTGCATATAAATCATTAAAATGCAAACGCAAATGGAGAAGAAGAAAATAAAACACACGAGCTGCTTCTCAAGACCGCCCCCCGCCCCCGTCACCCCTACGCCCCCAAATTCTGCAGACCCCCCATGGACACACCAACTGGAACTGGGGCGGCCGCACCGCCAGGCCCAGGCGCCCAGGAAGCCCGGCCCAGCCCAGGACCCAGCCGAGCCGGTGCTTCCGACCGAAATAATTACCGTCTTACACCAATTTGTGCTCCAGCGTAAATTAGTACGTGAGTCAAACGGAGTCTAACGAACTCACAAAGCCCAGAGCCCCACACGGCAATTTTGCTAAGCCGGGCGCAGACCGCAGCGCCAGGCGGGTCCCGGGAGGGCCGGACGCGCCTCCCAGGGAAGCGGGTCCCGGCGCAAGTCGAGCTCCGGACCCTAAAAATGCGGGGCTTCACGGGACGCCAGGGAGCCCCGCCGGGCACTTGACAACGTTCCGGGCAAACGCGGGCTCACGAAGCCGCTCCCCGGAGCCGCAGCTCGGGGACCGGCGTGCGTAATGAGACCGGAGCTCCCCACACCTGCCCACTGTGGGCAGGCACCCCGCGCGGACACGGCGGGGCTTTACGGCTTCGCCCGGCGCTCGGTTCCCCCCCGCCCCACTTCCCCCTCGAGGCTGCTCCGTAAGCGACGCAGGTGGAGAGAAGGGGACCCCGGGAACCCAAGCACCCCAACCCCAAGTCCTGCCCTGGCGCCCGCCCCGGCGCCGCGGCGCCCCCGCCCGGGCCGCTGACCTGTCGTCGACGTGCAGACTCGGCGAGCACTTGATGGCGAGCCACGTCTTCCAGTGGACGTGGCGCACCTTGTACACCTGCCCGAAGCCGCCCGAGCCGACCTTCTCCCAGCCCGCGAACTCGCCCGCGTCGAAGGTGCGCAGCAGCCCCAGGGCCCAAGGGCTCTCGCTGTCGCCCTCCATCGCTCGCCTCTCGCCTCCAACCCGAGCCGCCCGAGCCTCGGCCGCAGCCCAGGTGCTCAGGTGCGCGCCCCGCCCCTGACGTCACTTCCGCCGCGAGCCCCGCCCTCGCCGGCCCCGCCCCTGCAGCCCTGTCCCTGCAGCCCCACCGAGGGACGGACGTGGGAAAAGGCTGGGCGCGCAGAGACTGAGTTTTTAGATCATTCAGGCAGAGGTAGGTAATAATTCAGTTTTCCCCCCAGTGCTATCACATCGCAAAACTGCAAAAAAGAGGAAAAGATATATTATAACCAAGATATTGACTCCGGTACAATCCACCGATCCTATTAAAATTTCCCCATCCTCTTTTGCGTGTATGAACTTCTATACAATGTCATCACCTGCGTAGGTTCGTGTCTTTACATAGAACATTCCATCAGGCAAGGACTCCCGTGGTCCCTTTATAACCGAACTCCCAAGCCCTAGCTCTCACTAATCTTTCCTCTATTTCTAAAAAGGTGATATTTTAAAATATGTTGTATTTGCACACAGAAGTCATCTAGTGTGGGGTCTTTGGGAATTGGCTTTTTCCACTCAGCATAATTCGTGGGGACGCATGTGTTGCTTTATTTTTACGCCAAAGTTTTCACTTCGGAAGTAAATTTTTTTTTTTTTTTTAGTAATTGCTCCAACAGCAAATCTAATGCTCCAAAGACAGCAGGAGTTAGTTCCCCGTCCTTTCCTAGAAAACGGTGTCTTTTTTACGTAGAACAAATCACTTTAAAAGGAAAGATGTTTTCCACCTTTGGTGGTGCGGGGGAGGAGGAATCTCAGCCTGAATATACCCCTCTCTTGAAAAGACATCTGGGTCAGAGGTCGAGAAGTGTGATTGCAAACGTTCACAGCTAAAAACCACTCATTCCTGTAGGACTGTATGGTGAGCAAAGGCTTATTCTTAGCCGACAGAGATGAATTATGAGGGCAGGATGGGGAGATAAAAGAGGCAGCATTTTAATGATATTAACTGTATTTTTGCGTTAGTCACCTGAAAAGCAGAGGTTGATCCTAGCCCTTACCTTCCACTGGGCACGTGATCATCTTATTTCACAGCCAATAATGGAGCCCCATTTCTGCTTTGTAAACAGCCGGGACTTCCCTTCGGAGAGGACTCATTGGTGGGAACAGGGCAGGGCTTGTTCCCAGGCCTTTCAGGAAGAACAGGCTGCCACGTCCTTTTCCACATCATCTTGGTATCAAAACGGACCTCCTTGAGACTGGAGTGCCCAGTGGTTATTTCAAGCTTGTTTGTAGCAAATGGGACCAACATTTAAACCAACATTTTAAAAATCATTGGGATTTTGAATATATAAAAATAACTTGACAGTAAACGTCACTATTTCAGTGGGGGGAAATGAATGGACTAGAAAATGAGTCATTTGAGCTGTTTCCTGGATTCAGCTCCGGGCACTTTTCTCTAGACGCCCTGTAGACTCAACAGTCTCAGAAGCATCGGTGACTAACAGTGCACGCCAGCCTGGTAAGAAGACACACCAATTTCGTTTATTTAACCATCTGCCTGCTTCACTTGACAAATATTTATGAATTATCTGTTGTAGGCTCAGCATTGGGCTCTGGGGCCAGGGAACCAGATATACATACAGAGGCCTCCAGAGCCAGCTCCCAACTGCAGTCGGAGAGGGGACAAAGGTCACCGGACAAAGATCACGGTCAGGGCTGGGTGGACTGGCCAGGCCCCTCCTCCAGACTTGGCCATGTTCCTCACCAGGACCACTCAGCCCACTGTGAGGGTCAGTTTCCTAATCTCTCAAAGGAAAAGGAAGTCCTTGCAGGGACTGTGAAATCAGGCAGGGTTAAACCCTCTGGGATTATAGCAGTCATTGTTATTTATGCTAATGGTCACTGGTCATTGGCAGGTAAGGTGTATTTTCCAAGTATGGAAGTAACTCCCAGTGGTAATATTTTAATGGCTATTTTAGCATTATTTATTTTATAATCCCAGGGGTTAAATCTTCATGGTTAGTTCTCTATGGCCACCTAAGAAACCCCAAGGAATCGATAGAAGATGCCGGCCTATGGTTGACAGAGAACACTTGGTATTACATTAACTTATGAGATTAAAGTGTCAAAAGAGAAGAAAAGATTTAGTCTTATTTTGTTGTGCAATATTTAATAGAAGCATAGCAAGCAGCAATGACAAAGTAGGTGAAAAGATTTAAAATGGACACAGCAAATAACTTAGTTGAAATAATTTAAAAGACACAAAATATAAAGATCTGTCATTTTTGAAGTGAAGATGTTTCACTATTTGTAACCTTTTAAAAAAAATAAATCTTAACAGCAGTTTATGTATGAGATTAGGCCCATACAAATTAAAATTTAAAGCTTTCAATGTTACCTTTAACATACAATAAATCTTATCAGAATACTAAATAAAACAAACTGGATATTAAATTGAAGTTTCCATCTGAATGAGCTGTAGCAATTTTCTTAATAAACAAAAAACGTATACATGATTTTGTAAGCATGCATATTCTCTGAAATAATTGAGCTCACTACAGTGTGAATGGAAAGCTTTCATCAAAGCATAGTTTCACTTTTAATACATTTTAGGTAAAAACAAAAGTTGACCCAGTGAAAGGAAAATATTAGGTGAGTAATAGTGCAAGTTCTGAATCTCGGATGAGGGAGGTGGCCAGGGTGAGGATGAATGAATGCGACCCCGTCTGACCAGTGCCAGGATGGGCGGTGCGAGGTAGTCAGGACAGATGGGGACCCCACAGGGGCTCGGGGCCAGGTGAGTTGGGGCCAGACGCTCAGAGGAGAGACAGCTACCCCGCGGGGTGCGCGGGCGAGGAGGGGAGGCCCGGCAGGGGGGAATGCCGGCCCCTGGGCTTCTGCGGGCATTTTCCCTACAAATTTCTAAACCCGCTTCCTCCTGCCTCGCGCCCTGGGACAGCGCATGGCGATGGGCGCCTCTGCTGTCCGAGGCTCCGGGCGTGCCCGGCGCGGGCGGGTGTCCCCTTTCCACGCAGCCCTTCAGCTCCGCGCGCTGCCCTGGGAGCAGCGAGGGCGGGAGCAGCCTCTACGCCCCGCGTGGGGACCGGCCCGGCCCCGCAGGCCACGGGGAAGGCGGGTGCGAGGACCCTCCTCGGCGGGGGGGTGGGGGTCCCGGCACCATGACCATGGGCGAGTTTGCGGGTCCTTGAAATGGGGGGCCGGGGTCCCTGCACAGGACGGCGTGGGCTCCAAGGAGACAGCGCGCTTGGCGGGCCCCCGGGGATGATAGCGCCGGTTGTCCTTCTGGTGGGTGTGCTGCTGCGTGAAGGGGGACCCGTCTGTCCCCTTCAGGGTTCCCGGAGCAGCGCGTCCCGGCACAGCCTCTGGGCGAATGGTCACGTAGGCCCTGCAGCCAGTCCAGGACGGACCGACTTCCCGGGCCTGTAATGACGCCGGTGCCTGCAGGTCCCCCGCCGGATCAGCCCACCCGACTGCGCGGTGGAGGCCCGGCCGGCTCGCGCCCCGCCCCCTCCTCAGGCCCCGCCCCTCCTCAGGCCCCGCCCTTCCTCTGCCTCAGGCCCCGCCTCCGCCCCAGGCCCCGCCCCTCTTCAGGCTCCGCCCCGCCCTGCCCGCCGCTCCTCCAGGTCCAGCCCTGTCCTGGAAGGACTGTCCTACTGCAACTCGCAAGACTGCTTTTGAGAAATTCCTGCCTGATTTGAATGTTATTTGCTCAAAGGACATACCTTGTTCAGTGCTGCGAGTCTGCACTCATTAATTCTGAAAAAAGTGACTTGAGAGAACAGGGCACCAGAAGCCTGGTCCCTGGCAGGGATTTCCAGAAACACCCCTGGTATTGGGGGAGTTATAATGCGGAAGGGGGAGGGGCGGTTTTGGGAGGGTTGGAAGGACTGGTTCCACCTTCTGCTTTTCTCAAGCAAATATTTAACACAAACCTCCCTTTTCAGAGACACTTCTCGGGCCCCAGTGGTCCCCTATCTGCCCCCCCTGGGTGTCGTCCTGTAAGATCATTTGTTCCCTGCCCTGGAGACACACGTCTGGAAGCTCCGGGTCTCCTGCAGCCGTGGCACTGAGCAGGTGCTTGTGGAATTGCTTTTACAGTATGGCTGTACAGAGCACGGAGCAGGTGCTGTTGAATGGCTTTTACAGTATGGCTGTACAGAGCACAGAGCAGGTGCTGTTGAATGGCTTTTACAGTATGGCTGTACAGAGCACAGAGCAGGTGCTGTTGAATTGCTGTTACAGTATGGCTGTACAGAGCACGGAGCAGGTGCTTGTGGAATTGCTTTTACAGTATGGCTGTACAGAGCACGGAGCAGGTGCTTGTTGAATGGCTTTTACAGTATGGCTGTACAGAGCACGGAGCAGGTGGTTGTTGAATTGCTTTTACAGTATGGCTGTACAGAGCACGGAGCAGGTGGTTGTTGAGTGATACTTGGCTCTATGGTCCTCTGCCCCTCATCTGCATGTCCTGGTCTGGGAGTGTTTAATCCAGGCCCCCTGCTTCCTCATGCTGCTTTCCACTCTGCCCCGGGGTCATCTTGTCCAGGCCTCTGCCTCAGTTTCCATCTACTCAACAAAGACTCCACCTTTATATCTCCAGGCCAGATCTCTCCTCTGAGCACCAGACCCCAAAATTCAACATGGATGTCTCAACAGCTCCTTAACACTTTTGAGAGGAGCCTATGTTTTTTATCCCCAAACTAGTTCTTTCCAGAGACCCTCCCCCACCCCCCATCTTTGTGCATAAGCCATCTTCTATTCTGAAGGCCAGGAACCCCAAAGCATCTGCAGTACCTCATAAACACTCCATCCCATGAGATCCAGTCTACAGCCAACAGCCCCACCCCAGACCTGGACAAGAGGCGGGCCTGCCCTGGCCACACTCCAAGGGCTCCAGTCTAGTCCTCCCCATCCACACAGGGCCACGAGGTGCTCACTGTCCTGGATCACGCTCTAGGAACCTGTGACCTTGGAATTCCTAGCCCCAATTCCAACCCTTCCCTGGGTTCATCATCCAAAGGGTGACCCCACTGCTGGGGTGAGTACCCCAAGGCCCAAGGTGTGGCCAGAGGAAGCCGTTTGCAGGGGACATGGGTGGAGCTGCCACATGGAGCTGGGATGCCCACGAGTGGACCTGGAATCAGAGAATTCCAGTTGGAGTCTGGCTCCCAAGTTGTTGTGAGGTTGTGTTTGTCAAAACAGGAGGACAGAATGCATTTTTATTTAACACTAGAGGCTCAGTGCACGAAATTTGTGCACTGGTAGGGTCCCTAGTGACTGCTGGCTGCTGGCTGCCGGCCAGGGCCTCCTGCCCCTCCCCTGGCCACCTGCCAACACCACCGGCCGAGTACTCCCTCTCTTCCCCCGGCTGGCCCCACCCCCTGGTTGAACTCCCAGATGACCTCCCGGACGAGGGGACAATTTGCACACTATGCTTTTATTATATAGGATTTTGTTAGCTTGATTTAGAACTTTAAACATTTTAGACATGTGGCACGTTGGCCTCAATCTGTACCCTTCCCTGGCGAAAATGTCACCAGTCTGGTCACCGAGACACCAGCTCTTCCCTCCTTGGAATCTCTTGCTGGACTCCATCTCACATGCCTGCCCCTGGCCTAAGTCACAGTCATTTCCAGCCTGGGTCAAACACAGATCTGACCGCATTCAGGGTGAAATGGGCCTGTCTCTCTATCTTCATCCTCCCGTCTCTGCTGCTCTAGGTTTCCTGGCCGCCCCTCCCACCCTGCTTCTCGCAGGTCCTCTGACTCAGGCTCCCCAGGGCCTTTGCACAAGCTGTCCTGTCTGTCTGGAAAGTTCAGCTGATGATCGGCTTACTCCCACTCAGCAAATCTCTCTGTCTCCCCCTGAAGTCTCAGACTCAGTCAAATCCCTCTGTTACAGGCTCAGGAGCATGTGCTTGTTGTATTATCGGGTTCATTGGGGGCTCCTCCACTCTGGGCCCCATGGGGGCAGAGGCGCTTGTATGACCCCACCCCACCCACCTGTCCAGCTTCATCATTGACCACCCCCAGGCAGCAATGCCACTGCCTCACCTCGGCTTCCCAGGTGACTTGTCTAAAGCAGCACTGATCCACTCCACCTCCATGCCACCCCCTCTCTGCTGACACCTCAAAACACTGGTGGTTCAGTTACTCCAGGGAGAGGCCTGCTTGCGTTGCCTCCAGAGCGCCCCCCGTGGTGCCTGGGTGGTACAGCAAGTGATCCCTAAGCGGTTTCCAAACGCCCCCTCCCACACAGGGCACCGTTGGTATGTCGGTAATCTTCCCAGTGTCCCTAGGCCCAAAGGAATGCTCAACAGCTTCCTTTATTGAGTTAGTTAGGATTAAACAACTTAAAAAGTGTTTATGGGGAAACAGTTGGCAGTTCCTCAAAAAGTTAAGCATAGTATTACCATACTAGAGGCCCGATGCATGGAATTTGTGCAAGAGTAAGCCTTCCTTCCCCTGGCTTCCGGCGCCGGCTTCCCTCTGGCTCCCGGGACCCAGGCTTCCCTCATAGCCCTGGCTTTGTCCGGAAGGTCGTCTGGAAGGACATCCGGTCTAATTAGCATATTACGCTTTTATTATTATAGACTAGAGGCCCGGTGCATGAAATTTGTGCACAGGTAGGGTCCCTAGGCCTGGCCGGCAATCAGGGCTGATCAGGGCCTTCCAGCTGCCGGCCGGGGCCTCCCTTCCCCAGCTGCTGGCTGCAGGCCAGGGCCTTCCTTCACTCTGTGCCACCCCCTGGTGGTCAGCACATGTCATAGCAAGTGATTGGTCTCCCGGTTGAACTCCCGTGGGGACAATTTGCATATTAGGCTTTTATATATATAGACTAGAGGCCCGATGCATGAAAATTCGTGCAAGAATAGGCCTTCTTTCCCCCAGCTGCCGGCACCGGCTTCCCTCTGGGACCCGGGCTTCCCTCCTCTGGCTGCCCGCAGGCACCCGGGACCCAGGCTGACTTCCCTCGGGCCCCGACTTCATCAGGAAGGACATCTGGAATGAAGTCCGGAAGACATCTGGTCTAATTAGCATATTACCCTTTTATTATTAGAGATGATCTACCAATTTCACTCACGGGTATACACCCAATGACTTGAAAGCAGATAGCGAAGAGGGGAGCGGTGAATGGGTGCCCGGGTGCTTTACAATGATCCCGGGCAGCGGAGCTGGAAGAGCCTCACCCTCACTCCCGGGTAGGTCCTGGGAAGGCATGTACTTCCCAGGGTGGGCGTGGGCCTGCAGCGTGAAGACAAGGCTGTCGACTCTGGGTTTTCAAGAGCAGACTCAGAACCCGTGTCATTAGAGGTGGTCTTAGGTAAAGCGTGGATTGGACCCATCGTACCTACCGCAGGGGGTAAGGTTCAGGGACAGAGCTCAGCGGCTCCTTGCAGCACCTGGAAGTCCCAGGAAGGAGAGACAGAGCTGAAGTCACAAAGCCTCTTGGCAGAGCCTGACAGCAGAGCGTTGCAGGGATCGGAAAGTGACCACAGCCCTGGTTTATCTTGTTTTAAATATATTTTTATTGATTTCAGAGAGGAAGGGGGAGAGAGAGAGAGAGAGAGAGAGAGAGAGAGAGAAACATCAATGATGAGAGAGAATCACTGATTGGCTGCCTCCTGCATGCTCCACACTGGGGATCAAGCCCAAAACCCAGGCATGTGCCCTGACCGGGAATCGAACCTGGGACCCTTCAGTCTGCAGGCCGATGCTCTATCCACTGAACCAAACTGGCTAAGGCCTGGCTTATTTTTACAGAACCTCTGGGGAAGATCGGACCACTTGAAGTGCCCACTGGGAACAGCTGGCTGGCCTCCCTGGCCCAGAGGTGAGTGGTGGTCCTGGCAGAGCCCCATCCCCGTGCTCTGGGGTGACGCAGCTACAAAGCACGGACCGCCAGGACTGAGGGCAGCGGCCAGAAGCTGGGAGAGGCAGGCAGGGCTCTGCCCCGGAGCCTCCAGAGGGAGCACGGCCCCGCCCACACCTGGATTTCACACTTCCGGCCTCCAGAGTTGTGGGCCATCACATTCTGGTTGTGTTAAGCCACCCGGTTAGTGGCACTTTGCTACGGCAGCCCAGGAAATCAGCACACCCACCTAGACCCGTGGTCGGCAAACTGCGGCCCGCAAGCCACATGCGGCTCTTTGGCCCCTTGAGTGTGGCTCTTCCACAAAATACCACGGCCTGGGCGAGTCTCTTTTGAAGAAGTGGCGTTAGAAGAAGTTTAAGTTTAAAAAGTTTGGCTCTCCAAAGAAATTTCCATCGTTGTACTGTTGATATTTGGCTCTATGGACTAATGAGTTTGCCGACCACTGGCCTAGACCAATCTCTGTCACGGTGAGGAGGACCCTTATTTTATCCAAAAGCAGGAGGCTGGTTTTCTCGGTGTCCGCTCGGCCCGCGGGCCTGCTGACTGCAGCGGCTCCATGAGCTCATGTGGGGTCTTGTTGGTTAACTTCACGTGTGACCTCCCGCCTGGTGGCCTTCCCACTGAAACGCTGGCCCTCGGGGTCTCTGGTTTGACTTGTCAGCCTCCAAAACCACATGCGTTCATTCCTTACGATGAACAAACAAATAGGCAAGCACACGCACATCCCATCGGTTCTGTTTCTCCGGAGAACCCTGGCTAGTTCAGGGCCTGATCGGCTCCCGGCCTCACCTTAACCCTGCTCTACAGCAGCCAGTCATTTTATTGGCAAAACTGGCAGACTCGCCTTTCTGCAGGCTGTCCTGGAGTTTATATTATATTTTGTTTTTCTTTTTAAAAGCCATTTCTAAGCCACTGCAATGAGGGCTGATGCTGCTATTCAAGGTCAGTGAACGCATAGTCAGGGCAGGAGCCTTCCCCTGTCTGGACAGGTCCTCCGACAAAAACAAGTAGAGAAATGAGGTTTTCTCTCTTTGCAGCCGGACGGCCTGAATTAAAAGGATCTTAAAACAAAGCGTGTGAAGGTCGGTGGGGTGCGTGTGGAGGGCTCAGCTTTCACTGCTTCCTCTTCCCCACCCCCCCACCCCCCCTGGGACAAGGTGGGCCCCCTTCCTCCCCGCTCCGTCCCACCACAGGGCCGCCACGCCCATCCCAGGGCTGGGAGTCTTGCCTGCCTGTTGCTCTGCCAGCGGGGTCCCTCTTATCGCTGCTCCAGATCTCACATCGCCAGCCAAGACTTTTCTTCCCAAGATGCCTATTTGGAAAGGAATTCTCGCTGGGTACTTCTCACACACACCCTGGCGGCGCTGCCAGATTCTCAAGGGAGCGGCCCCACCAGGTGGCCACCTGCCATCTGTGGGCTGAGTGTGGAAGCTGCAGCCGTGGCCACTGGGGAGTCAGGATGGCCAGCCGCGTCCCCGCCACGTGGTCACTTGACAGATATTTGTGGCGCACCTGCTCTGTGCCAGGCACAGCCCCCGTCACAGATGGCCCTGCCCTCATGGGTCTCTCAGTCCAGGCTGCGGTGAAATCTCAGGTGCTCAGCCTGATGGAGCAGACAGCAGGGTGCAGCAGCCAGGGCTGCCCGTGGCACCCCGGGCTCTCTTGCCTCAGTTTCCCCCTGTTGAAGGAGGAAGTTCTGCTTCACAGAGCCATGGGGATAAGGTCCCGTGTCCTCAGAGCAGTGCCTGCGTGTGTCCTGCGTGCGTGTCCGCTCTGTCTTCTTCTTTCAGTCTGGGCTACTTTCAGGGGCTCTCAGTGAGGCACTGAAAACATCTGACCTGCCATTAATCCCATCTGCTGCATTTTCCTCCCAAAGTGGACAAATATAATAATATCAAATTACATTCAACAAAAGAGCAAGTTATAGGCAAGTACGTAATGAGCCCCATTTCTGTTAAAATATTATACAAACTTGTAAAAGCAGAAGATTGGAAGCAACCCAAATCCCCATTGATGGGGCAGGGAGTGCATTAGCATCAGCCACCAACATGAAGGAATACTATGCAGCCATGAAAAAGAGCACAATCTCTGTAGTGATCACAGAGGTCCCTGTGAACAGAGTAAGGTGGAGGGAAGCTCAAGTGGACATTATTGTTTATCCAAGACAGGCGAGAACTGGGAAGGCATCCAGCTCTCTCTGTGTCTGTCTGTCTTTCATCTATATACTATCTATCATCTATCTGTATATTTTTATCTATCTATCTATCTATCTATCTATCTATCTATCTATCTATCTATCTAGGCTGCTTCTATTTGAAAATTAAGCATTCCGAGACTAAGCCATAAGTATTTTTGGTGCGTTGTTTTTTCAAACATTTGTTTTCTTTTTAAAAAATATATTTTTATTGATTTCAGAGAGGAAGGGAGAGGGAGAGAGAGATAGAAGCATCAATGATGAGAGAGTATCATTGATCGGCTGCCTCCTGCATGCTCCCTACTGGGGATGGAGCCCGTAACCCAAGCATGTGCCCTTGACTGGAATGGAACCCGGGACCTTCCAGTCCGCAGTCCAACGCTCTGTCCACTGAGCCAAACCGGCCAGGGCAGCCATCAGTATTTGGAAGGATACCTGTGGGGATGGAGAGTAGGAGGACCTGGAATAGAAACACACCTTTGTTTTATAGACTGGATCATGCAAATATGCTGCATACGTATAAAACGTATTGACTTTTAAAAAGCAATCCCTAAATACCAGAAATAAAACAAGACAAAAGAACCAAATGTGCATGCAGTGGGTGGCCTGGCCCACCAGAGCTATTCCGGGTGGCTCTAAAGGGTGGGCATTGAAAGTCACTCCTCAAAAAGGAACTACGAAAAAGAAAGGACGCCCTGGAGCTTTCCCAGGGACCACGCTGAGGGTGCCATTATTTGGGACCGGAGTGTAAGTGTGATTTTCAGAGTGATTTTCAGGTAATGACCGTGTTCCGTGTTCCGGGGAGTGGAGAGCTTTGGTGTGAGGAGCTCTGAAGTTGAAAGGGAACTATTGGCACAGAATAGCCAGCGAAATTAATAAAAATACACAATTAAAGACGCGCTGTAAATGGGCTACTCAGCATCGTCATCTGCGTGCATATTGGGGGGACGGCTCTCTCCCCTCCGTACCCCCTGCCAACCGTTTTCTGTCAACACAACAGTCCCATTTCTAGCAAAATGACACGTGTTGTTGAATGCAGCCAACTTCTAGGCCATTCTAGGAACAAACGGTGAACTATATTATTCAAAGTTCACTTACAGTTTCTTAAAATGCCAACCGCCTCCCCGACTGATCGGTTACTCCCCTCCATAAGCAACAATGAGATTATCATGGTTTCTTGGTGTGTGTTTTTTACTATTAATTTCAAAGGTCAGGAAAACATATTCACTTTTCCATAGTCATATATCATCTTAACGTTATGAAGCTGTGGGTCGAAGTTACACACGGGCCAATGAAACAGGCTCTGAGAAGCCAGGGTTTTCATGTTTATAGAAGAGCCTTACTCTGCCTCCCGTCGGAGCTCTGGGAGCTGCGTGCGGGGACGGCACCTGCCCGTCCCAGAGGTGGCCAGGGGGCCTCCCCTGTGCTTACGGAGCACACACGGTTCCCAAGCTGGAGGAACTCAGATGAAAGCGACTTTAATTAATGTAATCTTTACATTATTTTCAAACACATCTCTGCTTTGTGACTACTCATTGCATCTGTAATTTAAAGCTTAAACAAACGATCCATTATTGAAACACTCGTTTTTCATGTGTTGAAGGTAAAGTCAATATTTATTATTAAAGAAGACGGCTCAAATATAAGACTGATCTAGTGGGAAGCAGGAAAACATCAAAGGTACGCCTGTAGAATAAGGGAAAATGAGTTCATTTCTATGAAGCTTCATCCTCAGACCGCCTTCCTCCTAAGGCTAGCGTGCTTTTCTTTAAGGTCCTGGGTGCGCATGGGCAGGAAGCAGGGGCTCCCCACTCAGCTGCACCCGATGCCCCCAAAGCAGGGCCCACCGGCTGTGCCCACACCCTTCGCTCACCACACCGCATGTATATCACGGCGATGAAAGTGGAAATTGTAGGAAGAAAATGGAGGGAAGGCAGTAATGCACCCCGTCTCCTCACACCCTCATCCCTCGCCCGGTGGGTGCATCTGCCGTAAGGCACGCTAGGAGCAGACGGGCTGAGCTCTGGGGAAGAGGTCGGTGAACTTTACCAGACACTGACAAACAGCTCTCCACGAAGCCCAACCATTTCCATCTCCCCCCAGTGCTTCCTATCTATCTCTACACAGACACCCATGAACACCTATGTATACATATATACACATGCATACATGCATACAAACACACATATATGTATACATTAATGCACACATACATAAGTACACACATGCACATATACAAATATGCAATAAGCACACAAATATACATATATACAAATCACACATACATAAATACATGCATACATATATATATACACATATATACATATACAAATACACACATATACATATATTAACTTTATTTAAAGACAATTATTTTACATAAACATATATATATATTTAATTATAGATATAGTATATAGTTTATAGACACTCATATACATGTGTACATATTACATGTAAATAATATATAAACACACCTATAATTGTTTTCTAACAAAATTAAAGACTTCATGTTTTAGAGCTGTTTTAGGCTTACAGAAAAGTTACACAGAAGGGACAGAATTTCCATAGACCCTCCTCTCCCAGGCCCTTCACCCCCGCCATAGTGTTCCCTATTATTAACATTATTAGTGTGGTACTTGGTTATAATTTACAAACCAATATTTATAAATTACTATAAACTAATAATTTAAAATCAACATTTAAATTAAGTAAACTAACATTGACATTTAAATGAATTAAACATTTAAAATATGTGAGTGACTTTTTAAAAAGCTTCCCTTTCTCCACATCTTTAGATCAATGTTTAAAGACTTTCACTTTTTAAAAAAAGAAATCTTTATTGTTGAAAGCATTACATATGTCCCCCTTTTGCCCCCATTGACCCCTTCTAGCCCACCCCCCTTCTCTCCCTGCCCCCCTCCCCCACCCCAGGCCTTTACCACCCCATTGCCTGTGTCCATGGGTTATGCATATATTCATACAAGGTCTTTGGTTGATCTCTTCCCACTCCCCCACCCTCCCCCGCCTCCCCTCTGAGACTCCGCAGTCTGCTCTATGCTTCTATGGAAAGACTTTCACTGTCAGTGGAAATAACTTTTTCCGCAGCTAGCTGGTACCTGTGTACAATTCCGCAGCGGGCAGAAAAGGCAGAGGTGCGTGCGTGAGAAGGAGCGAGCGCACCTAACTGGGTAAATATTGACAGGGCAGGCCCTGAGGAGACGGGCACGTGGGTGCAGTCCCCCAGCCCTCCTGCTCCAGGTGCAGAGTTCAAGGAGACCTGCCTGCCTGCGGGGCCAGGAATTCTGTCCGCCCGCCTGGAGGTTCTTCTGGATCTTTTACATAAGAAACGACCTGTGTGCTTTTCTTCAAGACAGCGAAAGACTCAGATGGTAGTTCAGTACGCAACACCTGGCACACGTATGTTTTACAGGGTTACTACCAGTGTTCCCTGGGTAAAGCCAACCTCCAGGATCTCTGTCTTCTCACCTGTGTCTCTCACCGGTTACCACAGAAACCATGATAGAAGGAAGGCCGTGCCCCTCAGAGGTGAGACACTGACACGGGCCCGGGCACACTGGGCAGCTCGTGTGGCTAACAAAAAAGAAATCAGTGGAAACATTAAAACAATATGTTGTTGCTTTTATTCAGGATTTTATTTTTTTATTTTTTATTTTTTTTGTTTTTTTTGTGTGTTTTTTGTTTTGTTTTGTTTTGTTCCATTTTTTTATTAAGGTATTATATGTGTACACATCTTACCATTGCCCCACCCCCACCCCACTCCCATACATGCCCTCACCCCCCCGAGTTTTGCATCCATTGGTTATGCTTATATGCATGCATACAAGTCCTTCGGTTGATCTCTTATCTCCCCCACCTCTCGCTAACCTTCCTGCTGTAATTTGACAGTCTGTTTGATGCATTACTGTCTCTGTATCTATCTTTTTGTTCAACAGCTTATAATTTTCTTTATTATCCATAAATGAGTGAGATCATGTGGTATTTTTCTTTCATGGACTGGTTTATCTCACTTAGCATAATGTTCTCCAATTCCATCCAGGTTGCTGCAAATGGTAAAAATTCCTTCTTTTTTATGGCAGCATAGTATTTATTCAGGATTTTAACTCTTAAATTTGCAAAACACATCAGAAGCCTCTGCAAGCAAACACTGTAACATTTGCACTAGTATTACCTATTAAAAGTGTAAAGTATTTTAGCCCAAATGGGCCCGTGCTTCCGGCATGGGCCCTTCACAGTCGTCAGGGGTGAGTGTGTGGCCCTCAGAGCTGGCTTCCTGTGCCCTGCCCAGCACGGGTGGGGGAAGGCCTGCCCGGAGGGGCAGTACCAGCTGGCAGGGGCTCTCCCTGGCAACTCAAATGTGTGGGAGATTGGAGTGCCCCCCACACCGTGGCTGGGCACAAGGTCAGAGGTAGGAAGAGAGAGAAATTGTGATTGTTATGAAACCTTACATTTTTCTATGCTAAACTGTTCAGCATCGAATCACAGGCCATGTACCAACAAATGAAAACAACATAAAAAAAAAAACAACCCACCTCATTACAAGGAAATTCAGAATATTAGGAGTTAATTTTTTTTTTTAAGATGAATTCTTCAACTTCTCTAGGGATTCATCTGTTTTTCTTTCCTTGGCTACACAGGTTTTAATTAACCAAATTATAAATTTTGACTTATTCTTGCCCTTTTCAGAGTAGACTACTATATAGTTATAAAATGACATATTTTTAAGTCTAAAATCTCCATACGTGATCTGTGCTTATAGGAAAAGTACAAGGAACTAACTTGGTATGCTTTCTGGCCCGGCTCCAAAGCAAACTCTTGCTGGCAAAGTATTTGCTGCAATACTGATAGTACATGCCCTACGATTAAACATAAACTCGTAGATAAAGTATGGTTTAATGAAAGATTCTTAAAGAACAGAATTCATATATTCCCTGGAAATCTATAAGAGATAAAAGTAAGTAACAATGAAGCCCGTGTACAAAGCAAAGAGTTGAGCACAGATGGGAGGAATTTAAATTAAATAAAATTGCAATAAAAACTGCAATTAAGAAAGTAAATAAATAAATTTAAAAACCCTGCAATTTAAGTATAAAATCGCAATAATAATCAGCAAGTATATTTCAGAAGATATGCCTACCTATACTCTATGTACTAATGTTAAACATTTATTTGCAAAGACAAATTAAATGAATATTAAAGATAAAAAAAACTATTCTAAAATTGCTAACTGAAAATCTTGAAGTTGAGGTGTGTGTGAGATTGTGTGTGGGGGGGAGGGGAGAGAGTGTGTGAGATTATGCATGTGAGAGAGGGCTGCATAGAAGAAAATATTTTCTTATTTACTGATGTTTTCTATGGAAAAAGCTTCCTGTGCACAGGCCCCCACTTGGAAAGCAGAATTGGGTGGATTTTATTATAGGTCACGAGAGTCAAGCCACGTCCTGCCTGATCTTAACATGTGCCACACCCGCGTTCTTCCCATTTAGAAATGGAGGCATCAAGGACATTCTGGTTCTTTCCGATGCAACAGAGATATTTGGAACCAAGCAGCTTCTGGTTTATGAGAAAGGGCCGCAAGCCCCCGACACCCGTACAGAATTGGGAAGGTTTCTAAGCTGATGCTTCAGAATAGTGCTAAGTTCTTTTCTTGCTACTGGACCCCAAGAGCCCAATGTCACCCTGATTCCTTATATAATCTGAGACTGCCCCAAATTTGTTAATACAAAGGAAGTTTGTTACCCATAATCCCCCAAAGCTATGATAAGATATGAAAGACAAATGCCTATAAAGGCATCTTAGATTTTTTGGTAAATGCCTTTCCTTATCCCTAGATCCAGAAAAAGAACTCCCATAGCATAAAGACGCCAAGGAATTTTTAATCTAGGATGAAGCTATTCATTGGGTGGTTATCCAAAAGTACACGCATTGGATTGCTGAAGAAAAAAAATCTATTTCTTCAAACATATGCAAAACAATAACCATAAAAAAAAATACGCCATTCTCTTTAAAAAATTCTAAACCTTTCTAAAACCTTCAATTTCTGAACTTCCATTTCCCCTATCCTACAATAAGTAATGCACGTTCTAAACCTTAAAAAGAACTTCACATCAAAATATAATAATTTGAAAAAGCCCTTGTAGCACCTTGCGGAACGTGTTGTCACAGAGGCAGCTGGGAGGACAGCGAGCTATGCACGCAGCAGGCGGGGCACCTGCCCGGATTACGAGCTCACTTGACATCAGCGTTAAAGTCCTAGCGTGAGACTTCATTGCATCATGACACGACAATGCTGATGTCACAGTCTTGTCAATTCAGCTCAACGCTAATAGAAGTTATTAAAGACTGAACTGCAAAGATGGAGTAATTACCTGCCAACCTGTCTGGAACAGTCGGACGTCCAATATACACGCACCGACTCAGCACCTAATTTCAGATTCCAAAGGAAGTACCGGTTTACGGCATGGACTATGATTCAAAAACCTTCAAAACGTCAGACTTTTAGTGTTCTAACTGAATCCGCCCACAGAAAAAACGATAATGCAAGAATATTTCATTCCTTACAAGAAAAAAAAAAGAGAGAGAAATTGACTTACTGTCTTCTGGAATCTATTGTTTCACAAGATCAAAAACTTATATTTTTGGAAAGCATTCCTGGACAAGAAGGGCAAGCCGCAACGCTGTCCCCAGGGTGTGTCCCTGGCCCGACCCGGAGGGCGCGTCCTTGCCGATTATAAAAGGCTCCTTCAGCTGGGCCGTGGGATGGAGGTGATGGTGCTGTTTGCAAGGCCACCCCAAAGTGGGAGACGGGTGATTGACGTGGCAGTATTCACAGCAGTGCTACAGGAAGAGGAATGAACGGGAAACACACATGGAAGACTGTGGTTCGAGCTGTGGGATCCTGAAGGAGTCACTTACCGCTGGTTATGATGGGGCCGTAACGACCCAATTTGTCACTGCTGGCACACGCTCTTCTAAAGAACCAGAAAAGCCCTGGCTGGTGCTGCCCAATGGTTAGAGTGGCTGCTGGCACACCAAAGGGTTCAATCCCTGGTCAAGGGCACATACCTGGGTTGTGGGTTCACCGCCCGCCCCTGCTGGGCCCGTGTGGAAGGCAACCAATCAATGTGTCTCCCATCGATGTTTCTCTCCCTCCCTCCCTCTCTCTCTCTCCCCCTTTCCTCCTTTCCTTCCACCCTCTCTCTGAAAAGCAATGGAAAAAATATCCTCAGGTGAGGATTAACAAAAAATAATAATAATAAAAATACAAGAACCATAAAAGACTAAGAAAAATGCGCAGCATGTGACAGGGTGCAAGATCAGCTCAGTACTTAAAAGCTGTAAGTACACTCAGGCTTGATGCTTTTGGATGCCGGATAGGTTAAAATTTCACATTCCTCCGAAAAACCGATCATTAAAGAAAATAAGTTCAAAGCTTATTATACGCTGAGATAGAAAATGAAACCACAGAGCTGCCCTGTTTTTGTGCAAGAACCAGAGATGAGTGGGCCGCACACAG
The DNA here is from genome assembly GCF_027574615.1 of Eptesicus fuscus. NCBI lineage: Eukaryota > Metazoa > Chordata > Mammalia > Chiroptera > Vespertilionidae > Eptesicus > Eptesicus fuscus. The sequence goes on from NC_072475.1 coordinate 6,722,574, forward strand.
ACAGGCATCGTGGTGACGTGCATTAGGAACAGCCCAGGGAGCAGCAGGCGCCGTGCCCTTCGCCGTATTTGTCGTTCAGAAGCGTGCGAGGGCTCTGTTTTGGGGCATGTCCTTGTGCAGGACCTGTGGGGGCCATCGTGCGCCGTCCCAGGAGCCACGCTTCATTCCTGTGATTGACACAAGCCGCCACAATGATTAGACGCATTGTGTTCCTTCCTCGGGCCTCAGGGAAGGGATTCAGGCACATCGTCGTTTTATCCATCCCGGGAAAGCAAGGAGGTTTTTTTTTTGTGTTTTTTTTTTTAATATATTTTATTGATTTTTTACAGAGAGGAAGGGAGAGGGATAGAAAGTTAGAAACATCAATGAGAGAGAAACATCGATCAGCTGCCTCCTGCACACCCCCTACTGGGGATGTGCCCGCAACCGAGGTACATGCCCTTGACCGGAATTGAACCTGGGACCTTTCAGTCCACAGGCCGATGCTCTATCCACTGAGCCAAACCGGTTTCGGCATAAAGCAAGGAGTTTTAAAAGGCCATCATCCCAGTGACGTTCTGGGAACTTCATCCCCAAAGACCGTACAACAGTCAATACGTTCTAGAAAATCTCTACGTACCGAAGTCACAATGTGAGGTGAGCCGATTTTGGAGTTTCTAAGTCACGGGACTTCAGTCACCCGGACCCTTCACTGGAATGTGCACATGACACCTCGGGTTTGCAGCCCATTTGTGGAGCCCTTGGAGGCTGGCACAGAGGAGGAAACGTGTGGAGCAGGTGCTGAAGGATCAGGGCTGGCCAAGGACTTCGCTCGTGGGTTTACAAAGTGAAAGGTGGTTAGACATCAGGCTGTAATCAGCTCTTCTTCATCTTTTTTTTTTTTTTTTTTTTTTACCGCGCGCAGAACAAGAAGAAATATCCTCCATCATCTTACGTGATGGTGTTTAGACGGGGACACTTGGATGACTGTGTGATGTTGGGAAATCTCTTCCACTCGCCGCACTAATAATAAAATCCATCGTGTCTGGGGAAGGTACACTCTGTTTCTGTTCTCGGCGTGGACTAATGGCCCCCAGTCCCAGCCGCAGGCTGTCCAGCTGGAGTCGGTCCCAAGCTGAAGAAAAGGACGCCTCACGCAGCTGAGTCACTGGAGCCCAAGTGGACGTTCTCACAGCCATCTGCCCCGCGGCCTGGAGGTGCCGCAAGCCCCGCAGAGTCAGAAGTCTGCCTGTGGCTGGTGAATAATGGGTTAAATCATTCCGCTCTGACCCCACTTGAAGGCAGGTGTGGGGTGGGGGTTAATTATAGCCGGAGCTCCCCCGATGGAGCCGCAGATGACACAGTCGGTTAGGAGCCCGTAAAGTCATTTACTGTTTTTGTTGTTGCCTTTTAAGTGAAAAAGAAAAAAGTATAGGCCTCTCGTTAAAAAAAATGTCAAAACCCACAATTTCTCTAAAAGTACTCGCACTGTTTTCACATGGCAGGTTCACGCAGACCAAGCTTTGTGATGGTCCCATCGCACTGGGGGTGCCGGGAACCCCCCCTCCCACAATGAGCGACGCCATCGCGGAGCTAATGCAGGTACAGGCCCTGCCGGGCTCTTGTTCCTCTGACCCTAAGCTGGCGCGCGGTTCACTGAAGTACGATTGTTTCAGTTATGTTTTCACTGCTGCTTTCAAGACGTGTCTACGAACTGAAAATCGAGCCACACACATTTCAGCTCTCACATTCTAAAGAACTAGAAAAATCCTGTCCCACCGACCAGAAGGATAACCCAGGGCAATCAGAAAGATCTCTGCTAGGGACACCGTGACAGTAAGAACATGAGGCCCCGGGGCATTTTTTCCACTATGGCATTTTTGGGAAATTCCCACTGTTCTTTTTAAAAAAACATGTTTGTATTGATTTTAGAGGGAGAGGGAGAGATAGAAACTCCGCTGAGAGAGAAACATCAATGAGAGAGAAAGGAATGGCCACCTCCTGCCCACCCCCACTGGGGATCGAGCCTGAAACCCGGGCATGTGCCTGACTGGGAATCGAACTGGCAGCCTCCTGGTGCATGGGTCAATGTTCAACCCCTGAGCCACACCGGCTGGGCCCGCTGTTCTTTCAGTTCCTCCGTCAGGAGTCTCTCGCAGGCCGGTCCAGGGAGGTCCTGGAGAGCTGTGTAGGAAAGACGACCCACGTGGAGATCTGTGAAGACTTAGAAATTTCACACACTAATTCCAACTGGAGGTAATAAACTCAGGTGTTTCTTAATGTTCCAAAGCGTTGGCAGTCGGGGAGTATGTTTTCCCTGGCGCGTAGGGGAAAGCTCTTCACACAGGCTCAAGGGAGAGGGCGGGAGTCCTTCCTTTCCACGAGGCACCTGGGTGGGGCAAACCTTCTTCTCATTTCCCAAAACCACGACCTCAGATGTGAGGTTCTGCTCTTAGGATACAGCACACGTGATCCTTACCACGCGTGCACCTAGATCACCGGTTCCCCGGCTAACACAGCCACACCTGAAACGACGTGGCGTTGGCTCGCAGGCAGTCCCACAGCCTTTCCCCAGGTAAGTCCGTGCACCCACCTTACAGCCTGGCCATCGCACTCCCGGGCATCATCCCACAGAAATGCAAACGTATGCACACACCAGTGTTCACGGCACCTTCTATCTTCAGAGCCCCAAACTGGGAACAACTCAAAAAGGCCTTCAGTGGGGGTGGGTCACACAAACGGTGTACATCCACACGACAGACGCAGCAGCAAAAGGGAACAAACCACTTGGGCAGCTCTCCAGGGTGTGATGCAAAGAGAAAAACAGCCAATCTTCTCGATCCCCAGCAGGGGGCGTGCAGGAGGCAGCCGGTCAATTATTTCCTCTCTTGATGTTTCTTTCTCTCCCTCTCCCTTCTTCTCTGAGATCAATAAAAAATATATATTTTTTAAAAAGCCAATCTTAAAAAAAACATACTTAGTATACTGACGGTGATGACAGATACACAAACCACAAGTGATGAAGTTGTACAGCATTTAATACACACACACACACACATACACACACACATACCCCCCCACACACATTGTCCCTCGGTTGCCGTAACAGAATACCACAGACTGGGTAGCATATAAAAACCCCAGAAATGTACCTCTCACAGCTCTGGAGGCTGGAAATCCAAGGTCAAGGTGCTGGCAGATTTGGTGTCTGGCGAGGGCCCACTCCTGGTTCACAGACGTGCCTTCTCGCTGTCCCCTCATGGGGGGGAGGGCAGGGGGCGCTCTGGGGTCTCTTCCAGAGAACAATGATCCATTCCTGAGGGCCGCCCTCACGGCCTGACCACCTCCCAAAGGCCCTGCCTTTGCGGGTGACACTCTGGCTCAGGCCACGCTCCAGCTGTCACGCAAGGGCACGACGCACTGGCATTCCTGAGGAGCTGGGTCCCCTGCGTGGAACAGGCCGAGCTCAGTGAAATCCCAGGTCCTCCATCCTCCCTCTCCCTGGGGAAGTGTGCTGGGCCGGGCTCTCTGTGAAGGCACAGGCGGGTCCAGGCCCCGTTGGAGAGACACCTGCCCCTGGGATCTCCCTTTTTCTGGAGCAACTGTGGGAAGCAGACCCGTCGATGGGGAGTGAGTGGGCTGCGCAGCTCCGAGGCGGCGTGGGTGTCGAGTGCCATGCTCAGGTGCCTCTGGGAGTGCCAGCGCCTGCACCTGGGACGGTGGGGCCCCAGGAGGGGGAGCCTCCGCTCTGTGGGGAGCAGGGCGCGGGTGGGAGGGCTGGTCCAGCCGGCTGTGTCCAGGCAGCTCAGGGCCATGTCTGGTAACTGTGCTGACTGCATCACCACGCATCCGGTCCTGCCACTGCAAAGCAGGACCCCTCGATGCTGATGCACTCAAGCGAGAATAAAAACTGAGGAGGAGGCAGCCAGGGACCCAGCCATCTCCCCCTTTCTGCCAGCATCTGTTTGTGTGTGTTTTTAATCTTTTTTATTGATTTCAGAGAGGGAGAGGGAGAGATAGAAACATCAGTGATGAGAGCGAATCATTGATCATCTGCCTCCTGCACGCCCCACAGTGGGGATCGAGCAGCAACCCAGGCATGTGGCCTGATCAGGGATCGAACCGTGACCTCCTGGTTCATAGGTCGACGCTCAACCACTGAGCCATGATGGCTGGGCCCGGCATCTGTTTTTAATGCAGGGAAAGGACTGTTTGCAGGTGGGTATGTCCCACGGCTGTTAGTGGAGCCAAGCACCGCGTGGTAATCTGACTTCACCCAGAAGCACTGGGGATGGATGAACCAAGAGTGACAAACAGCACCCGCCACCGCCACTGCCCAGGGATGGTCTGAAAGGCCGGCCGTGTGCAGGACCTGCAGGCCTGGCGCAAACAAGAAGGTGCTCAGAATTTGCTGACTGTTAAAAGAATGGACCCTTCCCTGGCCAAATGAACTGCTAGCCGATGCTATCAAATACATGACTCAGGTGTGTAAGACATCTGAGTTCAAATCCTTAGAAGACTGGTTGACATGTCAGGTGGTGCATAACTTTACGGTGACCATCCCTCGAATCGCAATATATAATTGTTAATCCTCATGCAAGGATATTCCTTCCATTGATTTTTAGAGAGAATGGAAGGAAGGGAGGGAGGGGGGAGAAAAAGAGAGAGAAACATTGATGTGTGATGTGCAGGTCGACGCTCTAACCACTGAATCACACCAGCCAGAGCGGATATGTAATTTAATATTTGACCAACGAGGGATTGTTCCAGACCACCAGCCCAAAAAATGCCTGGAGGAAGCTTCCCCCTCTCTGGCTCCTCATCTATTTTTGTGTCTGCTCTCTGATCTAAGCTTTGCAAGAAATGCTACCTGCACCTTCTTTGTTGACCCTTTTTAACCCCTGGGAAAGCTGTGAGACCTCACAGAACATTGCAAGTAATCCAAACGTTTTACGGTTCCAGGCTGCAGAGAAATCAAACTGTCGTCGGCAGCCGGAAAACACCTGTTCTCCAAATATGTCACATGCGTCCCCCACTTGGAACAGGCGGTTGGAGAGAGGGCCAGCGATGGAAAACACAGGTCACAGCACCTTTTATTGTTCATTCAACAAACGGATGGGACACGAAACACACTAACTTCTCCGAACAGTCGTAGTGAGCTTCAAAACCAAGGGCAACGTCCGGACAGCGCCTCCTGGTGGGGAGCACGAGCCTCACACCGTTGGGCGCGGTGGCTGGGGAAACACGCGTGCAGTGCGCGAATCTGCCTCCCACGCCCGGGTTCTCCAAAGCGGTTTCCTGTGGGACACAGAGGTGGCACCGGCAGAGAACACGTCCCAGGGGACAGCCGGTCCAGAGGCTCAGTCCCTTCCTGCCGCCGAGCTCGGAAGTCAGGTGTCTGAATTGGGGTCCAACTCCCCAAGGTTCGCGCCGTCTTGTGGCCCAGAATGACACAACGTTACAAATCCAGAGGCCCCAAGTAAACTCTCATGATTTATTAATTTAGAACAACCGAGATGGATTCACAGAGCCTGGTGGCCACGAAGGCCGGAGCTAATTTGCTTTTATGGCTACGGCTGTGCAACTGGGATCAGTTAAAAACGAAACATTCCCGCCAGTGAACAGTGACACGGGCGCAGAACAACCCACAGTCAATGACGCGGGGCTGAGCAGATCTTGGGGTTCTAGCTCCCCAGCTTCTTCCACATGCACTCAGAGCAACTGTCTTCAGACACCTGAAGCCCTTCCCCTCAGACAGCAACCCTATGAAGACCAAACCCATCCGCAGGAGACTCAGGACTCCATCTCATTTTTATTTGGAGTTCTCACTCATTATAACAAAAAGTGTTGTTATTCGCCCGTTACTTAAATGAACAGCGGGAGGACACAGGCCACACAACCTACGTTGGGCTCTTTAAGAACATCCGGTGCTTTCTTACTCTAGGCACAAACACAACTTCTTTAAAAAAATAAAACTGTGATTTAAAAGGCCTTTGCTTCACAAGGAAGAGGAATAAACGGGAAATGCTAGCAGATGTTTGATCATGTCTGTTTTTTTTTAGTTTTTTTTTTTTTTTAACTTGGTCATTTGCCCTTTATATTCTGCAAATGCAAAAAGGAATTGTCAGTGTCGGTGATTCTTAAAAAATCTCTTAGGAACCCCGGCATTCTGGGCAATTCCGTGGGTACCTGGACCCCTTACGTTTGGAGAAAGGAGAGAATATTTTAGAAAATCTATCACCCCTCGCCCAAATTCCTTTGATGAAACTATTATGTAAAAAGCAGGTAATTATATACATAAATAACATAAAAATAATTATCATAAATTAAAAAGTCACACAATCTCCCACAATTACTTCAACCACCCGAGGCGAGAGCTGGGAGTGTATGAATGAGCTGTTGGAGGAGGGGGACTCTGCGGGCCCTTCCCCGGCCGCCTGGGTGAGGCGTCTCCTCAGTTCGTGAAGGCGTGTATTGCACAAAACCAACGCTAGCCCTGTCCTCAGACTCTCGCCACTCGGAACAAGTGAAGTGCTGAGAAAATTCATTTTGCGCAACAAATCGTCCTCAGCCTCACTGGCAGCATCAGTCAGCCACTGCCGACTCCTATTCAGTCTTCCTTCACGAGGGTCTCCCAAATCAGACAGGGTCTGGGACAGAGCGAGCAAGGACAAATAAGGCAAACGTATCTTTTCATTTTGGACAGCGTTAAAAATAACAGGAGGGTAAAAATCAAACTTGGTTCCGTTTCGCTGGCGGAGCGGCAGGAGGGCGGGCTGCTGGTGGGCCTCAGCCTCGCCCCCACCTGGGAGGGGTGCACGGACGAAGGGCGTGTCCCGGAAAGCAGACCGGGTTGTACTCAGCAGGTTCGTGGGCGCATTAGTGGCTCTGCTGCTGAGCTGACCTCTGCTTTCCTTACTGCCTGGCAGGAAACAGCAGGATCGCTGTGTTTTAGAAAAACCCCTGCTTTCCGAGCTTATTCCACATTTGTATAGAAAACTGATCTTGAACCACATCAACCTTTGGAATTAAAGTTTAAACAGAAGAAAACACATGAATTTCTTCCCTGTTCTCCAGTTCAGGGGGTTTTGGCGGAGCCTCTGTCATGATAAATACACGTGGTGGCAGGGAAGCCACACCCACAGGTGCCGCCAGCAGGGGCAGCACGAGGCTTCCTTGTTGCCCACAGCCGTGTGCCCCTCTGCACTGGGGCAGCTGTGGAGACTGGACATGGGCGTCACCAACCGTCCTACAGTGCAAATGACTTCAGCATGTTAAAATAAAAACAGAAAAACATGGCCACGACGGAGTCTTGAATACATAATATATGCTTGAAATAAAATTAAAAAAAGAAAATATGATCCTAAAAAGCAATTAAATTACGAAGAGGCCTTTATGCCTGAGTCAGCGACCTCATGACCCCTCCCGGGATGACCCTGAAGCCAGAGGAGGCCCCGTACCCTCACAGCATCTTCTCACACGTGGTTTCAGCCCAAAGTTGTGAAACAAATTCGACTCAACTCAGATTTCAAGGTAGAGACTCCGTGTTACCTTAACTTCTACTTGCTCACTCGCAAAAACTATCCAGAAGCAGGAGGAAGCTGCTGCCACTGCAGCGTGTCGCCACCCGTGGGACTGTCCACGTTTTGATCCAGTAACTGAGTTCCAGAGGAAAAATAAAACAAACCACTTATGTTCCCAATAACATAGGGCTGCCTCCTGGGATCCTGCTTCTCTCGGAGTGTTGCTCTCTGGAGCAGTGTCCACCAGACCCACTTCTGCGGGGAAGGCTGGGGGCGTGGCCACAGCCCAACCAGCTGCCCGGCTAAGGCAGCGCCTGCAACCTGCTTGGGTCTACAGCCACCTGCTGCAGCCAAGCTGGCGGACCATGATGGTTGCTGGGGGATTTGGAGACAATTCTGCAAAAGCTAAGTCAACCTTACTTACATTGCAACGGGTGATTCTTTTTTCTGTTTGGTATCCAGCAAACAAATCTCAACAACACACAAGGAAGCCTATCTGAGGCTCCCCTTCCGCCAGGCGCCTCAGTAGCTGTACATCTGCTGCTGCTGCTCGGCCGGCACCTGGGGCTGCGCTGCCGGCGGAGGGGCGGCCTGCGGCTGCGGGGCCGGCAGCACGTCCGTTTGGGGCACTGCCCGCCACGTGAGCGGGTGCTGGTCACTGAGCTGGTTCCCCAGGGGCGTGATGGAGTTGACCAGCGTGGTCAGGTTGATGAAGTGGGCCACGGACTGCGGGTTCGAGGTTTCCGGCTGGGGGTGCAGCTGGATGTCGTTCTGGCGGTTGTGCAACATGGCGGAGCCACTGACGGTGTCAAAGGTCACGGTCAGGATCGAGTTGTCCAGCTGCAGCTGACGTTCCGGGGTGGTTAGGTGCCCAACGGCCACCGGCTGGAGGTTGGTAAACTGAGTCCCGGCTGCCGTGGTGATGGGCGTCACGGTGATGTTGGTCAAGCCAACCGAGCTCGATGGAGTGGTCACGTTCGGGTCCCCCAGAGTCACCACCACCTGGAAGAGCCAACATAGGCAGTGAGTTCCTGAACGGGGAGGACGCAGGTTCCCTCTCTGCGCTGTGACAGGGGCGGGCTCATCGCGCTGGAATAAGCACAGCCCGAAGGAGAGAGCGAAGCATCTTTGGGTGAAAGATGAAATCAGGTTAATTTTGTCCGGAAACAATAACTCTGGTGAGAGGGAGAAAGAGGACACAGCCACAAGCACAGAGGCCATCAGGTGGAACTGAGAAGCAAACGATTCCACGGGCTAGAAAACAAGGGAGGAAAGTAATAACGAGAAAGACCGGTCACTGAATATTCGTCCCTGAAGGGCCGTGGTGGTGGTCAGTGAAAAGCCCGACTAGGAACTAACAGGGCGGCGGACAAGTCTGCAGGAGCAACAGCTAACGGATGACAGACAGCGGCTTTCTGTGGTGCAGAGGATGGGAGACCAAGCAAACGTGTCCGCCAGCACCGGGCACTGAGAGAGGTTTGCGGCCTCACACAGAGCGGTGGGGAGGAGCCAAGGGGAAGAGTCTATCTCAGCAGCAGATTGGCCGCCTGTCCTCCCGCCTCCACCCCCCAGGACGGCTCCTTCGGTTTGCAGGGTCCGCTCTCCCTGACCGGGCGGCAGGGCCTGGGCCATGTCCACAACGAAGAGACGCTCTGACACTCCTGATGCCCAACCAGGGGAGCGGCTCTCCTTACATCCAGAGCGTCCTGCTGCCACTCACAATGAATGACAAGTGTGATTTCTCGGTCTACGCTGGGAAGCACTTAGGTGAAAACGGCCCCCACAGCATGAGAGACGGGGAGGGGAGCGGGTACATGTGGACCCCACCCGCCTCAATCTCCCTCTCCACCACACCCCCCCCCCCCGGCGCCCAGGGCAGCTGCCCCCGCACAGTGATGGGCCCCAGCTCCAGCACAGGAAGCAGCCACCTGCTGGATGCTCTGCACGGCAGAGTCGGTCTCGTCGCCCACGCCGCCCGTGAACGCGGGCTCCTTCTCCGAGTACTCGCTGAAGGCTGCGTCCTCTGGCACCGGTGCCCCGGCCTCCTCTTCCGGCTTCTGCTTCCTCTTGTGGCTTCTCCTGGCCGCTTTCACGGGCTTCCCTTCTGCCAAATCTTCCTGCTCCAGACTCAGCTCCGGCTGCGGGAAAAGAAGTTTCAGCAACTCGCAGGCCAATGCGTCGTGAGCCCAGGTGGCCAGCGTGGTCCAGGGTCACATCCAGGGTCACATCCAGGGTCAGCGCTGAGGCTCTCGGGCCTTCAGCTGCCGCAGGAAACACAGTGGCCACAGTCTGTATGATCACTTGCATTTCTAAAGATCGAGGAAGTTCCAGGGATTTTTGTTAAGTGGAGGAAATTACATATAAGTCCCATTTTAAAAAGCTACATTTTGGGGGTGAAATATAAACAAAAATATAAAAAATAAAATTTGTAAGCCACTGTTTCATTCCTGATGAGCTCGGCCTGAGGCTACAAAAGTTTCCACATCAGGTTCTCACCCCCAGAATGTCTTGGATCAAAACGGGTTTGACCACAGGAACCAGACGGTCATCTCCTCGGGGGACAGCGAACAGGCCCAGCCATCAGCGACCCAGATGGTGCCCCACATGCTTTTCTGGGAGCTGGTGCCCACGGCCAGTCGCTGAGGCCCCTGGGCAGGGGTGTCCAGCCAGGAACTCCACTCCGGTCCTCCACCCTCCCAGACCTCTGGGGCCCTCCCACGAGACTTGGTCCGGTCCAGTGGCAGTGACCCAGAGAAACCTGCCAGGCCTGGTCACGTGGGACTGCCCTCACGGGGCACTACAGGCGTTCTCACACTCACGCAGTCCAGCCTGGCACCTGAGCACTGTGCTCAAAACACCATTTCAAAAAGAAAGAGCTAGAAATATGACTTTAAAGCAGCTCAGAGTGTGACATGTTCTCTTTGTAATAAAAGAAATTTTTATGAAGGCATTGCCTAAAAACTCCTTTAAAAAGTGGGTTCATCTAATACATGGAAAGTGAATTTTCGTATATAACCTAATTATGCTAAGCTCTCCTGGGAACTATCTGTGATGGTTAATGTTGAGTGCCAACTTGGCTGGGGTGGGGGGCCAATTGTTTGGTCAAACCCAGTCCAGATGTTGCTGTGAAGGTATTCTTTAGACGACATGAACATTAAATCAGTGGACACCGAGTAAAGCAGACTGCCCTCTATTGCGGGTGGGCCTCATCCAATCAGGCGAAGGCCCTGGGAGAGAAGACGGGGGCCCTGGAGGAAAAGGGAATTCTGCCTCCACTGGCCTTCAGCCGTGAGCTGCAGCATCCACCCTGCCCTGGGTCTCCGGTCTGCCCTCCACCCTGAGATTTCAAACTCACCAGCCTCCACGTCACATCAGTGACTCCTTACAGTTCTAGAAACTTACAGAAACGAAAAGGCTCTTGGAGAGAAGACTGACCAGAAAGATGGAGCATGAAAAGCAGGTGAGACGCAAAGCATGGACTACGGGGCTTCCCGAAGTGCTCCCGAGTCTGCCGGGGTTCTGGAGGCCCCACCCCGAGGTGTCTGCGTATCGGGAGTCCCCGTGCCACGCCCGCCCCGCAGGCCGCTCTGTGCTCACCTGCACGATGCCGATGGACGAGGCGTCGATGGTGGTGGTCTCCGGCAGGTGGTCCAGGTCGTCGATCCTCACGGCCAGCACCTGCGGGAGAGCCGGGCAGTGAGCGGGATGGCTCTCCCTGCTCCGTCTTGGGCATCGTCCGTGTGTGCATCAGGACGGACCTCGGAAGCCTGCTTCCAGAACCCCACCCGCTCCTGTCCTCCCCTCATGCCGGGTGCCCTCACCTCCCGGGTCTGCAATGAACTTGCGCATGGAGGGTGCCCCCTGACCCTGTCACCCATGCCCGAGGGGGACACTGTCTTTCCTCCCTTTTTTGTCTACTAATGTGCTTTCAGCAAGTGAAATTTCAGTGAATCATGTTATTTCACATCAATGTCCCATAAGGAATTACCAAAAACGAAACATTTATACCTTAAACGTTACTTTTTAACTTGCCCCAAGGTGGGTACCTGCGCCCCCACCTTCTCTCCCTGAGCCACACTGCCTGGCCCTGACTGCAGCCCCCACGCCGAGCTCACGCCCTCCCGGGGCCCACACGTCCCTTCCACCAGCTGCGGGGTCCTCGACCATGAACCTGCCTCTGCCGGTTGCCCCTGGACTGTGGCTACTTAAGCGAATCCAGTCAGAAGTGAGACAATGGAACACGCATGCAGAGCGGGAACGAACACTCCAAGAAGGTGTAAGGCAGGCGAGTTACCAAGAAAGGGAATTCGCTGTAGAAAAACTACAAGATCAGGGAAATGTAGAAGTCTGTCTGTAAGTGTTCCTCATCCAAACAGCTGGTGACCCGGCACTGCTGGTGACCCGGCACTGCTGGTGACCACCCGGCACTGCTGGCGACCCGGCACTGCTGGTGACCCGGCACTGCTGGTGACCACCCGGCACTGCTGGTGACCCGGCCCTGCTGGTGACCCGGCACTGCTGGTGACCCGGCACTGCTGGTGACCACCCGGCACTGCTGGAGGACTCCGCACTGCTGGTGACCCCGGCACTGCTGGTGACCACCCGGCACTGCTGGTGACCCCCCGGCACTGCTGGTGACCCGGCACTGCTGGTGACCCCGGCACTGCTGGTGACCACCCGGCACTGCTGGTGACCCCGGCACTGCTGGTGACCCGGCCCTGCTGGTGACCTGGCATGCTGGTGACCACCCGGCACTGCTGGTGACCCGGCCCTGCTGGTGACCCGGCACTGCTGGTGACCCCCCAGCACTGCTGGTGACCACCCGGCACTGCTGGTGACCACCCGGCACTGCTGGTGACCCCCCAGCACTGCTGGTGACCCGGCATGCTGGTGACCACCCGGCACTGCTGGTGACCCGGCCCTGCTGGTGACCCGGCACTGCTGGTGACCCCCCAGCACTGCTGGTGACCCCCCAGCACTGCTGGTGACCACCCGGCACTGCTGGTGACCACCCGGCACTGCTGGTGACCCCCCAGCACTGCTGGTGACCCGGCACTGCTGGTGACCCCGGCACTGCTGGTGACCACCCGGCACTGCTGGTGACCCCGGCACTGCTGGTGACCCGGCACTGCTGGTGACCCCCCAGCACTGCTGGTGACCCGGCACTGCTGGTGACCACCCGGCACTGCTGGTGACCACCCGGCACTGCTGGTGACCCGGCCCTGCTGGTGACCCGGCACTGCTGGTGACACGGCACTGCTGGTGACCCGGCCCTGCTGGTGACACGGCACTGCTGGTGACCACCCGGCCCTGCTGGTGACCCCGGCCCTGCTGGTGACCCGGCATGCTGGTGACCCGGCACTGCTGGAGGGCCCCAGGCTGCCGAGGACACTGCGAGGCTCCCGAGGAGACGATGACATCTCCTCCCCACAGTGAGGCCAACTGTGCTCTTACAACAGCAAAGGTAATTTACATTCATTAAAGGAAATGATTGAAAATGGAGAAACAGAGTGGGACCCTTCCCCCTCCCCACGGGGAGTCCATTCTGTGGGACCCTTCCCCCTCCCCACGGGGAGTCCATTCTGTGGGACCCTTCCCCCTCCCCACGGGGAGTCCATTCTGTGGGACCCTTTCCCCTCCCCACGTGGGAGTCCATTCTGTGGGACCCTTTCCCCTCCCCACGTGGGAGTCCATTCTGTGGGACCTTTCCCCCTCCCCACGTGGGAGTCCATTCTGTGGGACTCTTTCCCTCTCCTGTATTTGTTCTCCAGTAAATCCCCACCTTTGCTATAAAAAAAAGGGAGAAGCACATAGAGAAATGACCATACTTCACCCCCAGGAGAAAACCACCGTGTGCTGCGTCCTTCCTCTCTGTCCTCACCTGTCTCATTTACACGACAAGGGTGAGTACTGCAGACACACGCACAGCGCGTTGGACGTATGCTGTGTTACTCACACAGCGCATCCTGCCTTCTCACAGTTTTATTTGGAACTCTGTTTACAGAGCCAAGCACACTGCTAAACCATCACTACTGTAACCCATCCCTCTGGCTTGGCATGGAGGTGTCCGAAGCATCATTCCTAAAGCACTGGGGACACCGCCCTGCTGCCTGCCACCGGACAGCCACGGCAGGGCCACTCTGAATCTAAAAACCTCCTGGCTCTCTCGTGGACGGAGGGTGGCACCTGCCACGTTAGCGCCTGCGTCCCTGGGAGTCAGTGACGGGGAGTGCCTTTTGCTGTTCGTTAACCAGAGGCGGGTCCTTTCCGAACGGCCTCTCACGCACACACCGAATGCGTATCGTCTCTACCGTCAAGCCGGGGTCTGTGACCGGCGGTCAGAGCGCCCACGCCATTCCCAGCTTGCTTGCTGGTGAACTCCGTCACTTCTAAGTGTCACGGGGCTCACGCAGCCAAAGCGGAGGTGTTTGCTCGTGACACCTTTCGCTGCTCCTCTGCTTAGAGCCTTCCCTCTGGTGATCTGAGCTGGTTGCCTGCATTTCCTTCTGGTTTTGTTTTCCAGGTTGCTTCTTTTTAAAGCGCAATCAGTTATTAATGCCCTGGACCTTCCTCTAGAACCGGCTTCCAGGTGAGCCAGTCTTCTGGCTTCCACAAGTGCGCCCTCTGGGTCCTCAATGCCACCCTGTGACCGCCCCCAACTCCCCCTGGACACTACCCACTCTGCACATTTTCTTAGCCACTCAAAGGAAAGACTGGGGCAAGGGGCAGGCTTGAACTTTCATCTTGCTGTAATGCCAGTGAAAACGAATCTGGAACCTTAGCAAATAACAAGCAAGGCTCTTCTCTCTGTTCATTCAGGGCCTCCCTCCCACATGCAGGTGCTGCAATGCAGAGGGAACCTAAGACCCAGGCCCGGCCTTGGGGAATTCCGGGTCTGCAAAGGGAGACAGACCTATGAGCCAGGGGTCTGGGAGAGAAGGGGTCTGCAATTCCGGGTCTGCAAAGGGAGACAGACCTATGAGCCAGGGGTCTGGGGTCTCCGGTCAAAAGAAGCTTGCACCAGGCAGAGGGCAGAGGGACCAGGCGGGTGGGGTGGGGGTGGGCAGGGAGGAGGATGCTCACCTCTGGGTGCTTGCGTCGCATGTGTCTGCTCATGGAGGCCCTGGTGGACACCTTGGTCCCGCACAGCTGGCAGCTCTGTGCCTCGACCTTGTCATGCGTGAGCTGCACGTGCTTCTGCAGCATGTACTCGGTAACGTATTTCTTGTCACACACGGAGCAGGTCCACTGCTTGCCCACTACAAACACACACACACACACACACACACACACACACACACACAGATACACACACACAGAGACACACACACACACACACAGGGAGGAAAAGACAAGCACAGGTCATGAGCGAGGCTGCCCCACAGCCTGCAGGACAGGCAGGAGCTGCTTCACCTCTGCGTGTGCTGCTGGGACCGTCCCAGGTCAGGCCAATGGGACAGGCACAGCCTGAGGCGAGTAGGACAGTGGCCTCCTCCCGCGCTGAGCGTGGAGCCACGTCACTGCTCCAATAATCGAAACTTTAAGAATAGATATTTGAAAGCTGTCCTGGGCTGATTCTCAGGAGGCAATGGGCCACCACTGAGGCAGGACGGCACCCAATACTCTAAAACAGTCTGCAATGCAGGGTCACACAGCCGTCCCCGCCCCCCACCCCCCAGGCCGCACCCTGCTTACCTGTGTGGATGAGCTTGTGGGTCTCCATGGTGTTTCTCTCACTAAACGTCTTTCCACACAATTCACACATGAAATCTTTAATCCCTGCAGAAAAAGGCACACTTAACTTCAGAGATTTCGTAGTGCTTTACCTACACGCAGCGGAGTCTTGTCCCTGACACTGGTCGGGTGGGTACTTGGAGAGGCTGCGGGGAAGGTAGGTTGCCAGGAGACAGAGTAAACGTTTGCTGGTAGGCACTGAGCTGTGGCTTGGGAACTCTGCCCTCTGCAGGTGACTTCGAAAAGTGCTTCCTCAGGAGGGGTGGCAGGTCAGTTTCAGCCCAGGCCCACGGGACTGCCAGTCATTCCGAATGAGCGGAATCCGACTCACTGAGCTTTATTCTGCATTAGCTCGTGACAAGGGAAGGCAGACACCAAGCTTAGGAAGCAGGTGGTTACGTTACCCCAGTGCCCCCACCGGCCATCAGTCTGGGGCGATCATCCTGCTTGCCTGCAACCTGGGGAGCAAGCATCGGGCGAGCAGGACAGATGTACTCCCCAAACTGGCAAGAATGTGGACCCGAGAAAGCCTCTTAAACAAAGGTTCCTCCAAAATGGAACACGACACGTGAGCTGAAGGGCCCACCAATCGGGTCCTGTGAGTACACAGAGCCCCCGGGAGGCACAGGGCCTGGGCCCATCGCGGCTGGAGGAGGGGCCGAAGGGGCAGAGGCCACCGCCCGCTAGCAGTGGGTGCAGCAGCAGGTGGAGCGCGGAGGCGGGTAGGCAGAGCAGTATTGGGGAGCGGTACAGCATTGCAGCACTAGAGGCGGCCGGGACCCAGTCCCGGGGAGCAAGAAAGCTCCCCAGAGAAGGTGAGGCGGATAACAGGCGAGCTTCCCAGGAAGACAAGGGCACACGCTGTACAACCCGTGCGTGGGGACCCAGCAGACCTGCACGGTGGCCTGGACAGACAGCTGAGGCGCACGGTAAGCTGGGCCAGGCAGTGGCGGGACCCAAGGCCATTTTAGGGAGGACAGGGAACCACGGCAGAGAGGCTCTTGCCAGGAATGTCGGACTCAGACCAATCCCACCACCCGGGGCAAGCTTCCTTCTGTGCTGGTGTCTGCCTGAACCCCGCGCACCCCACATGGACCCACACGTCAACGTTTACGAACAGCGTGCTCACACCGACGTCGCAGAGGCCGCTTTTCCTCCGTGAGCGCCACGTGAACGACCGCGAATCTCACCGCTTTTGATGGCTGCATTCTGCATGGCCGCACAATGAGCCATTGCCCTGCGACGGGCACTTAGGATGTCCCAGGATCTGAGGTCAGCTCGCACACACCTCTGGGACCCGGCCTGATCCCTTCCTAGGCACACGTTCCGTTCCCACAGGGAGTGGCTGCGCAGGGCAAGGGCTCTGCAGAACTGGCAAGTGTCGCCAAACTCCCGCCTGGACTCCTGTGCGCACGCGCAGGGACACGCACCAGGGCGCCTGCGAGGACGGGACGCCTCCCAGATGCCCGCTGCCTCCCCGCACCTCCCGGAGCAGAGCTCGCTCGGACCCGGCCGTTGGGAGCTAAGGAAAGTGAGAAGCAGCCAGCGTTTCGGCGCGAGGCCCGGCGGTTGCCGCACGCCGGCGCCCGGCCAGGACTCACCGATGTGCCGCTTGTAGTGCTTGAGCATGTTGACCTTCTGCGCGAACTTGCGGTGGCACTCCTTGCACTCGTACTCCTTGATGCCCTTGTGCAGCTTCATGTGGTGGCGCAGCGCGTGCTTGGTCTTCATGCCTGTGGACAGAGGCAGGTGGGCGCCCGCCACGCCCCCCCGCGCCACCGTGCCCGCACCTGGACCCCCTACAGAGACCGCGCCCTGGACCCGTCTCTGCCCATGCCCAGGATCCCCCTAGCGCCTGAGCCCCTGACCCCCCTGCAGTGCCCACACCCCAACCCTTGGGCAGGCACAGGTGTCAGGAAGGGGGAAGAGAAGGAGGGCTCCGCTCTGAACGGCTCTCCCCACAATGGGGAGCAGGCAGCTGCACCCCTGAAGGCTCAGCTCCAGCGCCAGGTGGGCGCGCCTGGGACCGTACCTTTCCCGCACTCGGCGCACAGGTACTCCCGGATGTTGTCGTGCACACGCATGTGCTCCTTCAGCATGTCCTTCCTGGCGAAGGACTTCCCACACTGCTCGCAGGCGTGGCTCTTCACCCCTACCAACAAACGCACCCATGTCAATCCTGGAAGGCCCGCGGGCGTGGGTAAGGCATGGAGGCAGAACGGGAAGGAAGGCGGCCTCCCGCGGCCGGAAGGGGCCTCCCCTCCCTCCGCCTCCTCAGAGCCTCCTCTGGGCTCTTCGGGAGGAGGCTCCGAGGACCTGGAGCGGTGATGAGGCAGGACGTGCCGGAGCGGACACCGTGGCCAGGACAGGAGAAGCGGGACGGGGGAATGCGCTGAGGGGGACGATGCGCGACTGCTCTGCGCACGAAGCCGGCGGAGAAGGCAGCCGACCCCGTTCAGCCGGGGCCTGTGCCGACAGGACCACCTACCCGTGTGGATGAGCTTATGCCGCTCCAGGTTCCCGATGCTGTTGAAGATCCGCCCGCAGATCTCGCAGGGGTGGATGTACCTGAAACCAGACGGAAGCCTCAGGGCGGCCCGGCCTGTGGGGGGCCGCCTGCAGCAGGCACACCTTTCCTGGGCACCGGGAGACCAAAGGTGTAATGGAGATGACAGAAGACAAAGACTGGAGGGCTGAGGGCTGTCGTGAACTTAATGTGGCCCCCAATTCAGATCCATGTTTCAGCCCTGACCCCCTGTTCCCCAGAAGGCGACTGTATCTGGAGATCAGGGCTTAACAAGTGATGAGGCTGAGATGGTCTCTGGCACGGGCCCTGAGCCAGTATGACTGGTGTCCTTATGACGAGGGGAAGTGTGGACACAGAGGCACAGGTAGCGGGATGACCGTGTGCAGACACGGGCGATGAGGGCCGTGTATAAGCCAAGGAGGGGCCTGGGGCAGAGTCCCTCTCACAGTGGGAGGGAGTCAGCCCTGCGACACCTTGATCTCGGGCCTCCGGCCTGCGCACTCTGTTCTGGCGACCCGAGCTGGCCACTGCGGCCACTGCGGCCGTAACCATCCACACTCGCTCAGGCTCAGAGCACGGATCCCGGCTGCAGCGGGACGCGGGGCTGGCCTTCAGGGCCCCTGATCACCGGGGAAAGGGCTTCTGGTGGCTCCCCAGGCCTGTACTGCGCCGCTCATGCTGAGTCCTGGCAGGGGATGGGGCCGAGGCAGGACCGGTGGAGGACAGGTATTTCCCGGGACCCAGTGGGGCTCCCAGAGCAGAGGGACTTGCCCCTTCAGCATGGCTTCTCTGCCCCTCCCTCGGGCACCTCCCTCGGGCACCACCCAGCGCGGAGCCCGCAGGCCCGGGAGCCTCACTTCTGCACGTTGGGGTCGGGCAGGTTCTCGCGGTGGATGACCATGTGGGCGTGGTAGGTGGCCTTGAGGGCGAAGCGCCGGTTGCAGGTGCTGCAGCCGTAGCCCTTCTCCTTGTGCACCTCCATGATGTGCTTCAGGTACTCCTTCCCGCGGCCGAAGGTGAGCTGCGGACAGGACACGCTCACCACTCGCACAGCTCGCAGCTCGGCGCGCACTGCCGCGCACCACAGGGCAGGGACGCTGGTGAGAGCCCTCACCCTGGCAGGTGAGGAGGGCTCGCCTAGGGCAGGGGCAGCCCTGGCAAACTGCAGTGGAGGATGTGAGAAGTGGACCCCAGCTGCTCCCGGGCCTCCCGCTCCTCTTCAGACCAGCGGGGCCCGACTGCCTCCTCTCCACCCACTGACCTCCCTGACCTCACTCACACCCAAGGGTCCTGGCAGGCGCATGGCAGGCGCCAGGATGGGCACACGGGCTGGTGCTCGCAGAGAACATGGGCACCTGCACTCCACAGGCGTGAACTGCGTGTTCCCAGGCAGGGGACCCAGTGCAGGGACCACCTTCATACAGCACGCGGCTGAGCCCGGGCCCTCTGAGCACAGAACCACCCCCTCTGAGCACGCCCCCCTTCCAGGCACGGGGCAGGCTGTGGTGAAGAGCCACTGGCCCGAGGGGGGGAGGAGGCCCCTCATGCGGCCGACCTCCAGGGAGCCAGATCCCACCCGGTGAGCCACACAGCCGTACGCAGGCCAGCCAGGAGACAGGTTCCACGAGGGTGGTCGTGTGACAGCAGTGAGACCAGCATCCTCCCCGAGAACCAAGTGATGGGGGGCAGCCAGCAGGACAGCTGTGTGTGCGAGTGGCCACCACCGGGACCGAGCCCACCGAGCCGGGCCTGGGGGGTCCGCGGCCTGTTCCGAGCGGCAGTTACCTGGCACCTTTTGCAGCTGTACTTGTGAGGCTCCGAGTCTGCGCTCTCGTCAGAATTGTCATCGTTCTCCTCGGAGGAGATCCCGATCTTGCCAATAAACTCCTCCCTCTGGTGGTCATCCATCAGCGCGATGTCCTGGAAAAGCCAGAGCCGACTTCTGACCCGCGTGGCAAAGCTCTACCGGCCCCTCGTCCACGGCAGCAGGAGGCTCCCCCCGTGGAGAGGCAGCGCCTCTGCGGGTAGGACGCCTACGGAGCTCCCGCCTGCTGCGTCCTGTGTGGGCCCCACGCAGACACTCTCCCTCGGGTCACCTGCACACCCCAGTGCCCTGATGGTAGACCCACCAGGCCCCTGCTCACATTCAAATAATTCTGCCTCGAGCAGCACCGACCCCGAGGGGTGGCAGGGAGCAGCAAACTGCCTCCCGTGGGCCCGGGTGTGAGCCTGGCGCTGCCTGCACTTGGGAACACCTAACGTCCCTGGCCTCGACGGTGGCTTCTGTCAGTGGGGTGGGTCAGTGGCCTCTAAGGCCTCCTCCTGAGGGACGTGACCGGGCTGGCCCCGAAGTTCCTGAAGTTCCATTTACTTTTCTGCAAAAGACCGCAAGGATCATGCCAGCAGCTATCCGCAGGCAAGAAACACAGGAAGAGCCGCCATGGGGGCGAGCCCGGACCTGAGGGAGCAGCGTTGCAGGAGCCAGCAGCCACCACTGCGGGGGAGGAGGCCTCTCCATGCTTGGTGGTTGGCTCCCTGTCTCGGCAGCTCCTTCCAGCGGCCGCAGAGGGCGCTGTCCCCTTTCCCTGCCTCTGCCCATCTCAGGCAGAGGCTGCCAGTTCGCATGGCACCGAGGGCACGTTTCACCAGGGAGCAGACTCAGAACCCCGAGAGGACGGGCTCCTTCGGAGAGCTCGCCGCCCCTCCCTCTGCACCCTCGGTGGAAGCACGAGGTTTCAACAAGGGCCGCCGTTCTGTCTCTTCCACTGTGGACTCTCACACCGACTCACACTGAACCCCTAGTTTCTGTCAGCAAAGAAGGGGCACCCCTCTCTCAGAGGAGAACTGCCCGAGGAGGACTGGCACCTGATCACAGGCCACGGCCACGGGCACTCAGACCCGCCGGGCCCGTCACTGTCGGGTCTAATTTAACGCTCAGGGAAACCCACTTCCCATGGCAGGGCTCAGAGACGTGGGGGCGCAGGGGGTGGCAGAACTAGCACCCCCAGGTCCCGGCTGGGACATGGCAGGGTCCCGGGAGGTCCAAGCCCTTCTCCCTGAGGCTCTTTGCCCTCCTGGGGCCCCTCCTTCCTCCTCAGCTTGGTCCACACGGCTCTGCACCTGCACTGGGCGCCCCCCACACTCCTGCCTCGCCCCCACTTTCCCCAGCATCTGCCCAGAGAAATCCCAACCTGCACCGGGGCTGGGAAGTGCCCCGTCACTGAGCTGCAGGCAGGTGACGAGGGTGGGCGCCCAGCTTCATCGGGGCCGCAGCACCACCTCCATCTGTTTTCCCTGGACCTGCACTTCTCCTGCCCCGAAGGCCCCAAGTCCTCGCCGCCTCCCCAGCTCCGGCCAACTCCTCACTTCCCTCGAGGCAGGGAGAAGGGAAGCAGACCCCGCCCCCCGTCCACCCGGCGGGGGGCACTGGACTGGAGCCCTGCGGTGGGGCTGCCCGAGACCAGCAAAGGGTCACGAGGCCGCATCTGATAAGAGGCGTGAGGCCAAGCTGACCAGCGGTCAGGACGCTGGCCCGAGGCCCCCTGCCCCTGTGAGCTGCCGGGACGGCGCGGCGCGGCGCACACCTTGAAGTGGACGTGGATGTGGTCCCTGAGCACGTCCACACGGAAGAACTTGCGGCCGCAGATCTCGCAGGTGTACTTCTTGTCGCCGTGGGTCAGCAGGTGCTTGTTCATGTTGCTCCTGCAGGAGAACACCTGCGGGCGAAGAGGCGGACGTGGAGGCGCCGCTCACGGCACCGGCTTCGCTGCGTGAACCGTAACCACAAAGTTTCCGTTTCCTCTTGCAAAGGTCAACAACTCCGGCCATGTTGCCACTGGCTGTCACCTGCGGCCACCGCTCTCCATTGTCCGGACCTGGCCGCTGCTCACGGGGACTGCGTGTGGCTGAGACCCAGCAACTACCCAAGCCCAGGCCGGTGGTTATGTCCCCGACAACCCCAGCTGGTGGGGGCGGGGAGCCCCCCTGGGGCCCCTGCAGCAAGTGCTCTGCAACCGAGAGGGACACGATCTCTAGCCCTGGGCACACAGTGGACCTCTGCACATCCCTGTCGTGGGAGGCGAGTCTGAGGAGAGCCAAGGCCATGGAGCTCATTCACAAAGAACACCCCACTTCCGTGGCTCCCTGCGTGGCTCACAGGCTGACAGCACCCAGGGGCTCTGATGGGCGGTGCACTGCTGGACATTTAAGGTCAAGCTAAGGAGTCGCCTGACACTCCCTGAACGGATCTGCTCATGAGGGTGGCATCACGCTTCGCTCACTCAGGGAACATGCCAGGAACATCCGTGGCCATGCAGTTGCTGGTGCTGTCGCTCAGAAATGCCACAGAGGAGACAAGCACCAACAGACAGAATTAAGCCCCCAGGACCGCCGTTCCCGGTGAGCGGCTCTCATCTCTGCCAAAGGACACGTCTCAGAGATGCCAAGAGAGTGAGAGCATGCGCATGGGTGCACGATGGTGGAGATGGTGGCAAACAGGAGAAAGGCTCTAAAAGAGAAAACACTCCTCCCTAAGCTCCCTCACTGGAGACACAGCTCGACAGCGAAGGATCACAATGACAAGGCCACGAATGAGTGGACGCTGCAGCTTAGGACACCCCGAGAGTCCATGTCCCCCCAAACCTTCCCCCGGACAGGCAGTGGGCAGAGCTCCGACTTGTAACCGCGGGAAGTGATGAGCTGTGTGTTCAGGTGACAGGGCAGCGCGGGCGTTACCTTGCCACACACGGGGCATCCCGAGGGCTCCTTCTTGTAGCGGACCAGGCTCTCCCCGCTGGTCTCCAGGTCTTCTCTCTTCACTCGCCGGACGCCTGGAATGCCCACCGCCCGAGCGAGAGAGGAAATATGTGATACTGGTCAGTTCTGCTGCAGCCCAGTGTCAGTTAGAGGACGGAGACACAGCTGCCCACGGTGTGGAGACTTAGGAGTGAGTGGGAGGGTGGGGGGCGTCCCTGGGCTCTGACGTGAGCATCAGCGCTAACCGCTGCTCCTACAGGCTCCCAGGAGAGGAGAGACTGCAGCCCCCGCGGGTTCGGTGACAGGGTTCTGGCATCTGAAACATTTGGAAATACGAGGGCGAGTGTTTTTCACTTTACAGCGTGGAAGGTTCTAGTGAACGACCTAGAGGTGTTTGTGCCCAATGAAAAGGCTCAGGGAGAAGGCAGGCTTCTCGGAGACGGCGCTAAGTAGGCAGGCTTTCTATTAAAGAGGCTAAAGCTCATCCTTCAAATTAAACCAGCTGAATTAGGGCCACGGTGCAGTCAGCTGATAATAAAATCCTATGGCTTTCAGGCATCGGGGCCTCTCGGGGTGCACAGAGGAGGAGCCAGGGAAAACCAGTCAGCGGCCCCCAACGCCTCCACCTGGAACACGCTCCATGCACACGGTGGAGAGCTCACCCGTGCAGTTTCAGTTTTCTTCCTGCTTTCTCTCATGTGGGAAGCATTTTGCCATAATACTAAGAAACTCTGAGAAACTTTGTAATGACTGCATAGCATTCACTCCTACAGAGAGCGTTTCCTTAGCTCTTTCCCTCCCGGGTTCTTAGGACATTCCCAATGTCCCCGCAGTTCCCACCCGACACTACAAATCCCTCCCTCTGCCCGAGCTGAATCCCCACGGCTCAAAGACTCCATCGGATGGTGGCAGGGCGAAACTCTGTCCAAAGGGCTGGTGACAACACGGGCCCACTCCCCGCCCTCCCTTAGGAGCCTGCCCTGCGCAGGGCGCTCACCCTCCAGGTGCCTCCGCTGGTGGTCCAGCATGACGTCCTTGCGGTAGAACATCTTGTTGCAGACTTCACAAGCAAACTTCTTGTCCCCGTGCTTCTTCTTGTGCTTGGAGAGGTTGCTGTTGGTGGAGAAGAATCTGAAACACATCTCACATTGGAACGTCTTGTCATCTGTCCAGAAAGCAAGCAGACACGGCAGCTTTTAGGTCAACGGCATCGGATGCAGGCTCCACGGTGCGGCCGTGGGAATGGCAATGGGCGCAGGTGAAGGGGTGAGAGGCGTGAGGACCACACGGCCAGGAAGCCGGGGCACCCGTGCTGCTGTCCAAGCACAGGCTGGAGGGCTGGTTCCCAAGATTTACCTCGCCTCCTCTCTGTCCAAGCCCAGCCCGCATCCTCCGCCACACTCCCCGCCCCCACGGCATTCACCGATTCCGCCCGAGGAACCACAGTGCTCCCCCGGGAACTGGACAGCCCCCACCGGCTCCCTCTGTGGCACCGCGCTCTCCCGCCAGGCGCCAGGACGTCCCCTGAAGGCCTGCACTGGGTGAGCACAGGCAGCGGGCCATCGGGCACCCGCATGGCGCTAGCACCCCTCCAGCTGTCTGTCCTCGCCCGGACCACCTGGACTCTCCCCTTGGTTCAGGGATCTCAGGGCCTCATACCCAGCACAGGCCCCGACCCTCTCAGTGTTGTTCTGTGCTCTGCCCCTCACCCCACCCCCATCCAGGGGTCTGTCCCCCGCACAAGCCCTGAAGGCAGCCCTCACTGCCCACGGCCCTCCTGGAGCACCAGCCCACGCCGGGTCCCCCTGCAGGTGGCCATGACAGAGTGGGTCACAGGGTCATCCCCCTTCAGAGGGAGGCCTCAGGACACACCGTGTCATCCTCGTTTTGGGCCTGGGGCTCCAGCCCGCTGACCTGCTCCTGGAGTCAGCAAACGTTCGCCATACACACAGATCCCTGAGGCTGCACACAGCCCTGCTGTTTCCTACCATGAATCTGATGGGTTCTCACTGTGCTGTACACAGAGCCCATTTAAGTACCCCTGCCCCCCGCCACACACACACACCCAGGGTCTCAGACTGGGCCCTGGCGACACGTGGGCCACATGGTCCTCTGTGGGGGCCGACCTGGTGCTGTGGATGTCCTGCATCACCCCCCCACACACACACAGCCAGTGTGACAACCAACATGTCCAATGTGCAGCCCAGGTGCATCTACATGATCCCTGTACACACACTTACATGTATGCAGTATGTGTGCTTAGTATGCAAAACATGTTCCTGCTTATTTCAGTGGCTACGTAATAGTCCACCTGGTTCCTTTACCACAATTCACGCATTATTTTTTATATTGTGGATAACTTAGTGATTCCCCTTTCTGCTAAACCTCCTGAGCACAGCTTCTTAGGGATGGACCACCAGACCAAGGGCGTCTGCATCTGCTTTGTGGAGGCCACCCCGTTACTGGGCTGTCCCATCAGATCGCAGAGACCCCACCCTCCCCGGGCCTGCAAAACCACCCAGGTGAGCCTCCCTCCTGGGCAGGTGCTAATGCACAGGTGAGCCGCCCTCCCGGGCAGGTGCTAACGCACAGGTGAGCCTCCCTCCCGGGCAGGTGCTAACGCACAGGTGAGCCGCCCTCCCGGGCTGGCACCCCACTAGCATGAAAGGCACAGTGTGCCCATGGCTTTAGCGTTCTCTCTCACGCGTCCCTCCAGCATATGGTGAGAAGTCACCTGTAACTATTCCCGGCTCATTTGTGGCCTCTGCTCAGCTAGAAGGAGCGGGCAGGGCTGTCGGGACGTCCCTCACTCAGGGCGGGTTTCCCGTGTGGCATCCAGTCACGAGTTTAGGAATGCAGATGGGCGTCTGGCTCCAACAACAACTCTCTCCCACCAATAACCCTGGTGCCCTTGAGGTCTACATTTATCTCTATACATAAAAGCCTAAGCGACCGAACAACCAAACGATGGGTCGACCGGCTGCTATGACACACACTGACCACAAGGGGGCAGACATTCAATGCAGGAGCTGCCCCCTGGTGGTCAGTGCGCTCCCACAGCCAACCTCTCACAGCTGGCCAACTCCCGAGGTCCCTACCCCTGGTCAGCCAACCTCCCACGGCCCCGATCACCAGCCAGGCCGAGGGATCCCACCCGTGCACGAATTCGTGCACTGGGCCTCTAGTGTTTTAATAAAATGCAGCGACTGAGAACAGATGTCTATCAGTTGGGTTCTAGTGAGGGTGTGGGCGCAGGGTCACCAAGAGATAAGACAGCAGATTTCCAGGGGAGCCGACCTGCATGGGAGCCTGGACATGAACCTTTGCTATTCACTAGCACAGTCTGATGGTCAAGGGCAGTTCAGGGGCCACTCAGAAGAGTTACACCAACACCTGTCACACCCAGGGCAGGCCCTGCTGAGAAGAAGCATGAGAAAAACCCAGCAGACTACACGTTTCAAAGCTTCTCCCTCACATTGGACAAATTCTTGACTTAATGGTCTATGGAAGACACACATTTTCTTATGTGAACACATAAAAAGGCATAACAGTATGCAAATACTGCATTTTGCAAATAAGCTCCATATCCAGGCTTATCCTTTATTTTCCATCAAAACTTCTACCCTTTGACAGAGCATCTTAGAAAAGAGAAGGTGCATTTGCCGAAACCGGTTTGGCTCAGTGGATAGAGCGTCGGCCTGCGGACTCAAGGGTCCCAGGTTCGATTCCGGTCAAGGGCATGTACCTTGGTTGCGGGCACATCCCCAGTAGGGGGTGTGCAAGAGGCAGCTGATCGATGTTTCTCTCTCATCGATGTTTCTAGCTCTCTATCCCTCTCCCTTCCTCTCTGTAAAAAAATCAATAAAATATATTAAAAAGAAAAGAGAAGGTGCATTTCAGCTGCTGCTGTTACTTCCACATGACGAAGGAAAGGTCTGCTTTGTCAGAACTTTGACCGACGTGTAGCACCTGAGGCTCCGACTCCTGTTACTCTCAGCTTCACCTGTGTCCAGAGAGACGGCTACAGAGGACACCTCCTCTTCCTGAACCCTGAGTCACTCACCAAACACTGGTCAGGTGCCACTCATGCTCCTGACACGCTGACAGCCCGCCCCATTCCTGCAGGCACGCAGACCTGCGGGTGGCCACACGGGCGTTGTCCGACTCAGAACAACAGCCCAGGCTGAGGCTGGCTGACAGCTGGCGCAGCATGGAGACTGCCGGGGGACCTGCCCCAGGTCGGGGGCAGCAGGGTGCAGGGCTCAGGATGCAGGTGTGCGGCACACTGGAAGTTCGTCCGAAAGCTGCCCAGGCCACTTAAAGCCACAGACACAGATGCTGCGGAGCAGCTGGAGCTCAGGTGAAACAGGACTTGTCTGCCACTCAGAACAGTCCCGCCATGGGAGCAAGGCGCCATGGACGAGACATGCCAGGTTCCAGACAGGACCCTCCAACACGACAAACAGACACACAAACGAGCCAAGCAAGGGTCACAGCGGGCGCTGCCGGGCAGGCGCTGGCTGCGGAGGGAGGGGCCGTGGAGACTTGGCTAAGGCCGGTCAAGGTTCCCCAGAGCCCCACCTGACCAAGAGCCCGCACAGAGATACAGTGACGCACACAGAGGGTCAACAGGAAAGGGTTCGGTATCAAAGGCTAACCTGGTAGGTCGCTAAGCCGACTGCCACTGGTCCCCCCCTCTCCCGGGTGTGCTAGGGTTCCTGGAGAGAGGGAGAACGCAAGTCACCCCTGGTGCACAGGAGAGAGCAGTGGGGACAGGGCGGGGCTTTCCATGGGCTGGGGTCCTAAGCCACTGCCTCCTGCTGTCCACGCGGATGTCTATGGCACGTGTGCTTGCCAGCTGCCAGCTTGCCCAGAGACAGGGCCCAGCATGCTTGCCCAGGCCCAGGGAGGCCCCCTCGGCCCGGGCTCGTGGCAGCATGAGGAAATGAGGTTCCCTGTCACTCTTGGAGACTGGCGGACAGAGGTGGACTCAGGACAACATGGTCTGGACACGGGCAGCTCCATGTAGAAGGGAGGCTAACGGTTCCGGAAGCCCCTGCCGACAAGTGAGAGACATCACCCCTGCAGGCACCACCCACCCACCTCTCTCTCTCACATGGTCCTCGCACAAATCCGACACGGCTGCTCGCCACACTCAGCGAGACGGCATGTGTGGAATCTCACATGTGGGGCATGTGTAAGAGGAAGTGGGAACGTAAGTTCCTTTGACACAGGACGTCTCCATCTGTCTCTAGACCAGCTAATGACTGCTCGGAAGCAACACGAGTGGTGGGGTTCCTTGTTACCCCTACCTTTACCCTCTTCTGACGTCCCCCAGCTCCCACCCCGTCACCTGGGGCTCAACGCTGGCCGGCCCGCTCACCTGTCCTGCAGTTGTGAAATTCCAGCGCGCTCTCGATGCGGAAGGTCTTCTCACAGGTGCCACACCGGTACCTGTACTCGCTGTCCACCTGGGCAGAGGGCAGCATGTCAGAGAGAGGAGAAGCCCCGGGGAGGCTCAAGCAGAACGAGCTCCCTGATGAAACATTCTAGCAACTTCCATGTGTGTGTGGTTTACGTTTCTCTACTGCTGTCCTACTCAGCTTAGGAACATGAAGAATTTTCACTCTTCCCGCCCAACTGCCCTAGAAAGGGCACCCCATACTCAGGCACCCGCACAGCCCCAAGGGCCACCTGCTCCCGCCACTCCTCCGGCTGCCTGTCCGCGCCAGGCCAGGCCAGGCCACCTGGATGCGTCCAGAACCGCGGGGCTCGGCGCTGTGGTTCTCTCCTCTCTCCTGACTCTCACTCCCTCCCCATGCTGACTGTTCGGTCCGTGGCCTGCTTCTCCCACAGCTGGGAGGAGGCCAGTGGCTGCACCCACCTCGTTCCTGCTGTGCTTGTAGGAGACATGCTGCTTTAGACTCTCCTTTCGGCTGAACAGCTTCGCACACTCCTCACACTTGAACAGCTTGTCGCCTACGGAGCCAACAAGAACAAGCCGATCCACGACTGCGGCACGGCCGGAGACACGCGCGCCCTGTCCCTGCACACGGGGCGGGCCGCCCTCGGCCGCGCCGCCCACGGGAGAGGCTGGGACTCACCGTGCGAGCGCACGTGCCGGCTCAGGTTGCTGCTGTTCTGGAAGACCTTGCTGCAGGTGCCGCACTGGTACACCCGCCGGTGCTCCCCCAGCTGCCGCACCAGCTTCCGCCGGATGCCGTGCCGGGTGGAGAGAATCAGACTCCTCTTGAGGGTGATGCTGCCGCTCTGATGATGCGGGAACCTGCCAGGTGGAAGGTGAACAGGAAGGCAGGTGGGAGACTGAGTTCAAGGCGGGGAAAGAGCTCAAGGTTACAGTCATCTTGGAAGGGGTCTTTCCAAATCGTCCCAGCTCGATGGGAGAAAGGGGCCAAGCTCGGCATCACCCGGAGCCAGGGGCACCAGAAGGAGACCAGGCACCCATCTTACTGCGTTTGCCTCTGGCCACCAGGAATGTCACACGCAACGTGCGCTTCAACTAGAGCAGCCGGGTCCCTGCAGCTTTCCTCCCGGGTACGGCCTCTACTGTCTTATATTCTCCCTGATCCTGATTTTTAAAATTTCTTCTGCTGTGTGTTTCTGACTGTTTCCATGGAAACTCTCCGGGCACTCAGATAGACTAAATAAGTAAACAGGTAACAGCATTTCTGACATGACTTTGGTTTCAGTATTTCCACAGGATTCCAGCCTAAGAAGGACCAGGTGCACTTTGATAATAATAAGAGGAACCCCAAAAAGAGCTGGTGGAGAAAAAATTGCCACCAGCTTATTCAGCTTCAAGACAATCATTTCCCAAGAATGACAACAAAATACAAATATTGTCCTTGTTCGCTGAAAGAAAAAGGAAAACACCAAGTAAGGAATGCAATTTATAGAAATTCAAATACAAAACTGCTTTATCACAGCAGCAATATTCACAACTAGAGGCACGGTGCACAAAATTCGTGCATGGGTACGGTCCCTAGGCCTGGCCTGTGATCAGGGCCATCTTTCCCAGATGCCGCAGCTGGCCCCACCCCCCGCTGCCACCCACCCCCAGTTCCCCATTCGCCATCGAGTGATCAGAGCCTGACAGCTGGGGGAAGGGACCAAGAGGTGGTCAGTGCACCTCACAGCGACTGGTCGAGCGGTCATTCTGGTCGTTCCGCCGTTTGGTTGATTTGCATATTACTCCCTTATATATATAGACTAGGGGCCCAGTGCACGAAAATTCGTGCACTGGGGGTGGGGGGGTCCCTCAGCCCAACCTGCCCCCTCTCACATACTGGGAGCCCTCAGGGGATGTCCTACTGATGGCTTAGGCCCGATCCCCACGGGAAGCGGGCCTAAGCCGCAGTCTGGCCTCTCTTTGTGGGAGGCAACCGGGCTGGTCAGGGGAAGGCACCAGCCCCATCACCCCGCTGCTGCAGCCACTGCCACACCGCAGCCACCAAGGTGTTTTCATCAACATGACTCCAGTCCCTTCACCATGAAAAAATGACAACTTTCTTTAGGCATTTTCAAGATGTGTCTTTCATAGGATATGCATTTCTTTCTTTTTTTTTTTTATCCTCGCCTAAGGATATGTTTCCATTGACTTTTAGAGAATGTGGAAGAGAAAGGGAAAGACAGAGAGAAACATCAAAGTGAGAGGAACACTTTGATTGGTTGCCTCCTGCATGAGCCCTGATCTGGGCCCCGGCCAGGGAGGAGCCTGCAACCTAGGTACATGGCCTTGATCAGAATCAACCCAGACCTTGCTGTGGGCAGGCCAAAGCTCTATCCACTGAGTCAAACCGTGTAGGGCAGGATGTGACATTTCTTAGCCCTCCAGCAGCGGACCTTCGTTTTTTTCTCCAGAAGTGTGGTGGAAAAACCCTAGAGCACCCACCTTTTTGGATTCTTATTACCCAAGTTACTAAGAATATTACCAGTGGCATACAGGAAGCTTAGCCAATGTGCAGTCAGAAAAAGTGTTTCCTCTGTAGTTCACACCAATGGAGGGCTGGGCCCTGCCCAGGCCTAAAGCCTCTGGCCGAAGCTTTAGGGCTGGGCAGGGGACCTCCAGCTCCCTGTGATCGCAGATACC
Organism: Eptesicus fuscus; assembly: GCF_027574615.1. Lineage (NCBI taxonomy): Eukaryota > Metazoa > Chordata > Mammalia > Chiroptera > Vespertilionidae > Eptesicus > Eptesicus fuscus. The sequence continues at coordinate 6,753,202 of NC_072475.1, forward strand.
GCCCATTGGGCAGGGGACCCCAGCTCCGTGCAATCCACCACAGGAGCAGAACCCCTCGCAGGAGCTGACCCCCAGTTCCCTACGATCCATCCCAGGCTCCCCGCTGGTGCCCAAGGCCAGAAAAGCCTCAGCCAGATGGTTTCCTGGTGGGCGTGGCTGGTGGGTGTGACTTGTGGGTGTAGCGAAGGTGTGGTCAATTTGCATATTACTCTTTTATTAGGGAGGATAGGCAAGAGGGGAGGCAGCCCAAGTGCCCACAGAAGCAGGAATGGATAAACCAATTGGTCCATACCACAGTGAATGTTACTCAACCTGAAAAGGGAGGACATTCTGACCTAGGCTACACTTCGATGGACCTTGAGAACATCATGCTGAGTGAAGTAAGCCCGTCACAGAAGGACCAATACTGTGTGATTCCACTTACACAGGCACCTAGGGTGTTCAGATTCACAGACAGGGGCTGGGGGCAGGGGGATAAGGAATAATTATTAAATAATATGGCATTTCAGTTTAAGGAAGATAAAGATAGTGAATGTATTTAAAACCACTGACCTATACTCTTAAAAATTATGATGATGGTAAAGTTCATGTTATGTCTATTTTACCAAATAAAAGTATTTCTCAAACTGTTTTCACAGTGGACGCACCATTAAGCTCCTGGGTCCAGAGTGTTCCTGCTGCTTGCTCAGAAACACACTCATCCGCTTCCCCCGCGAGAAGCAAACCCCTCTCGTCAGGCCCTCCCTCCCCACGAATCCGCTGCCCCCGCTTCCTGCCCCGAGCGCTGTGGCAGGACTCACTTTGGCACTGAAGTGGCCTCGCTGGTGGTGGTGGCCAACTTCCCCAGAACCAGCTCCATGATGTGCTCGTCGGGCGCCGCAGGCACGGGCTCGTCCGGTGGCACCTCGGTGATGATCTCTGCCACTTGCTCTGTGCGGACAGAATGGGCCCGCCACGTCACAGCTGGGCAGGGGACAGAACACAGCCAGCCAAGACGGCACGCCCAGGGCACCACAGCCGGGCCAGGTTTACGTGGTTAACAAAAGAAAGGAAAGCTAGCGATATCTTAGAAACTACATGTTTATCTGTATATATAGAAAATCAAAATGGTATTCATAACTCAAATCTAGGTTATAAATTGTGATGCTTTTTTAAAACCACGGCAGTCCTAGCACTATTTCAATCCCTCAGCATACCAACCCAAACCAAAACATTTTCACACATATTGGGATCATAAAATGTATAAAATTAGGGGTGTCAGAGACTTAGAAATATTAATTTTGTTATGAGACAAGCCACCTTGAGTATGTTCAAAAGCAGATAACCGCAAGCACAAGAGACAAATATGACATAACCACAATAATAGGGACCCGGGTCCGAACCTCTGGACAAACGAAACATAGGAAGATTACACACAAAAATTAGCACTGGTCCTCCCACTTGCCTCCTACATGCCTTCCTAATGCAGCTAACCACTAGTGAACTAATGCAGCTAACCACTAGTGAACTAATCGCTGAAGAGGCTCCTGCCCCTTCACTGGCCCTGGTCTGTTTAGAGAAGGGAAACTGTGCAGGAAGTCTAACCCCTCAGACCCTGTCAGGTCCACAGAGCACAGCCTGCTGGCTCCACCCTCAGGGCCAGCCCTCACCTGCTGGCTCCACCCTCAGGGCCAGCCCTCACCTGCTGGCTCCACCCTCAGGGCCAGCCCTCACCTGCTGGCTCCACCCTCAGGGCCAGCCCTCACCTGCTGGCTCCGCCCTCAGGGCCAGCCCTCACCTGCTGGCTCCACCCTCAGGGCCAGCCCTCACCTGCTGGCTCCGCCCTCAGGGCCAGGTCTCAACTGCTGGCTCCGCCCCCAGGGCCAGGTCTCACCTGCTGGCTCCGCCCTCAGGGATAGCCCCCACCTGCTGGCTCCGCCCCCAGGGCCAGCCCTCACCTGCAGGCTCCGCCCCCAGGGCCAGCCCTCACCTGCAGGCTCCGCCCCCAGGGCCAGCTCTCACCTGCAGGCTCCGCCCCCAGGGCCAGCCCTCACCTGCGGGCTCCTTGTCTTCAATGATGACCAGTGGCTGTTCTGGTTTCTGTTCGGGTTTCGAGGCTTTGGGTTTTCTCCCCCTTCGAGGCTTTTTCTTCTGCTCTTTGGCTGCACTGATGCTCTTGGGGACTGCGGGAGGCTCCCCCCGAGACCCGTCAGGTTCCTTCTCTGGAGCCCCTTCCTGCTGGCTGGCTGGGGGGAGGCTTTTGGTTTGTTCCAAGTGACCCAACAGATGCTCTGCAGGAGAGGGAGGCAGGGGCACAGGGGCGCGAGGGAGCCGGTCAGTGTCCGCTCCCTCCCCGACTGCTTGTTTCTGTTTTCAATTTTATTTGCTAATAGTGCGCCCTCTGCAGAGGTAACTGTATCCCCACTGCTTTTGAAAAGAAAGCATTCCCAGGCACCAAGCACAACGGGTATTTAAACAGTCAGATGATAAAAGCAGGGCAGTTCTGTACAAAGGAAAGCCTGAGCACACACATGTGCGAAGAGGGCTGTGGAAGGCTATGTCAACGTGTCTCTCTCGATGGTAACAGTCTGGGCAATTTTGCTTTTCGTCTTTAAGCTTATTTGCATTTTCTAATTTTTCCACAATAAATACATAACACGATTACTTAAAAGTGTAACCTCTAAGAGGAAAAGAGAAATATTCAATTTGTGATAAACACCATGTCTTTAAAAACACTGCATAAAAGCAAAAAGACAAAAACTGCTTTATTTTCAAGAAGGCCTCAGAGGCCTCCCAAGACAAGAAAACTGGACGAGTGGCCACAGTCCCCCTGAAGGTGAGTCCGGCACAGCCCAGCCGGCACCAGCAGGAAGGAGGAGGGAGGACTGACGGGAGGAGGGGACTAATGCACCAGATGGCAGAAGGCACCTGGGTGCTCACTGGGCCCAGGACTGATTCTTCCTATTGTAAAGCTCCACTGGGTCGACTGAGGCGCTGCGTATGAAGTGGCCGCTACGCCTTCATTGGTCCCATATGGAGGGACACTGTGCTGGGCGAGTGCCCTCAAAAACGAGGGAGAAAAAGAAAATTACACAGCAGACACATGTTGTGTGACACATGTCATAGAAGGGTTTGGCAGTTCAGCCGCACAGAACAAGGCAACAGTGAGCGCACCTGGCTACAAACACTTGGAAAGACGAGATAAAATACAGACCTCCCCCCGCCCACTGTAATACACTGCTGAGCTTACGAGCCAGAAGAACTCGTGATGCCAGATACGCAGAGGCCCTTCAAGCCAAAGTGTAAAAGCATGAGCTGGGGAGGCACTGGGTGGGGGAGGCACTGGGTGGGGGAGGCACTGGGCTGGGGAGGCACTGAGCTGGGGGAGGCACTGGGTGGGGGAGGCACTGGGCTGGGGGAGGCACTGGGTGGGGGAGGCACTGGGCTGGGGGAGGCACCGGGCTGGGGGAGGCACTGGGTGGGGGGAGGCACTGGGTGGGGGAGGCACTGGGCTGGGGGAGGCACTGGGTGGGGGAGGCACTGGGTGGGGGGGAGGCATTGGGTGGGGGAGGCACTGGGTGGGGGGAGGCACTGGGTGGGGGGAGGCATTGGGTGGGGGAGGCACTGGGTGGGGGGGAGGCATTGGGTGGGGGAGGCACTGGGTGGGGGAGGCACTGGGTGGGGGAGGCACTGGGTGGGGGGGAGGCACTGGGTGGGGGAGGCACTGGGTGGGGGGGAGGCATTGGGTGAAGGAGGCACTGGGTGGGGGAGGCACTGGGCTGGGGGAGGCACTGGGTGGGGGGGAGGCACTGGGTGGGGGAGGCACTGGGTGGGGGAGGCACTGGGTGGGGGGGAGGCATTGGGTGGGGGAGGCACTGGGTGGGGGGAGGCACTGGGTGGGGGGGAGGCATTGGGTGGGGGAGGCACTGGGCTGGGGGAGGCACTGGGTCGGGGGGAGGCACTGGGTGGGGGAGGCACTGGGTGGGGGAGGCACTGGGCTGGGGGAGGCACTGGGTGGGGGGGAGGCACTGGGTGGGGGAGGCACTGGGTGGGGGAGGCACTGGGTGGGGGGGAGGCATTGGGTGGGGGAGGCACTGGGTGGGGGGAGGCACTGGGTGGGGGGGAGGCATTGGGTGGGGGAGGCACTGAGCTGGGGGAGGCACTGGGTGGGGGAGGCACTGGGTGGGGGAGGCACTGGGTGGGGGAGGCACTGGGTGGGGGGAGGCACTGGGTGGGAGGGAGGCACTGGGTGGGGGGGAGGCACTGGGTGGGGGAGGCACTGGGCTGGGGGAGGCACTGGGTGGGGGAGGCACTGGGTGGGGGGAGGCACTGGGTGGGAGGGAGGCACTGGGTGGGAGGGAGGCACTGGGTGGGGGAGGCACTGGGTGGAGGGAGGCACTGGGTGGGGGGAGGCACTGAGCTGGGGGAGGCATTGGGCTGGGGGAGGTACTGGGCGGGGCTGGTTCCCCGGGCACGCAGGCCTGGGAGACAGGCTTCAGAGGCTCACTAAAGCCAGGGAACCTCCGACGCCATGCATTTTGCTGTCCAAAGGGATGGTGTGCAAGAGAGTCCAGTCTCAGGGACCTCAACACAGGGCTTTCAGAACTCTGACTCAACAGCCGGCCCCGCCGGCCCCGCCTTACCGTTCAGGAGCTGCAGCTCCAGGAAGGTGGCAGAACACACTTTACACACCCACGGGCTCGGCTCGGATTCCACCGGGGTGCTGCTGTCCGGGGTGCCTGCAGCTTCAAGAGAGAGACGAGGTGACCCACCGCAGTTCGTCTGTCCACGAAGGCCCCGCCCGGCAGAAAACCACCTGTCCTACAGGTGGCAATGACACAGCGATCGCCCATGGACCACTTTCAATGGTCCAGGCACCACCCTGTTCTCGGGATGTCCTCATGTCACAGATGAGGACACGGAGCTCCGAGAGCCACAGCGGCTGATGGCAGGGACTGTCTCCAGTCGCAGAAACGGGTCTTCCTCCAAGAAGCCAGTCTGGTGGGACCAGGCCCATCCTTCATACAACCTCAAGAAAAAAAATGCATCCTCCAGACAAAACCAAATTCCTCGCTCTCTCATCGGCTCCCACAACAAGGGACCCACACAGCCAGTCAGTGTGCCCTGAGCCTGGCGTGGCCGCCGCCTCGCCCAGCGCTGCCACCACTTTGTGCAGTGATAGGAATCCTCTGAGCGTGCTGTCCGGGACAGCGGCCACATGTGCTCGTGTCCCCGAGAAGCTGAAGTCTTAAATCCATTTAATCTGAATTTGGATTTGAACAGCCTCCAGGCAGTGCCTCCAGTCCTTCCCTGCAGAACCACGGGGGCTAAGAAGGGAGGAGATGACCAGGTCCATGGAGGACAGAGGGAGGCCCTGGCTCTGAGGAGGGGCACTGCAGCTCCTTTAAAAAAAACTACGGGTGCTCTCGTGGGACCTAAATGTTGGGGCCCTGATCTTCTGGCCCAGCCTGGTTTCTCTAACCCTGCCTGGCTGATCAGGGCAGGACCGAGGCCATGAGCCATCACCACCACGTCCACTCGCTCACTACACAGCCCGTGTGGACACTCATGGGCCACTCACACAGCAACTCCTGGGCCCTTAACTGAATCACCCAGAACGGAGACTGCTCATGCACTTGGTATCGGGGGGAAAAGGCAGGCAGAGGCAGCGCGGGGGGGGCCTGGGCAGCTGCTGTGTCACTAGCTGACCCACGGGCCTGGCACACAGAGGCGGGTGTTACCTCGGGCCCCGGGGAAAGGCCTACCTGAGAGTCACCAGCACGGCCAGGGCTACATGATCACTCAACAGGTGGTGCTCTCAGGAAGAAGAGAAATAAAGAATCCCACTAACCACATAGGTAAGAGGAGTCAATAACTTTCCATGCATTTCCAGAAATACTTGCTTGCCACTTGTCTCAAAACAGAAAACCATAAAAAGTATTTCTAAAATTGTAGAGTACCTAACTCAAAGCCTTGCTTGGGGTGAGCCTGCCTTCCAGTTTATGCTGGTTGTCCTGACATAATTATTTGGTGCTCTCCCTGCCCTCCCCTCTCCCCCCCCGCCGCCCCGCTATTCTCAGAAACGTAGAGGAGGAACCAGCCACCCTCATATTCCTGAATTGTGAGTGGTTAGGACTAATTTCATTAAAATCTATCGTCTCCAAAATCAGCTCCAGATGAAAGAAAGAGCTCTCCAGCAGGTAAAAAGACACAGGACAACGGTAACTCGGTAAGTGGCACCAGGCTCTGCTTTGGCCTTGACCTTGAGAGTCGTGAGGGGTGTGCCATCATCCAGGACACAAATGACAAGGTCAGCCTCTAACAACCCAAATGCTGACATGCCGTCTGGCTGCTCCCAGGCACACACGGCGCCAGCTGCCTGTGCCACAAGGAATCGGGCACAAGGAGACCAGGTCAGAAAGAGCTCGGTGACCCTGGACAGGTCAACAATGCCTGGTGGCAGCCGTGTCCCGGGGTCTCTCGGGGCCGTGGAAAGGACCCGTGCCACCAAGACGCACAGGCAGGAGAGATTTTTTTTAAGGTGAAGACAGCATTTTATTTATTTATTTAGTCACTCAACTTTTATTTATTTATTTTTCCTGGACCCTGGTTTGTCAGATACGCACTTTGATTTGCTTTTCCAACAGAAACATCAGGTTTGAGCCAATCACATGTGACTGTCACAGGGTATTTCTTTGCACACACATACATGTGTGCACACACAAGTGGACGCACACACCCCGATTCTGGAGGAGGCTGCAAGGTGACAGCCCACCCGGGAGCCAGACTCCTCCATCTCCTGCGCTGGGACCAGGGCAGGCTCCTCACCCCCGCTGTGGTCGGTTTCCTCTGCCCAAACCAGGGACAACGCGCAGCCTCAGAGGACGAGGCTGAGTCACTGTGGAGCGCCCGAAGGACTCACTGCCCCAGAGCTAAGAGGTGCAACCTCCCACCAGCAGGCGTCTGGCTCCGGAGTGGACTCTGTCTGCCCGCTGGGATGTTTAACAAGCAGAACAGACCGGACAAGGGGGTCAAACCACCCCCTCTGTCCTCCCCACGCACAGCCAGCTCGCCAGCACAATTCCTCACTAACGCTGGGTTCCTGCGTGCAGCCAAGAGGCCCTCGGCCCCACGGCGAGGCTCCCACCTACCGTGGACACCGGAGCAGGCCTGCTTCAGCATGGGCTTGTCCATCTTCTTGGCGTAAAAGGCCGCGTACCACACGCGCAGCTCGGTGCCAGGGGGGATATCCCTCGAGGTGGTGAAGTACACGTCGTTGCCGTGCTGGTAGGCCGTCAGGTTCTGGTGCTCGGGCTCCACCGCCGGCCGCACCAGCATCATCCAGTTGCAGTCGTCCTCGTTGGAGGTGTCAAAGCACACGGGGTGCCCATCCTTCTGGAACACCTGAGGGGAGCACGCCCGCCAGGGGCCGAGGAGGATCCTGTTACCCACCCGTCTGCGTGTCAGCGTGTGTGTGTGGGGGCGGGCGCTAAGCAGTCTAGACGGTTCTACTGTGGAGGACAGGATACATGAAGCTCTGTACTGGTCCTGTTTAGGAGTTTACAGTAGCTACGAGGGTCTTACACAGGTCAGGCTGGTCATAGGCAATAGACAGCGGGGGACACAGTGAAAGATCCAGGTGTCATAGGGAGACCCGAGTTCTACGCCTGGCCCAGGTGGGGACTGGAACATCAGCGCCACGGGGACACTTGAGTTCTATGCACGGCCCAGCTGGAAACGGGAACACCTGATGTTGAGCTGTGGTCTAGGTGGGTACCTGGGTAGTTCTATTAGTGGCCCAGGTGGCACAGGTACTGAGGTACACTCCTAGGCCAAGGGCATACTGAGTATAACCTGAGGTACACTCCTAGGCCAAGGGCGTACTGAGTATAGCCTGAGGTACACTCCTAGGCCAAGGGCGTACTGAGTATAGCCTGAGGTACACTCCTAGGCCAAGGGCGTACTGAGTATAACCTGAGGTACACTCCTAGGCCAAGGGCGTACTGAGTATAACCTGAGGTACACTCCTAGGCCAAGGGCGTACTGAGTATAACCTGAGGAACACTCCTAGGCCAAGGGCGTACTGAGTATAACCTGAGGAACACTCCTAGGCCAAGGGCGTACTGAGTATAACCTGATGTACACTCCTAGGCCAAGGGCGTACTGAGTATAACCTGAGGTACACTCCTAGGCCAAGGGCGTACTGAGTATAACCTGAGGAACACTCCTAGGCCAAGGGCATACTGAGTATTACCTGAGGTACACTCCTAGGCCAAGGGCGTACTGAGTATTACCTGAGGAACACTCCTAGGCCAAGGGCGTACTGAGTATAGCCTGAGGTACACTCCTAGGCCAAGGGCGTACTGAGTATAGCCTGAGGTACACTCCTAGGCCAAGGGCGTACTGAGTATTACCTGATGTACACTCCTAGGCCAAGGGCGTACTGAGTATAGCCTGAGGAACACTCCTAGGCCAAGGGCATACTGAGTATTACCTGAGGAACACTCCTAGGCCAAGGGCATACTGAGTATTACCTGAGGTACACTCCTAGGCCAAGGACGTACTGAGTATTACCTGAGGTACACTCCTAGGCCAAGGACGTACTGAGTATAACCTGAGGTACACTCCTAGGCCAAGGGCGTACTGAGTATAGCCTGAGGAACACTCCTAGGCCAAGGGCGTACTGAGTATAACCTGAGGTACACTCCTAGGCCAAGGGCGTACTGAGTATAACCTGAGGTACACTCCTAGGCCAAGGGCGTACTGAGTATAACCTGAGGAACACTCCTAGGCCAAGGGCATACTGAGTATTACCTGAGGTACACTCCTAGGCCAAGGGCGTACTGAGTATTACCTGAGGAACACTCCTAGGCCAAGGGCGTACTGAGTATAGCCTGAGGTACACTCCTAGGCCAAGGGCGTACTGAGTATAGCCTGAGGTACACTCCTAGGCCAAGGGCGTACTGAGTATAGCCTGAGGAACACTCCTAGGCCAAGGGCATACTGAGTATTACCTGAGGAACACTCCTAGGCCAAGGGCATACTGAGTATTACCTGAGGTACACTCCTAGGCCAAGGGCATACTGAGTATTACCTGAGGTACACTCCTAGGCCAAGGGCGTACTGAGTATTACCTGAGGTACACTCCTAGGCCAAGGGCGTACTGAGTATAGCCTGAGGTACACTCCTAGGCCAAGGGCGTACTGAGTATAGCCTGAGGAACACTCCTAGGCCAAGGACGTACTGAGTATAACCTGAGGTACACTCCTAGGCCAAGGGCGTACTGAGTATAACCTGAGGTACACTCCTAGGCCAAGGGCGTACTGAGTATAACCTGAGGTACACTCCTAGGCCAAGGGCGTACTGAGTATAACCTGAGGTACACTCCTAGGCCAAGGGCGTACTGAGTATTACCTGATGTACACTCCTAGGCCAAGGGCGTACTGAGTATAACCTGATGTACACTCCTAGGCCAAGGGCGTACTGAGTATAACCTGAGGTACACTCCTAGGCCAAGGGCGCACTGAGTATAGCCTGAGGAACACTCCTAGGCCAAGGGCATACTGAGTATTACCTGAGGAACACTCCTAGGCCAAGGGCGTACTGAGTATAACCTGAGGTACACTCCTAGGCCAAGGGCATACTGAGTATAGCCTGAGGTACACTCCTAGGCCAAGGGCATACTGAGTATAACCTGAGGCACACTCCTAGGCCAAGGGCATACTGAGTATTACCTGATGTACACTCCTAGGCCAAGGGCATACTGAGTATTACCTGATGTACACTCCTAGGCCAAGGGCGTACTGAGTATAACCTGAGGTACACTCCTAGGCCAAGGGCGTACTGAGTATAACCTGAGGTACACTCCTAAGCCAAGAGTTACCAGGAGACATGAGGTCTCTCATGACCGAGCTGGGAAGCGGGACGTCTGAAGTCTACTCCTGGAGTGGGCAAAGAACATCCGAGTCCTTCTTTTGGCCTAGGTAGCATGAGGACACCTGAGTTCCATTCCTTGTTCAAGTGTCATCAGAACAGCTGAGTTCCATTCCTAGCACATGTCATTGAACTCTACGCCCTGTCCAGGCATCGTCGGGACACCTGAGTTCTAAATATGTCCTCGCTGGGAATTAGAATGCCTGAGCTCCACTCCTGGCCCAGGTGGGAACTGGGACACCTGCGCTCTACACCTGGTTCAGGTGTCGTTGGGACACCTGAGTTCTCCCCACGGCCCGGTTAGGAACTGGGATGCTGGAGTTCTACTCCTGGCCCAGGTGTCACTGGGATATCTGAGCTCTCTACCTGGTCCAGTGCCGCTGACTCACCTGAGTTGTATGCACGGCTCAGCTGGGAACTGGGACACCTGAATTCTAAACCTGGTCCAGGTGTGCCTGGGCACCTGAGTCCCACACGTGGCCCAGGTGGGAACGGGATGCTAGGCTGTACTCATGGTCCGATGGGCATCGGGACACGTGAGCTCTCCTGGCTCTATCACAGGGTGCTCAGCGACCTTAGCCAAGTCCCTCGGTTTTCAAAGGGGGTGCCCTCAGCTGCAAACCAGCACTGTTCCTTGTGGGTTAAAGGCAGGCAGGGAGCAGGCAGAGAGAATTGAATATTCTGAAGTTCAAAGTAACCACACAAGTACAGGGGTTCCTGTCCCCTATTTCCTGATGCCTATGACTTCTTCCCTGGAGGAAGGAGTCTCTCCCCTCTCCTGAGCGTTTCCTGTAGGGGCTGGAGGCCCCTCTGAGGATGAAGCCCTCGGACACTAGAGGGGAGGGCAGAAGGGCCACCAGGTGCCCAGTGACCCCACCTGGTGTGGAGTGCGCTCCCAGGGGGCCCGGCCCCCCTCCGGTGGCATAAAGCGCTCCAGGCACACAGGTGCCAATCTGAGCCTGTACTGAGAACAGCTCGGGTCAGACACAGACCTTCCGACGGGAGTCACTGAAAGAAACCAAGACGGGCACGAAGGACTTGTTCAAAGGGGCTTGGCCGCGGAGACCGTGTATCGTGTGGCCCGGGTCCCCTGCAGGATAGCTGCCGACAGCCTCGCTTTCTCTCCTTTCCCTCTTTTCTTGTGAACATCACGTGCCTTTCCCTTCCCCCGTTGTGCTGAAATCTGCCTCGTAAGGTCCATTGTCCAAGCCCCAAACCTGAGGTCATCTCCTTCATCTCTGGCCCGAAAGGTGGATCTCTGCTAAGGGTCCGTGAGGAAAGTCCTCTGTGGTGAACTGCGGCCCCGGCGCCCTGCTCCTCCCGTCTGTTCACAGGCCTGCTGGGGGCGGTGCCAGGCTGGGCCCAGGGACAGAGCCACGAACAGCGCGCGGGCCCCCGGCCTGCTGGAGCCCCCACGGGCCTTATCTCCCCTGCTAAGCCCTCCCTGTGACTTCCATTTCGTTTTCTCTTTCACATAAAAGCTGTCCTATAAGTGCCGGCTTCTGAGAGCTGCCACGCTTCGTGCCCGTGTCTCCTCGCTGCCTCAACAAGACGCCTTCCTTCACAGAGAGCTGGGCAAGCACATGCGCTGGCCTCGGTGTGACGGCAGCTAGTCCGACACCCCACTGCGACACGTGGCAGAACTGTCACCTCCCACGGCTGCCACGCCCACCTGGGTGGGAACAGAAGCGGTGGCAGCGTTGGGGGCACCTCCCGCAGACACCTCAAACACACGCTCTTCGGTGTGTGTGAGGCTGGAAATCACAGGAACAGCCTTTTGTTGGAAACGGCAGAACGTTCCCAGGACGTCCGTGAGCCACGGGCACTGCGTGGCTGTGCGGCCCCCTCGCACGGAGGACGGTCACACAGCACGGGCCCCCCGCCCCGCGGCACCGCCTTTACCTTCAGCGGGAACGCGGATTCCTTCTCCCACTTGGCGACTCTCCTCGACTCAAAGGGACCGAACTGCGTTCGCTTGACGAGCTGCGTTACAGCAAACACGCCTTCGGCTCCGTCTTCTAGTCGTCTGATTTCCAAGTTGGAAGGAAGGGAGGACCTACACATGGAACAAAGTAAGTCCTTGTGCCGGCCAGTGTGGCTCAGTGGTGGAGCACTGACCTGTGAACCAGGAGGTCACAGTTCGATTCCTGGTGAGGGCACAGGCCCAGGTTGCGGGTTCAATCCCCAGTGTGGGGCGTGCAGGAGGCAGCCCATCAATGCTTCTCTCTCATCATTAATGTTTCTATCTCTCTCTTCCTCTCTGAAATCAATAAAAAGATATTTTTAAAAAAACACAAAATAAACCTAGTCCCTGAGCGCCATCGGCGGGGGCAGCCACTCGCACCAGGACACAGACGGTTACAAGAGATGAAAAGCTGGCTCTCACGGACCACCAGGGCACACGATGGAGGGCCACTTACTGAAGGACGGTTACAATCCCGTCCACCAGAGACAGAGCCAACACTCCGGGGCTCCAGGGGCGGGGTGTGACGGGCCAGCAGGGACGGCGCAGACGGCTCTCACTAGCGAAGCACAGTCCAGGGAGAGAGGACTACGGCAGCTTCGGGAGGAAGTGCCCGTGGAAAGTCCACGAGAAAGACAGAAAGAGCCACGCATTCCAAAGGCCAGAGGAGGCTTCCGGCTGGGCTGAACCGCCAGTTTCGTGGAGGGTGCGGGCTCTTTAAGGAAACCAGGAGAAGGTCAAGGGGTGCTGGAGGAGAGGGCACGTGGGCTGGGACTCCAGCACCAGCCACAGCATCAGCGAGCCGGAGGAACCGGACGGAGGGTCCCACTGCGGGACAGACAGCTCCCCGTGGAGTTTTGTGGGCACAGACAGCCGCTGCAGGTTTGGGGGAGCGCTGATCCAATCTCTATTTAGGCAAGAATATTAATCTCTTTGTTTTGAGAAGGTAACTCACAGTGAGGAAAAGAAAATAAAGAAAGAGGCTGGGAAACCAGTTGGGAGGCTTCTAGAAACAGCACCGATAAGATGAGGACAGTGCCTCCATGTGCCGGCACCGGACCGTGGACAGTGAGCACAGTGATCTCATAGGGACTGCTATTCCGTTCTATCTACAGATGAGGCAACGGAGGTGCAGAGAGAAGGCCTCGTCCAAGTTCAAAGAGCTGCCACGTGTCACTCAGCCTTTGCTCCGCCCCCAGTGACATGGCTCCCACGGGGACACACGGCATGGCAGGGCCACCGAGCCTCCTGACTGGATCTGCAGGTGCTTTTCCAGAAGCTGCCATGGCTCTGCCTTGCGACCTGCACTCACTACTGCCTCTACCCCACCCCACCTTGCCCACAGTGGGCACCTGACGGTAGATGGCGGCCTACATTCGGGCCACGGGGAAACGATGCGAAGAGACCTACAACTTGGCCATCGCTCCTCAACCCATAAACCAACCCAACCGATCCGTTCTTCCATGGACTGTCTGGGTCTCAGTGTGGCTGCTCAGAACCATGAACGAGACACACATTCCCTCTGAAGCTTGACACATGTCTCGGCTCCTCCTGGCGACACGCCACTCAGTTCACAGGGGGATGGAAATCACAGGTGCCCCTGGGAGCCCCTGGGAGCGGAGGACGGTCCTTCTCCCTACAAGTCAGTCCCCGCCTTCATGCAGACGTGAGACCGCCAGGCCTTCCACACAGCCAGGCCCTCCCCGCAGCCAGGCCCTCCCCACAGCCTGGCCCTCCCCTCAGCCAGGCCCTCCCCGCAGCCAGGCCCTCCCCACAGCCAGGCCCTCCCCACAGCCAGGCCCTCCCTGCACTCAGGCCCTCCCCACAGCCAGGCCCTCCCCACAGCCAGGCCCTCCCCTCAGCCAGGCCCTCCCCGCAGCCAGGCCCTCCCCGCAGCCAGGCCCTCCCCGCAGCCAGGCCCTCCCCACAGCCAGGCCCTCCCCACAGCCAGGCTCTCCCTGCACCCAGGCCCTCCCCGCAGCCAGGCCCTCACTGCACCCAGGCCCTCCCCACAGCCAGACCCTCCCTGCACCCAGGCCCTCCCTGCACCCAGGTCCTCCCTGCACCCAGGCCTTCCCAGCAGCCAGGCTCTCCCTGCACTCAGGCCCTCCCTGCACCCACGCCCTCCCCTCAGCCAGGCCCTCCCCACAGCCAGGCCCTCCCCGCACCCAGGCCCTCCCCGCAGCCAGGCCCTCCCCACAGCCAGGCCCTCCCTTCAGCCAGGCCCTCCCCGCACCCAGGCCCTCCCCGCACCCAGGCCCTCCCTGCACCCAGGCCCTCCCCGCACCCAGGCCCTCCCCGCACCCAGGCCCTCCCTGCACCCAGGCCCTCCCCGCACCCAGGCCCTCCCCGCAGTTGACACGCAGACAACCCTGTCAGACAGGCAGCACTGCAAACACAGTCCGAGGCGCTCACTCACCTGGCCCTGCTTAGCACAAAGGAGTCTTTGACCATGACCACCGGGCCCAGCTCCGGACATTCCGAGTCGTGGTACTGGCTGCAGTCCTCACACCCTGCAAACAGACAGCCAGCGTCACCAGGAGGACACTGCTCGGCTCTGAGCCCGATGGGGGTGACCTAAGTGCTCCCCACAAACAAAACAGTGCAAACACAGGACGTGCCCAAGGAGAAGGCTCAGCTCAATGGCACACGAGTCCCCTCTGTGGTGACGAAGAGTGAGAGCTTCCCAAGGAATGACAATAAACGAAGTCACCAAGTTCACCTTTTACCATCAATCTACCGCATCGTAAGCCCCTTTCTATGCCCTTGGGTTACTTTGCTGCATCTGCCGCCGCCCCCTGCACTGTGCGCTTTGCTGGGAGTTTAGAAAGATGAGCCTGCTGGAACTACACCCGGCAACACGTGTCTCGTGTAATAAATCGTGTTTTTCAAAGCAAGTAAAGTCATCTCAACTGAAAAAGACACAGCTCTTCTGTCTGATAAAGACCAAATGTGGACGTGGCTTTGCCCGGACAGCCGGCGCCACAGCAGCCACACCGGGGCCCAGGCCACTCACAGATGAACATGATCTCCTCGCTGCCATCCTCAGCCATCGCCGACACCTGTCAGGGCACAAGAGCGAGAGAGCGTCATTAATGACGGGCTTTTTGCTAAAGGCCGCCTCGCGCTGGGCTTTAAGGCACATGCAGGGGGTGGGGGGTCCCCTTTATGGTGGGATGGGGCTGGGGCCTTGAAATGTGTTCTCACCCAAAATAATGTTGTTTTTAATAAAAGCAATTGAGTTGAATGGCCTCTATGAGGAAGTCTTCATGAATTCACACTTTCGTCTTTTTATATTAGCTGTGTTTCCACTGGTAAAATAAATATATCATTTTTTAAAAGCCACTTTTCACACTGTCACTTTTTTTCCTTCCTCACTGGTCTGTGACTTCCCCCGGGGCAACTGCCGCTGGGGGCCTGCGACCCAGGGAGCACTCGGTTCTCCTGGGACTAAAGCAACCGTGACCTCGTGCAGGGGGGCGCCCCTGTCAGATCCGGTCACTTCTGTCCCCTAGTCATCCTCCAGGCACAGAGGCAGCTGGGCTCAGACCCCCCACATATTTCAGGGGGACCTGCACGTGTTAATTCCAGAGCCCGATTCCTGACCGAGAGAATGGAACGGGAAGGCTCACCTCGTGCCGCTGTGGGGAGCAGGCAGTGCGATGCACCTGCACCAACAATGCCCCTCACCAGGGACGCCCTTCTCCCCACCCCTCCTCCCGGACAAGCCAACCCGGCGCACCTTCCTGCACCCTCCTGTCCGAGCCCCGCTGCCGTGTACCCCTTTTGGAAAGGTGCAGCCTGGCACTGCCTGAAAGCGATTCCACAAGCCCCCTCGCCAGGAGCTTGAAGAATGAAACAGACAAGGCAAAGTCCAAAGGAACACTCGGATCTGCCCAACACGCTTTCCGTCGG
Organism: Eptesicus fuscus; assembly: GCF_027574615.1. Lineage (NCBI taxonomy): Eukaryota > Metazoa > Chordata > Mammalia > Chiroptera > Vespertilionidae > Eptesicus > Eptesicus fuscus. The sequence continues at coordinate 6,768,992 of NC_072475.1, forward strand.
CAGAGAACAGAACTTCCCTGCGGCCGAGGGAATGAACAAGGGGACAAGGCAGGGAGATGGGGCTGCCCATTCGCCCTAAAATGAAATAACCAGGGTGTACTTTTTCCCAGCAGCCTCCGCGACCTCCCTGGGCCACGCCCCACCTTCTCCCACCGGGAAGGTGGCTCTTCCTGCTCTATCTACCCTGGCTGGCCCCCACTTTCCACACTGCACCGGGGTTCTTCTAGAACATGAGCCCAATCATGTTACTTGCCAACCCGAAGCTTAACGGCATCCCAGTGTTCCTGGGACCAAACCCAAACCCCCAGCCTCCTGTGCCCACCTCCCCCTCACTGGCCCTCTCGGCCACCACGGCCTTGTTTTATTTAGTCCCCAGCTCCTTCCTGCCTCCAGGCCTCCCACTCGCTGCCCCCTGTGCCTGGACCCTCTCCCCATGGCTGCCGCTGGCTGACTTCGTGTAACTGTCACTTCTTTGGGGAGTCTTTCTGATCCCAATTAGGGCCCTTGTAACACTTCCTGAAAGCGCCCTCCAAGTTCCCTTCCCCAGTTCTCACCGCTGGATCATCAATGTGTGTGCTGTTTATCTAGTGGCTCTCCCCTCACCGGACCTGGAGGGCCACCAGGCGGGAACCAGCAGCAGCGGCTCAGCACCTGCGTGGCCAGGCCCGGGGCGGAGTGCTAGCGGACTGGCCACCTCTTCCACACGCCAGCCCTCACGCACTCTGGACACGGCCCTCCGCGCACAGCAGGGCCCTCACGCACTCTGTACACGGCCCTCCGCGCACAGCGGGGCCCCCACGCACTCTGTACACGGCCCTCCGCGTACAGCAGGGCCCAGATAGCTGCTGACTGGACCGTCAGATAACGAAGAGCTGGTCGAAAAGTTTCAAATACTTCATTTGTACAATGTATGCCACGAGGTTAGAAGTTTGGTTAGATTAGCAGTGAGATCTGGAAATTTTACTCGTTTCAAGTAAAAGTGATCATAACTGCTTAGATCACTGTTTCGGTATTTACGGAGCACCTCCTGGTAGCACCCATGGCCCAGGCCTCGGAGGCCCCAGCTTGCTCCTGCCCCGAGCAGGCCAGGCCTGGAGTGAGGTGTTTCTCCTTTGTGGCCTCTGGGCTGCATCGGCCTGTGCTCGCCTTCACTGCCGTGGACGCTAAGGTTATTTAAGGGTTTCCTGCTACACACACTGGGAAGACAGTTTAAACAGAAATCTGGCCCTAACCGGTTTGGCTCAGTGGATAGAGCGTCGGCCTGCAGACTGAAGGGTCCCAGGTTCGATTCCGGTCAAGGGCATGGACCTTGGTTGCGGGCACATCCCCAGTGGGGAGTGTGCAGGAGGCAGCTGATCGATGTTTCTCTCTCATCGATGTTTCTAACTTTCTATCCCTCTCCCTTCCTCTCTGTAAAAAATCAATAAAATATATTAAAACAAAAACAAACAAAACAAAACAAAAACAGAAATCTGTGCTAGTCAACAAATCTTGCAAAGCAATGACGCTCTTACAGGAAAGGGCAGTCTTTCGGGCAATGCGCCCCGGAGAACACTGTATCAGCTCCAATAAGGCAGCGCCCCTCTGCCCAGGCACTTCCGGGACACCCACCAACACCAGGCCGGCTGCAGCACTCTTTACCTGGGGCCGCAGCACCAGCGTGAGCCTCCCCTCCACGGCCCGCTGCGGGGCAAGGGGCGGTCTGGGCCTCTGGGAGGACACAGAGGGGGCTGCTGGGAGGACCCAGATTTGGCCAAACAAATGTGTCCTCATCTTCCGCCTCTGGGGAGAAGCTGGCAAATGCCTCAGCTCCCCAGAGAAACCCTACACGTCCAACAAAGGGGGGGGGAATCTAGAGCAACGTGCGCAGGCCTCCCTGTGGTGACCAGGAAGGTGGCCCTCCAGGTTCCACTCAGTGGCGCGCCTGCACGGGCGGAGCAGCTGCCTGAGCGTCAGGCCCGTGCCACCCCGCCGGTGATGGCTGTGCTCCAGGGGCACGGGAGACCTCCGTGGGCGGTATGGGGGCCGGTTCCTCTCCGGGCTGAGCAGTCCCCCGTGCAGGACTGAGATGGGAAGAGGCCCCACCGCCACCTGCAGCGTGGAAAGCCCGGAAATCTCCTCAGACTGTTGCGAGCTTGGCACACATTTTCTGTAAAAACACGGTGTCTTTCAGGACGCCAGCCACGAGGAGTTCTACAGCCTGCGCTCACCCAGCAGAGACCTGAGAAGCCGAGGAACAACCCTTTGTCCCAGCGCAGACCCTCGCACCCAGGCCTCGGCAGACAGGGCGGTGCCAGGGTCCCGGGGGGCGAAGGAAGCCCAGGCTGGCTCGACGGCAGAATGTGCACAGGCCATTTTAAAAAGACCATTTAATAGGCATGTGACTACTCTCGTCCCTCATGTACATACGGTACTTGTCTCTCTGTGACTGGCTTATTTCACTCGGCATCATGTCCTCAAGGTTCATTCATGCTGCAGCGTGTGCCAGAACGTCCTTCTTTAAAAAATATATATATATATTATTGATATTTTACAGAGAGGAAGGGAGAGGGAGAGAGAGTTAGAAACATCGATGAGAGAGAAACATCCATCAGCTGCCTCCTGCACACCCCCTACTGGGGACGTGCCCGCACCCAAGGTACATGCCCTTGACCAGAATCGAACCTGGGACCTTTCAGTCCGCAGGCCGACGCTCCATCCACTGAGCCACACCGGTTAGGGCCGTCCTTCCTTGTTAAGGCGGAATCACGTTCCGTTGTTGGGACGGAGCACACGGTTTATCTGTCCTCGGTGGCTGGCCACTTGGATTGCTGCCGTGGTCTCACTGCTGTGAATGACTGCTTCCGGGGACAGGCGTGCACGCACACCTCTGTGAGAGCCTGCCGTCAGTGCTCTGGGGTGTACACTCAGAAGTGGGACTGCGGTCAGATGGCAGCTCTACGTTTAATTTTTGGAGGACCCTCCATGCTGTCTTCCACGCGGCTTCACCATCGCCATCCCCACCAACAGCGCGCAGGAGTCCCGGTTTCTCCACCTCCTCTCCCACACTTGTTAGTTTCTGATTTTTAAAAAATAGTAGCCATCCGAATGGATGTGAGGTGGTAAAAGATTACTTTTTAACGTGATCTACAGAGGCTGGGCTTTAGAAAAAGCAATCAGCTTTGAGACGGTGGAAAATGAAAACTTCCTAATTTTAAAACACAGGTAGCTAAAAGTAAGTAAAGAAACCAGCATTTTCCAGGAGGCTGCTGTGTGTGTGACACGAAGGTCCTTTCATTTGTTAGCCTGACGTCCCGGGCCATCCCTGCCCACTTACATGGCACAGGGAGGCAGAGGAGGGCGATAGGGCTACATCCTGGGCATGTACTACTGGCCTGGCTGACTTACCAGGGCCTTTTCAGGGTGCAAAGCAGCACTCCCCGAGAGAAGTACGAGGTGAGCCACACAGGGAAGATTAGCTTGGCTGTTATTAAGTTTTGAAATATTACAGATCCACAGGAAGTTTCAAAAATAGCACAGAGAGGTCCCATGTGCCTCTCGCTCCGTTTTCCCCAAGGCTCGTGTCTTACATAACTATGTATAGAATACAAAAACTCTTACATAACGGCAGCACCAAGACCAGGGCGCCATCCAAACCAGGAACACTGGCCTTGGCACCGCGCGTGTGCACCTACTTCCGTGTCATTTTATCACAGGTGCAGGCTCATGCGACCAGCACTGCCATCAGGACTCAGGACTGTCCTCCTGCTGCGAGGACCTCGGTCTGTGTCGCCTTTAGTCACCTCCTGTTCCCCACCAGCCCTGACTCCATCGGTCATGGTCATGTTTCATTTCAGGAATGCCATATAAATGGACCCATACAGTGTGTGACCTTTGGAAACTAGTTTTTTTGTTTTGTTTTGTTTTGTTTTAACTCAGCATAATGCCCTTCAGACCCATGCAGGTTGATGCGTGTCTGAAGAGTTCGTTCCTTTTCACAGCTGTATAATATTCCATGACACTGCCGAACCACTCACCCACTGAAGACACAGGATTTCCCCATTTCTGTCTACTATGAATAAAGCCTCTATAAACAACTGTGCATAGGGTTTCCTGTGGACATAAGTGGTCATTCCTCTGGGGTAAATGCCCACGAATGCACCTCTGGCCACATATTAAGTGGGTATTGGTAAAATGGAAGGCAGCAGGAAACGAGGAAGACTACATAGGAGATGAACTGATTCCATAAAAAAAGCCACAGGAATAAGTCTATAGGGCATTGTAGTTGTCATTCATTCATAGGGTCACCAGGAGTCAGAGCCGCGTCAATGCCACATAATACACGTTAAGTGGATGTTTAATTTTGTGTGTTTTTTTTTTAAATGTGTTTTTATTGATTTCAGAGAGAGGAAGGGAGAGGGGAGAGAGAAACATCAATGATGAGAGAGAATCATCGATTGGCTGCCTCCTGCACGCCCCCTACTGGGGATTGAGCCTGCAACCTGGGTATGTGCCCTGACCAGGAATCAAACCGTGTCCTCCTGGTTCATGGGTCGGCGCTCAACCACTGAGCCACACTGGCCGGGCTGTATGTTTAGTTTTTAAGACCCAGTTTCTCCCCCTCCTCACCAGCATTTGGCTCACAGTTTTTATCCTGGCCATTCTCACAGAGGTATAGTGGTCTCTTGCTATGGTTTTAATCTGCATTTCCTTCCCTAATGGCTAATGAGATTAAACACCCTCTCAATTTGTAAATCCATTTGTAAATCCTCTTCAGTAAAATGTCTCTTCTTGTCTCCTGCCCATGTTCCAGCTGGACTGGCTGGGTTTTTGATTGCTGTGTTTTCAAAGTTCCTTCCACATCTAGATCCTCTGTCGAATATGTGGTTTGCAAATATTTTCTCCCTGGTGAGGGCTTGTCTTTTCATCCTCTTCACAATTTTGATGAAATCCAACTTACCAGTCTTTCCATTTTGGATTGTGCTTTTGGTGCCACATCTAAGACCTCTGCACTAGGCTCTAAGTCCCAAAGGTTTTCTCCTATATTTCTTAGAAAAGACTTATCTTTTTGTATTTTACATGTAAGTCTAATATCCCATTTGATTTAATTTTTGTACAAGATGTGAGGTTACAGCCCAAGTTCATTTTTGTGCTTAGAGATGTCCAATTGCGTCAGCACCACTGAATCGCTTTCGCACCTTTGTCCGGAACCAGATGGCCACATGTGCGTGGGTCTATTCCGGCTCTCCTTTCTGTTCTATTGATTTCTGGGTCTTTCCTTGCGCCAACACCACTCTTGGCAGAGATCAGTCAGTGCAGTCTTGATTGCCATCACTTGACAGGAAGTCTTATAGTTGGGTAGACTGGTTCCCCTGCTTTTTGAAAATCCTTTCAGCCACTCTGGTCCCTTGCCCTTCCATATAAATTTTAGAACAGTCCTGTCTACAAAAATTCTTGCCAGGATTCACATATGTAATTTTGGTAACATTTTATTTAACAGAACATATCCCAAATATTATCATTTCAACGTGTAAATCATATTACAACTCATTTGTAATTTCCTCATACTACGTCTTGAAAGTCCAGGCTGTGTTTTATACGTCGAGCCCCTCCTAATTCGAGCAGCCGCATTTCAAGTGCTCAGCAGCCAGCCCTGGCCGCGAGGCTCGGGATACTTTTTTAATCAGCACAGACATTTCCCACTGGATGCATGCCCTTGTGACAATATCAAAAGCATTAAAAGAAAAAAATAATGAAGAAAAAAAACACACACAAAAAAGTGATTGTCACTAATGTGCTGCAGAATGTTCTGAAAGATGCTCTGTGAGGGCCACAATATCAAAAGCATTAAAAGAAAAAAATAATGAAGAAAAAAACACACAAAAAGAGTGATTGTCACTAATGTGCTGCAGAATGTTCTGAAAGATGCTCTGTGAGGGCCAAGGTGGGGGAAGCAGGTGGGTAGAGATGAATTTTGTGACCAACAAAGTTGTGACACACTGCAGTTCCCATTCTGGAGTTCTGACACATAATGGCACATTAAAGGCCCTGAGAAGTCCTGCACTAAAAATCTGTGGGAACGTGTTTAGCCCACATGTACCGGGGCCGAGAACACACCTGCACACAGGATTCACATGCTAGAACCACGGCCCGAGCACAGGCTTTGGGTCGCCAGTACCAGGGACGGGGCTGGTCCTGCTGTGACAGGACAGGCACCAGGGACCAGGGAGTGAGCTTGACTCTGCCACTGACTAGACGTGAAACCTCGAGTTCCCTATTTCCCCTCCCTGGGCCTCAGTTTCCTCATCTAAACAAGGACAGGGTCAGAATATCTCCTCGGAGCCCCTTTCCAGCCTGGAGAGGTAAATTTTTAATTCTAGTTCATCGTTACCTCATATAATGGTGGTTCTCAAAGACTTCCATCCCACAATCCTCTATCCCCCATCATGACTGTGCTATGTACGTATTTTTCAAAAGCCAGCTTTCAATAAAGAAATGGCATATACAGCAATCACTTCTCATTGCTTATTGACCAACGAAGCTCAAACTCATGCTGTAAACTAACGTGACTTCCCTCTCTTTTTAATCTCATTTCACATTATACAGGATGAGTTGCTCCATCCAAATTAGGTGACTTCCCTGCCCCAGGAGCTTATATTTTTGGTTTTTCTGATCCTCCACTACATCCCCTCCCACTGGCACAACCGCCTTCTGTCTCATCTGGGTCCTCTCTCCCTGTCTGTCTGTCTGTCTGTCTGTGGCTGCGATAGCCATATTAAAGCCCCCAGCTGTCCCTGCTTATGCCCCATCCTTTCCCTCCTGCCACACTGAGCCCACCACGAGTGCAGAATCGGAGTCTGGTGCGGCTGGGCCCGGCCTCAGGCTTGGTGACTGACTGGAGCTGGAGCATTTCATCGCCTAGAGGCTAATTCCCAGAGCCACCTTATCTGACCCACCGGCTCCCAGTCCAGGATGGAGAGTAGATGTGGGAAGCAGAGAGTCCCCCTGCCAGTAATCATAACCTTTTGCACTCGGATGTCGAGTGTGACTCGACACGGTTAGCATTAGAATAAAGGAATCGAGAAAAAAGCAAGTGAGTGCAAAGGGCTAACAGGACGGAAACGGAACAGTGGGCCTCTGCCGCTACGACACCCCCCCACCCCCCCGGCCCGCCCGCCAGCAGCTGCCTAACCAGGAAGCTTTCAGCTCCCAACAGCTGCTGTGCCCAGACATGGGTATCGGGAGCAGGACGGGCACCTGAGTGACGTGGCACATACCTACATGGTCCAAACCAGCCCCTGGCCTGCTGAAGCCACCTCTCAGGGCAACGTTCTTCAATGGACAGAGCAGTGGCTCTTTCATTCCCACGGCTCCCTTCCGCTCCCATCGAAGATCACTTTCATTCTAACAATGTGAATGGCTGTAAAGCATGTGCATAGCCTTAGAGGCCAAAAAGCGCCCCTCCCCCCTCCCTTCTTCCGATCCGTTCCCAGGTCGACTCTCTCCAGTCCTTGGGTCTTTCTGCTACATCTACTTCCACATCTCGAAATAACAGGCTTCTACTGAGGGCCCCTACCTTCTCAACTTTGGGCGTTGCATTTTTAATTCTTATTATTGTAGAGAATAGCTCACTTTCTCACCTGCTCTCCCTTCCCCTCGCTCCCCAACATAATTCTGGTTAAATTAGTGCATATAATATGATGACTCTGAAAATATTATTGAGGGCTCAATAAACTGCCCTATAGGAAATGCTAAAGTTCATTACTAGTACAACCTTCTAGGGGGAATTGATTTATTTCTTACATATGCTTAGTTCTTGTTTGAATGTGATTTTAATTGTCGCCACAGAGTGTAGATTTTATGTTGTTTTCCCTTCACCATCATTCAGAGTTCTTTGTTCTCTTGGTATAAATGGAGCCCGTTTCCTGAGGCCTCTTGCTTCCATTTTCTTGGTTTAGGCCTTTGATCTGGGAGCACATTTTCCTGTAGTTTCCTTAGCATGGTGCCTAGGAGGTAAATCTTTTATGAGGACTGACCACGTCTGCAAATGTCTTTATTCTAATCCCACATGACGGCTGGTTTGCTTGGACATATGGTGGTTTTTACACAGAACAAGAAAAGCAGGACTCCATCGTCCTTCAACTTCCAGTGTTACAGCTGAGAAGTCTGATGTCTTTCTAGCCAGCAACCTTTTGTATGTGACTCCCAAACCTCTGAATCTTTTAGAATTTTTATGTTAGCTGCAGTGACCTCAAGTTTCATGGCCTATTTTAATGTTGAGCACTGGTTGGCACCCAGGCATTCATGTCTTTTAGCCTGAAAAAAAATTCTTTTAAAAAATATTTTTATTGATTTCAGAGAGGAAGGGAGGAGAGACAGAAACATCAATAATGAGAAAGAATCATTGATTGGCCGCCTCCTACACGCCCCACACTGGGGATCGAGCCTGCAACCCAGGCATGTGCCCTGACCAGGAATCGAACCATGACCTGCTGGTTCAGAGGTTGATGGTCAACCACTGAGCTACGCCAGTCGGGAATGAAAATTTTATTGTATTATTTCTTTTATTTCTTCTGTTTTTTTCTTCCTGAACATCTTAGTTTCATCAAAGACAACATCTACATTTCTGATTTTCACGTCTTGTTCTTTAAGAGGGATTTCTGAGCAAAGAGGGGAGAGAGAGGTCTATACTCTGTCATCTTAAAAATGGAAACTGAGGTAACATTAACTTTATTATGTTGATTAGAGCTTTAATTGGCAGTCATCTTTTTACTTAACAAAAAGACGGGGTGTGTGAGCACTGATTCTTATTAAATAACTAGAGGCCCGGGGCACAAAATTCGTGCACTTGGGGTAGGGAGGCTCCCTCAGCCTGGCCTCTGCCCTCTCGCAGTCCAGGAGCCATGAGCGGGCCTAAGCCAGCAGTCGGACATCCTTAGTGAGCCTGGCTTCTGGCTGAGCGGCGCTCCCCCTGTGGGAGCACACTGACCACCAGAGGGCAGCTCATGTGTTGAGCGTCCGCCCCCCTGGTGGTCAGTGCACATCATAGCAACCGATCATTCTGCCATTCAGTCAATTTGCATATTAGCCTTTTATTATATAGGATTGCATATTAGCCTTTTATTATATAGGATAGGACTTGTGTGACAGACACAAAATTTTAAAACTAAGCATCCTGGGAGCTTTGAAAAGGTCCTCCTGCACCCTCGGCCTAAGGATGGGGAGCACTGTAGAGAATGAGCAGTGTCAGGGAACCGTGTCCAGAGGAGGCAGATGTGCTAGAGAAAACAGAACCAAGAGGGACATTAGGGATCCAGATAGCAGGATCAGTTAATAGAACTGAAGTGGCCTGGTGAGAACAAGGGTCTCTGTGAACCTCTTGACTAATAAGGTGCTAAAATTATATTTATGTTTTTGGTCACAATAAAAGGCAAACTTACTATAACTAATTAGCATACTTTTTTTTTTTTTTAACTTACAACAGGCCAAAGGCCTTCAGAGTTACAAAACACTTGGACGACTCCTTCTCAGAGGCACACTCTTAGTCCAGCAGGTGCAGTCCCTTCTCCCCAGAGAGCAAGTGGGAAGTGACAGTCCCCTCACAGGAAGGATGATTTAAGGACATTCTACCTCTAACGGGTTTGCTTCCAGCCCATCAAGGGCAGAAGGCCAGTTAATCAGGGTGTTCTGACGACACTTGCAATATATCAACGCTTGCGGCTGTAAGTTGGAGACACAAACCGTGCTGGACATCAACAAGTCAAATGGAGCCAATAACATAGGGCACCTCTCAGTAAGGAAAAGGTTATTCACGCCAGCACCCACTCATGCGCCCCCTGAACTCCACTGCCCCATTTCTGTTTTCTTTCATTGCAAAAGTCCTGGGAAGAACTCCCGTGGCTTCACCTCCCATTCTCTCCTCAATGGAAAAACCACTTCTCCTTGTCACATACCCCTCCACCAGCTCCCGCCCGGGGCAACATCCCAGTGGGCCTCACCCCTCCCTCTGGAAAACCTGTCTTCTGCGGTCTCCCAGTCTTTGTCTTCTTTCCATGCCCTGGGAGCTCCTTCGTAAGCCCCTCTTCATTCCCATCTCCCATCCAAAGCCACTACAGGGGGTAACCCCGGCTGGCCCCTGTCCTCTCTCCCTCTGCACCCAGCACCTACCCCATCATCTCTTAAGCCCATGGCCCCAGTCCAGCGATGGCCCTCCCAAGGCCCTGGACCCCACCTGATGCCTGGTTCCTGGCACCACCCAACATTTTGTTAAAATTTCTGCGAAAGTGTGTTTACAAAATGCTATTCCCTGCACGTAAGCTGACAGCTTAAACTGGCATCCTGGGTTCAAACAGCTGCAAGGAATGTAACTTCCAGTAGAAGTACTGATTTCTTAAAATAACAGCATATGTCACCCTTCTAAACACGTCCCCTGGGCTCGAAGCACTGCGGTGGGATGCCCACTGCCATCTACTATGAAAACACCAACAAGCTCTTTACTAGCGGGAAGCTCACAGCACTTCTTTCTCTGGGATCTCCTATGTCCATCACTGCAGACGTTGAACCCAATGTCACATATTCCTGCTCAAGACGACTCTACCGATCGCACTCCACATACGCACGGAAAGCTAATCAGTCTGGATTTTGTATGGCCGTTAGGGTGTGCTAATTTCTTCTGGATTGAGTTATCGTTACAATCATGGAGACCCCATTGATCACAACAGAAAACACAGCGTAGGCTTCGGTGAAGAGCCGCTGACGAAGCTGTGTTCAGTGAGGCAGGCAGGCTTTCCCCCCCAGTCAGTTCACAGCTCGTGGGCAAATGTTCAACTCTGCCCCATCTTCATGTTTGCAAATGTGAGTGCAGGAAATCTTGTTCCACAGACAAGTAGATGGGAATGGGAGGGCTTGATTATGGCAATGGCCCCCCACCACTCACCAGTGCCCACCATAAATGCCAACGGTCCCACTTCCTCCGTCAGCTTGAGGGCGCCTTCCAGCTGCCAAAAGTCCGAGGTCTAACCCCACAGTGGGCTCACTCCCCATACACCCATGCATCTGTGGACACCCTGAGGTTTCCACACCCCAGGACCTCGGCTCACACTAAGATTGGGGATGGGGTCGCCGTCTCCTTGGCAGTAAGAGGGACCCTTCCTCAGGAAGGTGAGGGACCTGGACCCTGGGCCCTGGGCAAGGGTTAATCCCACCCCAGAGGGGCAGTTGAAGATGCCGCTCACCTGCAGGGCCCTGATTCCCCCTAATGACCTCCCGCCCCTGCACACCTGTCATATGCACCTCAGTCAACAGCACCTCCTGTGTCACCCACCACACATTCCCAAACCAAACCAACAGCAAGACCTGCCTCGCTCCAGAAATACACATTGTCCTCACTCCTCATTTCCCCATTTCTAGTGGAATCTCGTGGGGCCTGGATTCCCCTGTGTTAGCCACAGGGTCATCTCTGAAGACACGGATTCTGTCCCTCCCCTCCCCAAGGCCCCCGGTGGCATCCACTTGGCACCCAGGATAAACCCTGGTGGACAGCCTGTGCGGCCGTCCTGTGCTTTCTCCCCCGGGCCACACGGGTCTTTCTCATCCTTGGGCACACAAAGCTGGCTCCCACCCCAGGGCCTTTGCACTTGCCATTCATCTGCCTGTGACACCCTCACCCCAGATCTCGACTGAGCCCCTCAAAGCACTGGTCTCCTGCTCAGACCTTTCTAGTCCTGACTGCCCGAGTGCACGCACCCCTACCTACACCACCGCCTCCACCTGCTGGCCTTCCTTCCCCCTCCATGCTCTAACCACTGTCAACCTGACACAGTATTACTGTTTATTGCTCTACCTCCCTCCCTCCGGACCATTAGGTCCACCGAGCAGAACCTCTCCTGTTCTCTGTAGTGCCAGGCCTGTAATAGGCGCCCATTTAATAAATACTTGTTGAATGAATGGGCAAACGACTGAGCATGCACGCTCATGAACCACGAGGTAAACTGGACAGGGATCACCCACACTTTACACATGTGAAGAGGAAGCTCAGGAAGCATTTAAGTCTCTGTTTACAATCTCAACCTCTGAAGCCACGTGTCCGAGAGGTGCCTTACGTCTGCAAAATGGCAGTGTTCTCCTGACCTCTGCAAAGGCGGCATCAAAGGAGTGGCACATGCGTGTGCCCTAACCCAGTGGTCGGCAAACTCATTAGTCAACAGAGCCAAATACCAACAGCACAACGACGGAAATTTCTTTTGAGAGCCAAATTTTTTAAACTTAACTTCTTCTAACGCCACTTCTTCAAAATAGACTCGCCCAGGCTGTGGTATTTTGTGGGAGAGACACACTCAAGGGGCCAAAGAGCCGCATGTGGCTCGCGAGCCGCGGGTTGCCGACCACTGCCCTAAGGAATGGATTTCTCAAATACAATTACTCCAAGCAAAGCTACTAACCCTTATTGCGGTTAATTTTCTATTTCTTTGTCTTCTGAAAACAAAACAAAACAAAACTGTCCCTTTTACTTCCAGAATCAAACGTATCATTACATTCCCTGTGGGCAACGTTTCTGCAGAAGGATGAGCCAGAGCTATCAAGGGGTAACAGATAAATTTCACTGCCTTTTCCTCTCAAAATCCAAACTATGGTTCTCCTATTTCTTAACCATTCACCACAGGCAGTGATGTCAAGCAGACAAGCCGAGAGGAGCAGGGAAAATGTGGAGCATGGGGAAGTGTCCAGGCTGTGAGACAGAGGATGGTGTGGTGTGTGTGCATGGGGTGGGGTGCCTCACGTATAAAGACCAAGTGTCTACATACGTGCCCTCTCCAGGCAGAGCTCTCATCCTTGCCCTTTAAGATGTATCTCAAAGCCAGGTGTTCCTTTTCTTGTCCTCCTTAAAAGCACCTTCAGGGACTAAGCTGGGTTCTCCGAACGCATCGGGTGAGTGGGGATTTTAGGAGAGGGGCTTAAGCAAATGTGGTTTTGTAGCCTGTTGGCATCTCTTCTCACACACAGGGGCCCACCTGTCTCTGGGCACCATGGTTTCTACCACTTCAGTCTGCCCTTGCGAGGGGTGAGGGGAGGGAACAGGCCATTTCTGGGCATTTGTGGGCAAACCTCATCCCCTCCATGAAGAGCTTCACAAAGGTAAACGCACAATAACTACACTATCGGGCGGGTCTCCCTTTCCATGAGTGCTCACTTCCAAAGCGGACCCTCAGGAGAACCCTCATCAGAAGCCGCAGGCCTGGCTCCTCCACCTGCCTGCGCCAGGCTGCCCCTCCCCGCCCGGCCACCCCCCGGAGGCAGGCACCTGTCAGCTGTCCACGGACTTGACTCCCTTCCCGCTGCCCCCCACGGGGTTACAGAGACAGGGTGCAGGGGTCTCTCGGGGGAGGGCGGGGGGCGCGAGCAGCCCCGTCGCCCCGACTCCTGCTTCTCTAACCGCGGGGGCGAAGGGCCAGGGACCCTCCCGTGCGCCCCGGGGGCCGTGCCCCGCGTGGAGAGAGTGACATCACGAGGGGGCAGTCGGCGAGCCAGGCACCGGGGGCGGGGACGCGGGCCGGGGGCGGAGGAGCCCCCCGCGCCGCGCCCACGGGAGAGCGAGGCCCGTGGCCCCGCGCTGGCAGGGACGGTGGGCGCTGGGCGGCGGGCCCGGAGCGCCCCGGCGGCGGGGCGGGCGGCGGGCCACACGCAGGGCGATCCCGGAGCGGCTCCGGGAAATCCAGCCGGGTTTTGACTCCGATCGCCCACGGTGCCCGCAGCCGGCGAATGTAACAAAGAACAGTCGGCATGGCGGCTGGACCGGGGCGGCGGCGGCTGCGGCGGCGGCGGCCGGGCGGGGCCGGGGCAGCGGGCGGGCGGGCGCGCGGGCGAAGCGGACGCGGGCCGGGCGGGGGCGGCGCGCGCGGGGGTGGCCGGCGGGCGCGGGGCCCCAGGCTTTACCTGCCTTTGGAATGTGCAGAGCGGGATCGGATCCGGACTCCGGGTTGCGATCCGCTCCGGAAACTGCGCAGCACCGGAAGCCGGGGGGCGGCGGCGGGGTGTTCTGGGAGTTGTAGTTCGCTGGCGGGGGCGAGAGGGCGCGGGCGGCGTGGCTCGGGGACTGGGCTGCCTGGACGGGGCGGCATGGGCTGGGAGCGGGAGGCATGGACTGGGGAGAGGGCGCGGGCGGCGTAGCCCGGGATCAGCGGCGTGGACCGAGGGGCGAGCTGCCTGGACGGGGTCGCGTGGACTGGGAGCGGGCGGCACGGACGGAGCGGCGGGCGGTGTGGACCGGGAGCGAAAGGCATGGACTGGGGAGAAGGAGACGGGGTGAGCTGGCTACGTGGATCCGGATCGTCCGGGCGAAGAGGCCGGGTTCCGACTGCCCTTTCCCTGGAGCAGCAGGAGGTGTCTGGTGGCCACGCGCTACCCCTTCCCACGTGGTGTGGTTCGGCCCCGCAGCCCCAGCAGAGGGGCGCACGGACGGCGCGCACAGCCTTCTTTGTTCTGGTGGCTCCGTCGAGCCTAGATTTCTTTGGAGGGCTGGGTGAGAGAAGGGGTCGAATCTTTATTTTTTTTTTTAAATCGGGCTTGAGGTTTGCTGCCCAATCATCATTTCTGAATTTAGCCGATGGGCTGCTGCGATGCTTGGCATCTTTCTTGCAGGTCCGTAAACTTAAGCGCTTGCCCTGCTCCCAACGGGCGCGTAAGCTAGAGGCCCAGCATCTGGCTGGCGGGTGGCAGAGCTGGCACTTGAGTCCAGGAGGACTGGACTGCCCACGTAGCAGAACCGGTCGCCGGTGCCCGCCCTGAGCCACGCCGAGGACAGACCACCTCCTGGCACCCAGTGTTTCTGCCCTCTTCCCCCTCCCAGCTTGGTAGCTTGCGTGGCCTCCACCCCCTCCATCAGTTGCAGTGTGGAAACAAAATATTAGAAATAGAAGGGAGTAGAGGGTCTTTTCACCTAGTTCTGGCCTTTCCGAGGCAGAGAAGTAAGCTGCCTCGTTCCTTTCTGCCTGGCCAAAAGCCCCATTAATGATGTCAAAAAGAGGTGATGAACTGGGGGGAAATTATTTGAAATTGATATCAGCAAGGACTCATTTCCCTCATGCATGGAACGTCCTTATGAATCAATAGAACAGTAAGTAACCCAATAGAAAAAAAAAAGTCTATGAACAGTTCTCGAGGAAAATACAGTGCTCCTGGTCAGGGTGGCTCAGTGGTTGAGCATTGGCCTATGAACCAGGAGATCATGGTTGGGATCTCTGACAGGACATGTGCAAGGGTTGCAAGCTGATCCCCTGGAGCAGGAGTGGGGGGCCGTGGGGGGCGTTCCTGAGGCAGCCAATCAATGATTCTCTTTCATCATTGATGTTTCCCACTGGGGATCGAACCCTCAACCCAGGCATGTGGCCTGACCAGGAATCGAAGCGGGACCTCCTGGTTTGTAGGGCAATGCTCAGCCACTGAGCCACGATGCCCCTGGGCCCTCAGCCACTTTTCTATGCCCTCTTTAGCGTTTGTTTTCAATCTGGCTAATTTTCCCCATCCAGGTAAAGAGATAAAGCCATCAGCAGACAATTCAAATCCTACTATGTGCAAAGCATTGCATCTCACTTGGCATTATTCTCCCCCACTACGGGGAGCACTGCCCTTAAAGTTCAGGAAAGACCAAATGAGGCCACAAGTCCTGTTCTCTCCAACACAAGGCAGTAGAGACTCGTGGTTTGGAACAGGGATTCTACAGCCAGACGGCCTGGGCTCAAGTTCTGGTCCGGCCACTTACCTGCTGTGTGACCTTGGGCAAGTTACTTAACCTGTCAGTGCCTCAGTTTTCCAATCTATAAAGCCAGGCTAGGTCATAACTCACGGGGTCACCTCAAAGAATTTAGGAGTCATTATACGTCAAACACTTGAAAAACATTATTGGCACATAGTAAGTGCTCAATTAGTATTAGCTAGTATCACTGTGACCTCAAATCTTTTCTAGCTTTTGTATAAAATATCAAATATATACCTTATATTTAAGCCACCTAAGCATCTATCGTTGCCTTATCAATATTGATGACATCTACATAATCGTTTTGAATGTCTGGCACCCCAAGGGCACAACTTGGCTGTAGGGAGTGGTTATAGGGTTAAGCCTCGGACTGATCTGCTGGCAAAGTCGCAAACAAGTCCCAGCTTAGAGGGCACAGTCCTCTAAGCATAAAGCTTGATCTTGTGACTGCTCCCTAGATCTTTCCTGGGTAGCTAGTGGGCTGTGGGAGGGGCAGCAAGTGCTGCCAAAACAAGCGAAACTTACAAGAACATTGTAAATTACCTTGTTTGCCCCTGATTATAAATAAAGCATCAGCTTTTCAGTCTGGATCTGTTCTGTGGCCTCAGCCAGGCACAGAAGATCCACCTAGACCAGTGATGGGCAACCTTCTGAGCTTGGTGTGTCAAACTTCGCCAAAAAACTGAGCATACCTCGGGTAGTGTGTCACTTTGAGGAAAAAACGAACTCCAAGACTCTAGTCGCAAATGTTTCATCCCCAGGAGCAGCAAATGTTTCATCCTTGGCACGCGGCCGCGTGTCATCAGAAATGGCTACGCGTGTCAGTGCTGACACGCGTGTCCTAGGTTCGCCATCACTGACCGAGACCCAGCTTATTCTCTTTGTCTGTCTTTATTCTTCATCCTTCCCCGCCCTCCCTCAGGCTCGCCCAACCCTTGGCTGTGCTGGCGCGGCACACTAGGCCGTTTGCATTTTGGACAGTTGGGGTGCAGAGCCCAGGTGAGCTGGGGCCGCGTGTGGAAGTGGGAGTTTCAGGTCAGCCGGGAGGAGGTTCGGCTGGCACGTTCTCGTCAGGGAGGGCACTGCACTCGGTCATCCATCTGCATCCAGCCCCCTGGGGTGAGCGACCCACCTTTTCTTTTAAACACACGACTTACTGACACGTACACACAGCTCCCTGTGCGTGTAAAGTGACCGAGGTCCACAACAGCATGTTTTTCTCACGTGCGCCCCCTGCGTGTCGGGCTCGGTCCCCTGACCTGGCCCCACGCGTGGGGTAGGATGGGTGCAAGCCGTGTGCGCTTACAGGGTGCCGTCAGCTGACATCTGCCAGGGACCATTCTCGCCGGGGAGCGAGCACAGGGGAGAGCGGTGCGGGGCTGACAGGGCA